>NC_057835.1:37969545-38272575 GCF_910594005.1 Cervus elaphus | reverse complement strand
TACTTTATCTAATACTTTGGTTTCTATCTCTCTATCCCCCAGTACCCCACATGAAACTGACCCCCTCACAGCCATTTGCTTTGCTTCTGTGCCTCCCATTTACTTTTCTTCCTTCTGCCAGCATCTTTGAGCAGCCTGTCTTCTCTGATTGAAGCACTGTCCTGGCTCCTTTTTGCTTCCTCATCTTTCAGATGTATGAGCAAGTATTGCTACTTCAAGGGAAACTTCACTGACATTCCTGACAACTGCCCCTAGTTTTGTCTCCTACAGCTCTCTTTATGGCACTGGCTTTGGCTGAAATTTTACTTATGGGATCATCTGATTAATACCTACCCGCCCCCCCCCCCAAACTCAGCTGTTAACTCTGTGAAGGCAGGGGCCTCAACATATTTTTGTTTAATAAATATTTGTTGAATAAATAAATCAATTGATTCATATTATAATACTGTTATTTTGTATTTGCCTTTCTTTATTTAAGAAGAAGGAAATGGCAACCCACTCCAATATTCTTGCCTGGAATATTCCATGGACAGAGGAGCCGGGCTGGCTATATATAGTCCATGGGGTTGCAAAGAATCGGACATGATTGAGCACATTTCTTTATTTAAAGCCATCAAACTGGAATTGGACATTATTTGGGTTCATTTTTATCTAAGTCATAGCATTTTAGTTGAGAATGTTTTACATGTATGTCTTATATATTTATGTCTTGCTGGAAAAATCTTTGACAGTTACTTCTTTGTGCTATTTATTTAACAATTGTGTACTCTCTCTGTCCCCCCCTGCCCCCATTATACTGTGTTTTACTTTTTCTCTCTAGATAGCAAGCTGACAATACAAATAAATGTACAAATGTATGCATAGATACACAAATGCATGCATGCATGCATATATACATAGATACATACATTTGTGCACGTACACATCTACAGATACATATATATTTCCAAAGCCACATCTAAAACCCATATGCTCAGTACATGTGTATTCAATACTTGGGTGGTGTAGGATTAAAGTATGTGGCTTAAGCAGCCTGAGTTGTAATTTGGCCATAAGGTCACTTAATGGCTGGCAGTTACCTTTTATAAGATACTTAATTTCTCTGAGCCTCAGTATCTTCACTGTAAGAAAAAAATAATAGTATTACCCTAATTGGATTGTTGTGACTATTAAGGGGGATTATGAATTGTAGGGGATTTAGATAGTGGCAGGTGTAATAATAATGGATTTTTTGAGTGCTTAGTAACTCTTATCTGTAATTAATAATTAAATGATCATGGACTTGGCCTATTTTTAATTCAAAACTGTATACAGGGTTAAGTCAACAACCAAAACTACAGGGAGGATATTAAGAATTTTGGGAATACCATTCTGAAAAAGGACCTGAAGTGATGACCTATTAGATATCACCACTATCTCAGTAGAATTTCTCTGCTACGTGACTTGAGTGAGCCTTGCAGTTTTATTTTTAAAGGTATTTGAAACAACGCATTTGGTCATGTGCTTTTCCTTTAATAAAAATTTGACAGCAAGAAAAGGGCAATTGGCTAGAAGTAGGCATTGTTTAAAGTTGGCTGAATGCCTTATTGTAAAGTGAAAAAAGAAACCAAGCTGTAAACATTAGACTAGTACAAGCTTACAGAATGATTTCTTAAAAGAGAGAAAGGCAGCTGCAAAATAGGATCAGTGTTTTTATGGCTGAATATAAGACGTATATTAAGCTCTGAATGATCTTTGCTTCTATTAATTTTCCCAATGCAAGCAGGCGTCTTGGTTCCTAGGGAATATTAATAGTAGTAGATCCTTCTGCAGAATTGCTTGTGTGGTTGGAGGAGTCTTGCAAGTCTTATCATAAGCATACAAAGGGTGATTTTGCATTGGCCAGTTTCAATGACCAGTTTATAATGGAGAAATAGTGGGCCATAAAAGGGCTTTGCATGATTTGAAATCAGAAGTAAAGTTTAGATGTTTGATAACCACAAATATGCCACAACTCCAGAGACTTCACTTTAATTGTATGATAACATCCTCTTCTCCCATCCTGTCCCAGTATCCAACCAACCACAACATGGCAAGAAACAAAACAAAACAAAATTCCTTTTATACTCTGGGAAGTTGGAAGCTCCCTGCTATGGGAGGCTGTGCCCATAATCAAATAACTTGAAACAGTTTCAAAATTTATTAATGCATTACTGTGGGATGAAACTATAATTATGACAAAGCAACACAAAAATTAGAAACTGAATACAAGATAGTAATTTTAGTGTTTTATTTATGAGAAAGCAACTATTTTCCCCAGGTTTAATTTATACATAAGTGCATACACACATATGTATAAACATACAATCTTATACATACGCAGTCCTTACACATACATTGTTGTTGTTTAGTCGCTAAGTTGTGTCTGACTCTTTTGGAACCCCATGGACTGTTAGCCCGCCAGGCTCCTCTGTCCATGGGATTTCCAGGTAAGAATACTGGAGTGGGTTGTCATTTCCTTTTCCAGGGGATTTTCCCAACCCAGGGATCGAACCTGTGTCTCCTGCGTTGGCAGACAGATTCTTTATCACTGAGCCACCAGGGAAGCCCTGTATGCACATATAAAATCATTATGTGAAAATTATGTGTGTATATGTCAGTAGTTATCAATCAACTTTAGTATAGTTTGCTTTGTGTAGAATTTTTAATATTAAACTCTCCATACATTCAGAAAATAAAGCTTACATGCCTCTGTCATTTCTGAAATGAATTTTCAAAGGCAATTTTGCAACAATTGTTTTCTATTTGTGCTCAGATTATCAAAATGATCTGAATTCTAACCCTTTCCCCAGAGCAGGAAGCAATTCAGATTCTATGCTAATTGAGTCTTGTGAGTCTTATGAAATATCAGTTTTATTGTAGGGATTTCTGGTCTCTGGGGCTTAACCAGGACCACCAAATATAAAATTCTGAACCACACATTGTTTGAGGACCACTGATGTCCCAAGATGAGTTAAGTAAGAGTAGTAAACTTTTAAAAGATGTGGGAAAATGAATGAATGTCTTTAAGAGTTAGGTTTTTCTCCCTTTTTTCCTTTATAAAAAGTCCATTGGCACTGCTATTTAATATGTTACAACATTTTGAGCCAGCCTGGAAACAGCTCTAGTCCAAAAGTAAAGGTAAATCAAGCACTTTTTTCCACCATAGCAATTATTAAGTAGATACAACTTTTAAAAAATTCTACATACTTTTTTAGCCAGGCACTATTAAGTTTGTATCATTACATGGATGTTTTTCTCTCCTGCATCCTTTTTTTCTTTTACTCCGTCATCCTTTTTTTTTTTTTTCTCCGTCATCCTTAAATAGGTAAGACATTTAAAAAACTGAAATGTCTTTGCATTTCTTGCATAATTAATCTTTTCTGTATCCTCTTGATATTAATTTTATCTGTGTTCAGAATCAATTAGTATGTTAGTCACTGAAGGCCCCTAGAGACTATATACTTTTAAGCCTTAAGTTCTTCTAGTAAATTCAGAGTTGATTTCATGTTTCTTGTGAAATCACACGTGGATTATGAGTTAAATCAGAGGAATTTCATTGTTTGTATTGGCTGGTGGAGTAAAGAGAAAGATAGAGAAGTAACTTATCCTAAGTATCAGATGTTAAAGTAAAAGCCATGGTAGAAAGCAAATCATTTGAAAGCAACCACTCAATTTCCCCCTTTATTCTTTAAAATCTTATTTGAGAGCAGTTGCACAGACTGACTGATTAGACCATGTTCAGTGAGAATCTCACAAGTTTGGTTGTAAAGAGAAACCGTCTGGCCAATCCTAGCCAAAGGAGAACCCTTTTCCAGTATTAATTAAGTTTTGTGTTGAATGCTTGTTTGGAGTTACTGACTCCAGTAACTGAAGAAGAGAGGGTTTTTATTGGAAGGACAACATCAGATCACAGAGTTGAAGGACTTACTAAACATCCAGAAGGGTGACACCTTGTGCAGACTGTCACTCCAAAGTTTTGCCATTAAGGTTTCTTACATCCAGTGATCTTCCATTTTCCTATGTCTTTGTTTCAGTGATCAAATGCTCCAGATAAAGAATCTGGTTGTTCCAGCCTAGGTTATGTGTCTGCTCTCACATCAGTCAATCGTGGCCATGAAGAAGGTTAAGGGCAGTGATATGATATATACTTGAAGTTCATATTCACATATCTCGCTGTTCCTAGAGAAAGAGGAACCCCTTGAGAACTAGAGATGCACCTAACTGGCAACTACTAAGCCCCCTGCCAATGCAGGAGATGTAAAGAGATACAGTTTTGATTCCTGGGTCGGGAAGATCCCCTGGAGATCTTCCAGTATCTTCCAGAGGCAACCCACTCCAGTATTCTTGCTTGGAGAATCTCATGGTCAGAGGAACCTTGTGGGTTATAGTCATAGGGTCACAAAGAGTCAGACATGACTGAAGCGACTTCATACTCACATCCACTGCTATGAATAGGTATGTTCTATTGCCTGTTGGGATAAATTTCAGTCAAGTATTTATGTATCTAAGTTCCTTCCAAGTAGTAAATCTCATGTATTCAAGTATATTAAAATGGTATATGAGAGAATGCTCTGTGTTTCTTTGAATATGGGTGTAGTCTGGTCTTAGTACTAGATACAGAGGGCTTCCCTGGTGGCTCAGAAGGTAAAGAATTCACCTGCCAATGCCAAAGATGTGTGTTTGATCCCTGGGTCAGGAAGATCCCCTGAAGAAGGGAATGACAACCCACTCTGGTATTCTTGCCTGGAGAATCTCATGGACAGAGGAGCCTGGTAGGCTACAGTCCATGGGATCACAAAGAGTCAAATAAGAAGAACAACAACGAGACACAGAGGCCATAGTAGCGGTCTTACTGTGTGTAGCTCTTGATCAGTTGTGCCACCAGAATTTTGCCTTTGAGCAACTAAAACTTCAAACTCAGGGCTACAGACACCTTTCCTACTAAAGTTCAACTCAACATGGCACCAGTCTGTTGAGACTTAGTAAATCATCTACCAACTCAAATTTTTCAAGACTTAACTGAATCCCATGAAGTATTACAGAAAAATTACTGAAATTCATACCCTAGATATTCTAATGTCTCAAAATTTATTATTATTATCAGGCTCTTAATATTTCAGGCAACTGTGCAAGTATACTCATGCATAATAATGTATCATTTCTGCTAGTATCCATACCGACTGATGACCACTTTAGATGTTCTGTATTTTGATATGCTTTTTTTCCCTAGTCAATGGCTCTAATGGGAAGAGGCCCTTAGGCACTTGGAACCATTTAGAAACTCACCAAATTAATTCCAAAGTAGTGAGTTTTAAATGATACCCTAGAGACACTAAAGATCATTTGTGATTCCGAAGGTGCCAAATTTCCTTGGAAGGAGGAAATAGCTTATAACTTGATTAACCTGGTAAACAAAGCTTACAAACAATAAAAACATATAAGAACATAAGTAAATTCACTTCCTTTTCTTAGGTACTAGTAACTTTTTTATTGTTGTTCCTTCTCAGAAGGAAATATGCCACAAAGGAAGGATATTTACTTATAAAACATTTAATACTTGGCAATAATACCCTAGTTGGCAAACAGCAAAGATGACTCTAATGCCTAATTCATTAGACACTGTCTTAAACACAGGGGATATTTAAAAACATTAGTCTCTGAAAAACACATTAATTTGGTATATATTTTAAGAATGAATGTTTAAAATGTATATCTTAAATTACATTTATTTTTAAAATAATGATATATTTTTCATGCAAATAAATTCTGTGTCTTATATTTAGTTTATTATTGCTTTTGAGAGAAGAACTGGGCTGCAATTTACCAGAATGAAATAAATTTACAACTTTATTAACCTGAAAAGCCTGAAAGGGTTTAGTATATGGCTGTGTACCTATTTATTCCCAGCTGGTATTTTATATGATAATGTAAATAAATGTTCTAAGGAACATATAGGAATCACACTGTTAGTAAACATCAAAGTTTAAGCAAAAAGTCATTCTTAAACCCATGGGTCTGAATGGCTTTTATCCAAATCCCAGTGGTAAGGGTAAATGGAAGACTTCTGAATACCAGCAATGTAAGTCTGTTTCCTATGACTTAATTTCCAGGGTTTCTCTTTTTCTTCAGAAATTCTACTTGTAAATATACATAAGTGTATTCTCCTTGCTCAATTACTTTTATTCTCTTTTAATGAGAAAGCAGTAACTTGTTGAATTTAGAAAACTTCTTTTAAGGTGCTCTATTGGGGAACATTTTGTCCAAAAATATGTCTGTGGTCCTAAGTTTATGGTGTGTGTGGCTCTCCTTATATTGATTAAAAATTGTGTCTCCACACCTGCTTACATAAATGATATGTATTCTTGTGGACATTTTTGCAAGCACTGCATGATAACATTATTTTCTTTTTGAAGGCTTTGGGTTTGAATGTAACTGAGTCAAGTTACTTGTGTATTCACAGTACTGCCAATTACATCACTCAAGGCAAAATTTAAACTCAGTTAAGTACTATGTGCTTTGCCAAATGCCAGTGTTTCAACAGAGTTCTATAGAACAAGTATGGCTCTGGGTATGTTTTGTTCTCACCTGTATATACACAAAAGCTTGATCCTTTCATATGTCCTCTGACATAAATATCATGTTGGTAAGAAATTGTTGCTTGGATACTTTCATGGTCATCCTGAGGCTGCCACAGCCTTTCAGAGCAAATCTCCACATGATTTTGGAAATATTGCTAGCCCTAGCCTAAAATCTTTTTTTTTTTTTTTTACTATTTTTTTTTTTTAATTAGTTGGAGGCTAATTACTTCACAACATTTCAGTGGGTTTTGTCATACATTGATATGAATCAGCCATAGATTTACATAATTTTATTTATTTATTTTATTTTTGTCTGTCCTGGGTCTTTGCTGCTGTGAACACTACTCTCTAGTTGCAGTGTGTAGGCTTCTTATTGCAGCGGCTTCTCTTGTTGCAGAGTATGGGCTCTAGGGTGTGTGGGCTTCAGTAGTTAGATTCCCCGGCTCTGCAGCACAGGCTCAGTAGCTCTGGCACACCAGCTTAGTTGCTCCACGGCATGTGGGATCTTCCCGGACCAGGGATCGAACCCATGTCTCCTGCATTGGCAGGTGGATTCTTTACCATTGAGCCAGCCTAAAATCTTTTGATGAACTTTTTAATGAAATAAAATTATTTCCCTGCCAAAAAGGCATATCTTTTCAGAACAAGACTGTAGCTTACTCACCTACAATAGGATGTTTTGTTAGGCTATTTTTTCACATGTAAATCCTTTTTTTTTTCTCCTATGAAGTATGAATATGACCTTTTATTTTGTAGAATCTGTTTCTTTCCATCCTTTTTGGAAATAATAGGTGGTCAGTAGATATTTGAATAAGTGGATTAAAAAACAAGGTATTATTGTATTTAAGTTTGTGAATTATTTTGCCTGGTCTTTTCTGAATCCAAAATACATTTCATAAACATTTTCTAGCTTTGTGACTAGAACTTAGAATCTCCAGAAGATTTGAGGTGATATCTGAGGTAGATGAACACTACTTTTCTAATATGAGTGAGTTTGTGTACATAAAATGTAGAATTCCTCCTTTCTCTAAGGAGACTGAATTAATAGTTTTTTTTTTTTTTCCTTGCCGCTTAAGAACTTCTGAGCGTCTTAACACAATGTGGCAAATGGCATCAATGAAACTAATCATAATATAGGAATGCCAGTGGTGCAGTCACTGTGAAGGGACTTCCATGATCAAAATTTTAAGCAGAAAGTGGGCATGTAGTTGGCATGTTCTTCAAAATAAGTGATCTGATTTATAGGAGTGAGTTCAAGTGAAACATTCAGAAAGGACAGTCTGGCCTCCCACACGTCAGCCTGGGGACTTTGGTATTGTCTGGTGGTTATTGTAATAATTTGAGGACTGGCAGAGAAGACTTAGCTGTGGGAAGCCACAGCACTGAACCGACTCTCTCTGCATTTGCCGCCACACTTTCTTGTTCTTTTTTCTAATTTAAATCTCTTCCTGATGTAAAATTGTTTTTCTTTCACTTTTAATGAGTGAGGGAGCCATATAACTTTTTTCTGGGTGAAGAATGAATTGCTGACATATAGAAAAGAAAGGAAAGTTCCTGAGGTTTTGCTGCTGTGAGCAGGGAATAAGCTAGTGCCTCTAGCCTCAGGAGATCTGGTGAAGGCAAGGGTGAAGGGATGTGCTGATGAGACCTCTTGTCTGCAAAAGGGCTGCATGATGCTCACCTACGCATCACACTGTGAGAGCCGTCATTCACTATGGTTTCTCATAATTAACCACCATCTTTGTAATGCATACTAGCAAAGCAAACAGAAGAATTATGTGCCATTATCCATGCATCTCATTTTTAAAGTTATTTTTATTATGAAAGGATCATATATGCAAAAGCATGTATAAAATATGTCTATACTGTTTAAAATATAATAAAAACAATTTTGGTGTGCAGTACTCATGGTGAACAACAACAAAATACCCAAGATGAAGAGAACTCTACTGGTACCATGGATTAATCGTCCCCCTCCGTGACATACTGTTGTTGTTGTTCAGTAGCCTAGTCATGTCCGACTCTTTGTGACCCCATGGACTCCATCAACCCAGGCCACTCTGTCCCTCACCATCTCCCAAAGTTTGCCCAAATTCATGTCCATTGCATCGGTGATGCCATCTAGCTATCTCATCCTCTGATACCTTCTCCTTCTGCCCTCAATCTTTCCAGCATCACGGACTTTTCCAGTGAGTCAGCTGTTTGCATCAGGTGACCAAAATATTGGAGTTTCAGCTTCAGCATCAGTCCTTCCAATGAGTATTCAGGGTTGATTTCCCTTAAGATTGACTCCATGACAAAATCCGTGTTTTAATACCTAGCATACTGTTCTTCTGTTTATTTGTGATAGAACTTCAGTAGCCCATCTGAAATAGTCTAGTAGATAGCTGGGTTGGTTAGCAGTATTTGCTATGTGGTAAATCCTCACTTGGAAAGAAAGCTGTAATAAACCTAGACAGCATTTTAAAAAGCAGAGACATTGCTTTGCTAACAAAGGTTCATATAGTAAAAGCTATGATTTTTCTAGTAGTCATGTATGGTTATGAGAGTTGGACCTCAAAGAAGGCTGAGTGCTGAAAAATTGGAGCTTTCAAATTGTGATGCTGGAGAAGACTCTTGAGAGTCCATTGGACAGCAAGGAGATCCAGCCAGTCCATCCTAAAGAAAATCAGTCCTGAACATTCATTGGAAAGACTGATGCTAAAGCTGAAGTTCTAATACTTTGACCACCTGATGCAAAGAGCCAACTCATTGGAAGAGACCTTGATGCTTCAAGGAATGAGTGCTCAGTGAATATTCAGGGTTGATTTCAGTTAAGATTGATATTGATTATATGTTGAAATAACAGTATTTTTGGTATATTAGGTTCAATAAAATACTTTACTAAAACTGTCTTTTAAAAAATTAGGCAATTAGAAAACTTTTAAATTACATAAAATTACACACAAAAAACTTAAAATCATTTGCTCACATTGTGTTTCTATTGGACATTGCTAGTCTATATCATATTTACTGCCAATTCTTTTATTTGCATATTATCCTTCTCCTTCCTATGCTCTAGATTTCTTCAGATGATATGATTAACACAAAATCCAAACTTCCAAGTTAATTCATGGCCTAAGACTTCAATGGCCCTAGAGGTACTCTCCCATCCCCTAGAGATTGTTTTAAGTTAGTATTTCCCAAATTCATGGGCTTCCCTGGTGGCTCAGTGGTAAAGAATCTGCCTGCTGATGTAGGAGACATGGTTTGATCCCTGGGTTGGAAAGATCCCCTAGAGAAGGAAATGGCAACTCACTCCAGTATTCTTGCCTGGGAATTCCCATGGACAGAGGAGCCTGGTGGACTATTGTCCATGGGGTCACAGAGTCAGACCCAGCTTAGTCACTGAGCACACATCCCCAGACTCACAGGACCATCAGGTGAGCTGGAGTGTTTGCTGAAGTAATGCTGTCTGAGTCCATGGAATCAGTTTCTCCTAGGGGCAGTCCTGTGTTGGCCATGGTGGCTCACCCTGCATTAGGGAAGAAGATTCCACGATGGTTTTTCCTTTCTGTAGGACAAAGTGTGAAGTTCTGGAAGCCTTTCACAATCCACTTAGGTGCTATCTTTGGATGATTGTTTCCTCCTCACCGCTTCATTCACACCATCTTCCAGCTACACTGACCTGTGTGTTATACTCTTTCCTGCCTTGGGTTTGTGTTTGTTCTTCTGCTTACCTGAAATGCTTCCTCTCAACTGTGCCCAGCCCAATGTACTGTCCTCACCATTCACTGCTGGCCTCTGTAAAA
Source organism: Cervus elaphus (assembly GCF_910594005.1). Classification (NCBI taxonomy): domain Eukaryota; kingdom Metazoa; phylum Chordata; class Mammalia; order Artiodactyla; family Cervidae; genus Cervus; species Cervus elaphus. The sequence goes on along the minus strand of NC_057835.1, from coordinate 38,262,185 downwards.
TGATATACTTTCTCTTCTCCTCACTCCAGGCGGAGATTAAGTGCTTTCTGCTTTGTTTTTTTACGACAAGGGCGCGAACCTCCAGCTGCATGTTTGAATCACCTGGGAATGTCAAAAAACTCCGGAGACTCAGGGCAAATACCTAATATTTTGATGTACTTGATCTAAGAAAGGTCATGGAGATGGGACTATTTCTTCTAAAGTTCCTTAGGATGCCACTGTCAAGAATCACATTTTGTGGTTTGGCTTTACCACACGTTGTAATTATTTGTTCACATGTCTCCTCATTCTAGACTGAATGCCTGGAGAATGTGGAAAACATTTTATTTTCTTTGTATCACAGATTCTGGGTATGAAAAATGCTCAAATACTTTAAAGATTTTTTTAAATTATGAAAGTATGATAACACATTTACATGAGACTTGGAAAATACAGAATAAGGTTACATATAGTTGTACTACATGTTACAATTTTTTTTTATGTAGATAAAGATTTTTAGTTGGAGTTTCATTATCAAACTCTTAAAAATTAATAGAATGAATATACAGAGAAGTAGAAAGATATAGTAGACCTGAAAAGCACAGTGAACCAATTCAACAAATTAAGATTTATACAGTTTTCACTCTACAGTAGGATACAAATTCTATTCAGGTTCCTATAGAGTGTAAACTAGGAGACACCAAAACATATCCAGAGACATAAAACAAAGTGCAAAAATTTCACAGTCTAAAGGTATTGAAATCCTGTAGAGTCTGTTATGACTGTGGAACTATTTTAGAAATCAATATCAAAAGATATTTGAAAATAACCCACATATTTTCAAGGGCAATGTGACATTCACCAAGAGAGATCTTCAACTTAGCTTTCAAAAGCCTCAATAAAGTTAGACTGTAAAAACACAGAGGGTGATTGCAGAGAAGAAAGCAAAAAAAAAAAAAGCTCAAATATGTTGTGGATGAATAGTTTAATGAATAGATGAAGGAGGTGACAAAAAGTAGCCATTGAAGGAAACTGACTCTATTTTGAAAACCTTAGGAGAGAGACTTCTCTAATTTCAAATACTGATTAATGGAACACACTTGCAAAATTGGGAAACAGGCTTAATTGTGTGATTAATTTATTTACCAAAAGCCAGATATTGGATATATAATTGAAAGTTACTTTTACATAATCAGAAAAAAATATAACTGAAGTTAATGGGACAAACGAGAAGAATTTTGACCAGGAATATAAAAATAAATTAAGAACAGTGTTGGAGGGACAAACAGCCTGTAACTAATCTCTAGTCTCAGGTTACCATGAATAGTACAGTCTTTAATATGAATACGAAGAAAACAATAAGAAAGGGGAAAGAAAAAGCTTTAACAAAGAATATTTATATTTGAAAAGTCAACAATGTTAAAGAAAATTCATTTGAAGTAAAAATAAAAGTAATAAATAACAAGCCTGTATAGACCAAGGTTAATATGACGACATGAGAATCAAGGCACATTCATGGATGTTTTAGAATTCTATGTTGTTGAAGAGAATGAAGATCAATGTGGCCAATTTGGGGAGTTAAAAAAAGCCCAATATGACAAAACTTAAAGATAGAATAGTTGAAAATGTTTTGAAAGCCAGTATAGATATGAAAGAGAGGAAATTGAGTTAGGAAGAGACTTGCCAAAAACTGAAAGCAAAAGTTACAATTAAGGACCTGAGAAGTGCATGTAAGTATTTAGTCACGTAGTCTAAGATTTTTGAGATTTCTCCAGCAAATTTCAGTTAATAAGAATTGAGGTATAAAGTGAAGGCATGCCATAATGAGCATGTGAAAACATTGGGAGAAGTCCCAGGCCATATCAGAGAAACGTGGAATGTCTCTTACCTAGCAAGGAGTAGGAAAAGTTTTTAAAGCTTTTCCCCAGCTCTGCCCCTACTCCCCAGAATATCTCTGTGAATATAAGAGTATTAGACAAGCTTATCACATAAAGTCATTATTTTGGAATCTTAAAGCTGGAGGATACCACTGAGATATCAATTTAGCAATTTTACAAATGATAGGATCACCATTAACTGTTGGTGACAGAACCAGGATTAGAAACCAGTCTTGCTAATAACAGCCTAGTTTTCAAATAAGCAATGGTAAGTGAACATTTGACTGACATAACGTTATTTAGATGCTAAGTGAACACATCTGGAAAGCATATAGAAATCGAGAGAGAAGTGTGCCAACACTCTCCATGGCTGTATCTATGATCCCCACAACCATGATAGGCATGAGAAAAACCAATGTAATGGTGTCAAGAAGAAAATAATGCCACATCTGAGGTGAGAAAACAAAAAATGATTTTGCAGTGCTAATCATGAGTCTTTCTCTCTTTGCTTTATTTTTGTTTTACCTGATTGCATTTAGTAATTTGCCTCAAACACTTTTTTGAAGTTTATAAACCAATCTGTTGATTCCAGTGTCTTTCTACACACTAGTCTCTTCTCATCCTTCCCTATCTAGGTTTAGAGACTATAGTCATCATTTTAATAACATTCTTGCTAATATTGTAAAATCTTCTTGCCCCTCGTGTGTGTGTATGTATATGTGTATGTGAGTGGGGTGGTGTTTTCTTTACTTATCTAGCAATGTCCTGTTATTCAATAATCCCTTTATCTATTTTCTTCTTGCCTCTGTGCTTTGTATACATTATCCAGTTGCTTCATTAAACGTCTTTATTTTGATGTCATAATAGCTCTTCAAACTCAACTGTGTACAGAGTTGGCCTCAGGAGATTTTCCTCCAAGGCTATGTCTTCTCCAGTTCTCTTTAAGTATGACTCCACTCATTACCTAGTTGCTCAGGCTCTCAACTTTAGCATCCTCCTTTTGACCACTTCCTTCTTCTTCATCCATATCTAGTCCGTCACCAAGAACTGAACACATTTCAAGTTGACTAAAGGAGCTTACAGGTAGTTATATTTGGAGCAATACAATACCTAACAGCTTTCTTTAGTAATAGATTCAACAGTTCTTGGTGGTTAATGGAATATGACTAATGACAAAAGAAAGCAAACTCTAGTCATGTGAAGGGCTGTAAGAAATCCTTAGGATTAATACTAAAGGTTTAAATGAAAAGACAAATAATTAGTGAATTTCTGTTCAGATAATGAATACTGAAAGTGTCAGGAAGTATGAATTTGATTCTTAACACTGGTCTCCTTAGAAACTTAAAAAAAAAAAATTCCAAAGTCCATGGGCCATCTTAGACCAAATAAGTCAGAATTTGACCTGAATATTAGTAGTTTTTTTTTTCTCACTTTTACTTTTTAAATTGAAGGATAATTGCTTTACAGAATTTTCTGATTTTCTGTCATACGTCCACAAGAATCAGCCATAGGTGCATCCATGTCCCCTCCCTCTGGAACCCTCCTCCCATCTCCCTCACCATCCCACCCTTCTAGATGGTCACAGAGCCGCTGTTTGAGTTCCCTGAGTCATACGGCAAATTCCCATTGGCTATCTGTTTTACATGTGGTATTGTAAGTTTCCATGTTACTCTCTTCATACATTTCACCTTCTCCCTCCTCCTCTCCCCCCATGTCCATAGGTCTGTTCTCTATGTCTGTCTCTCCATTACTGGCCTGCAAATAAATTCATCAGTACCATCTTTCTAGATTCCATATATATGCATCAGTATATGTTATTTGTATTTCTCTTTCTAACTTACTTCACTCTATATAATAGGCTCTAGGTTTGTCCACCTCATTAGAACTCACTCAAATGTGTTCCTTTTATGGTTCAGTAGTATTCCATTGTATATATGTACCACAGCTTCTTTATCCATTCATCTGTTGATGGACATCTAGATTGCTTCCATGTTCTAGCTATTGTAAATAGAGCTACAGTGAACATTGGGGTACATGTGTCTTTTTCAATTTTGGTTGCCTCAGGGTATATGTCTAGGAGTGGGATTGCTGGATCATATGGTGGTTTTATTCCTAGTTTTTTTAAGGAATCTCCATACCATCTTCCATAGTGGCTGTATCAATTTATATTCCCACCAGCAATGCAACAGGGTTCCTTTTTCTCCACACCCTCTCCAGCCTTTATTGTGTGTAGACTTTTTGATGAGGGCCATTCTAACTGATGTAGGATGGTTTCTCATTGTAGTTTTGATTTGCATTTCTCCAATAATAAGTGATGTTGAGCATCTTTTCATGTGTTTGTTAGCCATCTGTGTGTCTTCTTTGGAGAAATGTCTGTCTAGGTCTTTTCCCCACTTTTTGACTGGGTCATTTGTTTTACTGGTATTGAGTTGTATGAGCTGCTTGTATATTTTGGAAATTAATTCTTTGTTGGTTGTTTCTTTTGCTGTTATTTTCTCCCATCCTGAGGGTTGTCTTTTCACCTTTTTTGTAGTTTCTTTGCTGTGCAAAAGCTTTTAAGTTTAATCAGGTCCCACTTGTTTTTGTTTTTATTTCCATTTCTCTAGAAGGTGTGTCATAGAAAATCTTGCTTTGATTATGTCATTGAGTGTTCTGCCTATGTTTTTCTCTAAGAGTTTTATAGTTTCTGGTCTTACATTTAGGTCTTTAATCCATTTTGAGTTTATCTTTGTGTATGGCATTAGGAAGTGTTCTAATTTCATTCTTTTGCATATAGCTGTCTAGTTTTCCTAACACCACTTATTGAAGAGGCTATCTTTTCCAAGTTGTATATTCTTGCCTCCTTTGTCAAAAATAAGGTACCCATAGATGCATAGGTTTGTCTCTGGACTCTCTATCTTGTTCCATTTGTCTGTATTTCTGTTTTTGTGCCATACTGTCTTGATGACTGTAGATTTGTAGTGTAGTCTTAAGTCAGGAAGGTTGATTCCTCCAGCTCCATTCTTCTTTCTCAAGACTGCTTTGGCTATCTGGGGTCTTTTTTGTTTCCATATGAATTGTGAAATTTTTTGTTCTAGTTCTGTGAAAAATGCCATTGGTAATTTGATAGGGATGATGTTGAATCTGTAAGTTTCATTTGGTAGTATAGTCATTTTCACAATATTGATTCTTCCTACCCAGGAGCATGGAATATCTCTCCATCTGTTTAAATCACCTGATTTCTTTCACCAGTGTCTTATAATTTTCTGCATACAATTCTTTTGTCTTCTTAGGTAGGTTTATTCCCAGATGTTTTGTTCCTTTTGTTTCAGTGGTGAATGGGATTGACTCTTTAATTTCTCTTTCTGATTTTTCGTTGTTAGCATATAGGAATGCAAGTGATTTCTGTGTATTGACCTTATATCCCCCAACTTTGCTGAATTCACCGATTAGCTCTAGTAATTTTCTGATAGTTTCTTTTGGGTTTTCTATGTATAGTATCATGTCATCTACAAACAGTGAGAGTTTTACTTCTTTTTTCCAATCTGGATTCCTTTTATTTCTTTTTCTGAATATCAATAGGTTTGAAAGTTCTCAGGTGATTCGAATGTGTAACCAGATTTGAATACCACTGATACAAGCTTTCAAAATTTTCTACTATTTTCATTCTTAAAGGGACCTTTAAATTTATGTCCTCTAGTCTCTCTTGTACTTTTAAAACTAAAGTATCAATAAATACAGCTGGAACAAGGCATTACTCCCTACTCTGAAAAGTGCAATGTGTGCACACTTTGACTTTCAGGGTTTACCTTTTCCAAATATTGATTTTAGCTTCAATTGAATGGAAGCCTATAATTGAGATGAAATGAGTCAAACTCACATACATGACTTAAGATAAAATACTCTTAGTGTGCCTGCTAATTGTTGGTGAAACATCTATTATGTCTTGATTTTGGAAGACTAAAAACTTCATAAATCAGAGAAGGTAATTTGTAAAGATGTTTCCATTCTATCAATTGATAGTTTTCTGGACAAGGAAACTTACAATTACTGTCATCTCTGGTAAAAGATAAAAATGTTTACAGTTTTAAAAAAGAACCCTGAAAATAAAAAGAAAATTTGAAAAATAAAAATCTTTCTCATAAACCCATAACCAGATTGATGTTCATCTGTTCCTTTCTGGTGTTGTGTATATGTCTGTGTGCATAAATAATTTATAGATTTGTCTCAGATCATGGTTTTATATTTTGCTCTTGTTTTCTTTATATTGAAACATTATTTCACATAATTAAATACTCTCAGAAGATATAATTTTAAATGACAGCGTGATATTTAATCCATTCATACCAAATTTTAAAATATTTCTCTAGTTTTGAATATTTTGGTTGTTATTTTGCTAATTGATATAATGAACACATGTATGTTAGGAATTAAGACAGGTGTGTGATTATTAGATCTAAAATCATGTACCCTTTGAAAGTTACTACAACACAGTGTCAAATCATTTTCCAGAATATCAGTTTTTTTTTTATAGTTCCTTAAATTATTTATAGTCATCTCATGCGTGCGTGTTTAGGAGACAGGAATTGCCAAGGTGAACTGCTGATTTTTAAAAAGTAAGTTTTTCTTGGTGGGTTTCGACAATAACTGCCCGTGATGCATCCCCTTATAGAATGCAGTGATCAAAGGTAAATGGGCCAAGTTTACCTAAATCCATTATTTAAAAGCACTTAGCGAACCTGTTCATCTGAGGATAAGCTGCTTCCTTGGACGTCAGTGGTCGTAGTACTTGGCGTTCTAGGTGCCCTTAGCCCGCTGGGTAGTATCCTTTGAATTCTCATCCATCCCGTTTCACAGATGCAGATGCCTCCATGGTCTCCCCAGCAGCCAGGTTCCAGCCCCAACTCCTCCTCGCTGAACACAGTAGTCCCTCGACAGAAAGTTTCCTTTGCAGTCCTGGCAGCATCGATGTCAGCTGCTGTCCACCGGTGTTTACCACTGGGGAGGGGGTGGTGGCCTGTAGCTTTTACACCCCCCTCTGAACTCCCTGCTCACCTGTCAGGTCTGTGCCATCTCTCCCTGGGAAGGAAAGTCGTCTGTAACCTGGGCGGTCCAAGCACCTGGGCAGCAGGTGTGCTGAGGTCCCAGTGCCTCCTCCGGGGAAGGCCTTGCAGCTGCAGGCACGGGCTGGTGGATGAGGGAGTCCCACACACCTACATGTAAAAATCAGAATATCAGTTTTTATCCCCATAATCAGTAAATAAAAATAACTGTAATTTTATTGTACCCTCATCAGATTAAAAATATGGTTTAGATTCTTCCCAAATGGGTGATAATAGTATTATAGTGTACATTTCTCTGATGATTAATGCAAATGAACATTTTTCCTATTTATTGCCTGTTGTCATTTCTTCTTTTGCATATTTTTAGTTCATGATCTTTTCTTTCTTCAAAATTCATTTTTAAGGAAGTTAAAAAAGCATTTGAGAAATGTAATTCCAATTTAATTTATGCACTTACGGTTATAACTTTATAGTAAATCCAATAGCTACAAATTGCAATCTCCACCCTGGTGAGGTCCTCTGTGGGAATCTTTGTAGATCCTTTTGTATACATTAACATTCAAGAGCTATGAATTACTACAATCTAATTCAATGCGGTTAGATAGAACTTTTCCCATAAATGCAAGTTGCAAAAGTCAGATTAATCTGAATAGTCTAGAAGTGTGGGCAACTGGGAATAGTTCTTCTACTATGTGATATTGTCATTCATGTAAAATAGCTCTTGTAAAAATATGAAATGCCATGTAATTCATGGAGCACATACAGAGGAGACTTTTCAAGAGGTTCTTCTGGATTGTTTTGCAGACTTTGCAGTTGTCTATATTTCAGATTTTTTAAACAGTGGATTGGGCATGATGACCACTAGTCACTTAGCAATAATTTATGGCAAGATATATTTAGATGGTTGAAAGCTGAGGAAGTTGAAGACCCCAAAGAAATGGAGAACCTAGTAGTCAGTGAGTGACAAAAGATAAACAGGGCTACTGCATTTTATAGTGGAAGAAGTACAAAATTCAGGCTTTCTGTCTGAGACTGGTTACCTATTTCATTCAACTGTATTCTCATCGTGTGTCAGAGAGCAAGTGATTTTAATGGGAGTAGAATTGAGGTTGGGCTTCCCTCGTGGCTCAGTGGTAAAGAATCTGCCTGCAGTGCAGGAACTGCAGGAGATGCGGGTTTGATCCCTGGGTCAGGAAGATCCCTTGGAGGAGGGTATGGCAACCCACTCCAGTACTCTTGTCTGGAGAATCCCATGGACAGAGGAGTCTGGCAGGCTACAGTCCATAGGGTTGCAAAGAGTCAGACATGACTGACGCGACCTAGCATAGCACACAATGGAGGTTATGATTGCAAAATGAAGACCTATATGACTCACACGCTTCTTAAGTTCTGAAAAGTTTAGAATGATCTGTGAAAATAAGAAAAGTCTTAAAGCAAAATACACATCTAGAGAATAGAACCTAAATTAATATTAATTAATGTCATTACCTAAAAAAATAAGTTCCTAATGTTTCCATTTTTACTGTCATTAGATATTAAGAGACAAAAGGATCATTTTGTCTCTAGCATATTCTAAGATTAAGTCCAATTTTGCCTTTTTAACTGATAGTTTTTTTTACAAAGTATCTTTATTAGTCACTGTTTGATTTTCTGTTAATATAAAAATCTATCTCCATTTCAGCTACCAATTTCAACTTTTTTCCTGTTAAATCACTAGACAAAGTTTAAAATCCAACCTCTTTTCCCAGAACAAATGCAGTATAGTAAGAAACAGTGAAAGAGATAATGTGGAAAGGGAGTTTTAAAAAGAAAAGGAATGGGTGATGAAGGTTGATTTTGAACTGCTGAACTCAGCCAGATTCTAGACACACATTCAAAATCTTTCAAAACACACACATGCACTAAAAACTAAACTAAAACCAAACAAAAGGTATTCTACTACACTATTCTAGTGGCAATGTTAAAACAATGGGTTAATTATCTTGTGAAAACTCAGAGACTTTTTTTGATTGGGTCAGATTGGAGTTTCATTTCTCTCCAATTTCACACATGGTTTGAATTAACATCTCTAGTTCTTGGAAAAAATATTACATTTTAAAATTGCCCTTAAACTACATATTTTCCACAAATAGATTGGTAATGGCCAACTTGAGGAATATTTTTCTAAAGATAGTTTTACTATCACTACCTCACACGATGCAAAATCTAGTTAATGGGGCAGACAGTTCAAATCCATCTTCAGTGGTTAAGGGCATACTCCTGTCTAAGGGTATAAGTTCAGATGCATAATTCTATTTCCAGATTCTCTGTGTAGATTTAGTGCTATGAGCAAGAAACATAAGGATGCTCATGTCCTTGATGCAAGCTTAGCTGTCTGTTCACCTAGGTACCAATTCAGTTTAGTTCAGTCACTCAGTCATGTCTGACTCTTGGACTGCAGCACACCAGGCTTCCCTGTCCATCACCAACTCCCAGAGCTTACTCAAACTCATGTCCATTGAGTCGGTATTGCCATCCAACCATCTCATCCTCTGTTGTCCCCCTCTCATCCTGCCTTCAATCTTTCCCAGTGTCAGGGTCTTTTCCAATTAGTCGGTTCTTTGCATCAGGTGGCCAAAGTATTGGAGTTTCAGCTTCAGCATCAGTACTTCCAATGAATATTCAGGACTGATTTCCTTTAGGACTGTCTTGTTGAATCTCCTTGCAGTCCAAGGGACTCTCAAGAGTCTTCTCCCACACCTCAGTTTAAAAGCATCAATTCTTCAGCTCTCAGCTTTCTTTATAATCCAACTCTCACATCCACGACTACTGGAAAAACCATAGCTTTGACTAAATGGACCTTTGTTGGCAAAGTAATGTCTCTGCTTTTTAATATGCTGTCTAGGTTGGTCATAACTTTACTTCCAAGGAGTGTCTTTTAATTTCATGGCTGCAGTCACCATCTGCAGTGATTTTGGAACCCAAAAAAATAAAGTCTGTCACTGTTTCCATTGTTTCCCCATCTATTTGCCATGAAGTGATGGGACCAGATGCTGTGATCTTAGTTTTCTCAATGTTGAGTTTTAAGCCAACTTTTTCACCCTCCTCTTTCATCAAGAGGCTCTTTAATTCTTCTTCACTTTCTACCACAAGGGTGGTGTCATCTGCGTATCTGAGGTTATTGATATTTCTCCCAGAAATCTTGATTCCACCTTGTGATTCATCCAGCCTGGCATTTTTCATGATGTACTCTGCATATCAGTTAAATAAGCAGGGTGACAATATACAGCCTTGACGTACTCCTTTTGCTATTTGGAACCAGTCTGTTGTTCCATGTCCAGTTCTAACTGTTGCTTCTTGACCTACCTACAGAGTTCTCAGGAGGCAGGTCAGGTGGTCTGGTATTCCCATCTCTTGAAGAATTTTCCACAGTTTGTGGTAATCCACACAGTCAAAGGCTTTGGCATAGTCAATAAAGCAGAAGTAGATGTTTTTCTGGAACTCTTTTGCTTTTACCATGATCCAGTGGATATTGGCAATTTGATCTCTGGTTCCTCTGCCTTTTCTAAATCTAGCTTGAACATCTAGAAGTTCATGGTTCACATACTGTTGAAGCCTGGCTTGGAGAATTATGAGCATTACTTTCCTAGTGTGTGAGATGAGTGCAATTGTGCAGTAGTTTGAGCATTCTTTGGCATTGCCTTCCTTAGGGATTGAAATGAAAACTGACCTTTCCCAGTCCTGTGGCCACTGCTGAATTTTCTCAATTTGCTGGCATATTGAGTGCAGCACATTCATAGCATCATCTTTTAGGATTTGAAGTAGCTCAATTGGAATTCCATCACCTCCACTAGCTTTGTTTGTAATGATGCTTCCTAAGACGCACTTGACTTCGCATTCCAGGATGTCTGGCTCTAGGTGAATGATCACACCATGTGGTTATCTGGGTCATGAAGATCTTTTTTGTAGATCTAATGCCTTGAATCTAAGGCTAACAAATTTTTGCTAAGAGAATGCACTGTTCATAGCAAACACCCTCTTCCAACAACACAAGAGAAGACTCTACACACAGGTAAAGGCTAACAGAATTTTGTCAAGAGAACACATTGGTCATAGAAAACACCCTCTTCCAAATACAAAAGAGAAGACTCTACACATGGACATCACCAGATGGTCAATACTGAAATCAGATTGATTATATTCTTTGCAGCCAAAGATGGAGAAGCTCTATACAGTCAGCAAAAAACAAGACTGGGAGCTGACTGTGGCTCAGATCATGAACTCATTGCCAAATTCAGACTGAAATTGAAGAAAGTAGGGAAAACCACTAGATCATTCAGGTATGACCTAAATCAAATCCCTTATGATTACATAGTGGAAGTGACAAATAGATTTAAGGACTTAGATCTGATAGAAAGAGTGCCTGAAGAACCATGGACAGAGGTTCATGATGTTGTACAGGAGGCTGTCATCAAGGCCATCCCCAAGAAAAAGAAATGCAAAAAGGCAAAATAGTTGTCTGAGGAGGCCTTACAAGTAGCTGAGAAAAGAAGAGAAGCAAAAGGCAAAGGAGAAAAGCAAAGATATACCCATTTGAATGCAAAGTTCCAATGAATAGCAGGGAGACATAAGAAAGCCTTCCTCAGTGATCCGTGCAAAGAAATAGAGGAAAACAATAGAATGAGAAAGACTGAAGATCTCTTCAAGAAAATTAGAGATACCAAGGGAACCTTTGGTGCAAAGATGGGCACAATAAAGGACAGAAATGGTGTGGACCTAACAGAAGTAGAAGATATTAAGAAGAGGAAGCAAGAATACACAGAAGAACTATGCAAAAAAAGGTACCAGTTGACTCCCCTCTAATACCAGAAGCCTGACCTCCTGTCTTTATGTCTTCATCTTAATTGACTAAATTCTCAATACCATGATCTCTATCTTTAGTACCAAAGATTTAGTACCAAATCTTTTTTGGTCACTCTCTCTGCTACCTTTTGGTCTATGATCATGTATTCTATTCTTGGCAAATGGTACTTAATTTCTGATTGTACTTTTTGTTTTTGAACTAACCTCTCTTGTTTTTGCTCTCTTTTCTGAATCTGTGTTCCCACAAATTTTTTCTTTAGAACAGTGAATGCCTGACTGTGGGCTCATGTTTCGATCCAATCCTGGAAGTCTTATTCTCCTCCTATTCTGACTTATGTTGCTCATGCACCCCTTCTCTTTTGTTAGAAAGGAAGATTAGACTTTCCTTCTCTGCTTTGAGGAGAACACATATGTACACTCATCACCTATGTTGCAGTAAATTTATGTTATAGAGGTCACCTGGGCATACAATAGGTGGAATAAACACAATGACAACTTATTCTTCCCCTTGAAAATTAATACCTGTAGCAGTCCAACTATTCATTTACTCAGTAGATATTTATAGAAAACATAGTTTTGTCCCTCATGTAGGAATCCAGGTTATAGTCACTTTGGGAATAAAATTTTGAGATTGTGTATCTCATTTTCCCAGAGAAATCAAAGAGTTAATCTCATTAGTATTTATAAAAAGTGCTCTAGAAAGTTGTCTACTCACCCTCTAAAACTATAGCATTCCTAATGTTTTTAAAATTTTTTTACTTTACATAAAGGCAAAACTTAAATTCGATGTTAAGGATGTTAAGATATCTTTTACTAAGGGATCTCAAAACTGACATGTTTTGAGGGTGAACCCAATGGCAGTTAGAGTTATGTCACTCAATGATTGTTGTTATTGTTGTTTATTCACTCAGTCATGTCCGACTCTTTTGTGACCCCCTGGACTGTAGCCCACCAGGCTCCTCTGTCCATGGGATTTCCCAGGCAAGAATATTGGAGTGACTTGCCATGCCCTCTGCCAGGGGATCTTCCCTACCCAGGGATCAAACACATATCTCTTGCTTCTCCTGCACTGGCAGGCAAATTCTTTACCACTGTGCCACGTGTGTGATAGATTCTCACTAGTTGAGAATATACAGTCAAGTGCACTGTACTGACTCTCATTTGGCTGTGAGTGTAAAGCATAGGAGAGTAAAAAGGAAACTGTAATACACATAAAAACAAGTGTTTCAGAGATAAAGGACTATGACATCAGAATTGGCCAGAACATACTAAATAGGGTACACATGACCACCCTCTGGGTATTAGCCCTGTGATTTTTCCACAGTTAATACACCGTGCTCTGTAAAATGGTCCACTTTGTATTACAGACACACTCTGGTCAAGAGGCAGAATCAGAAGTTGCATACCCCTTACGGAATTTCCAAGATACAAGCTTCTATCTTAATCACTTTCTATTTAAACTTGGAGAACGTCATGTGCATATATGTTATGATAGCTTATCCAAACACAAAAATAAGATTCTGATATCTGGGTCTCTTGTTATCTAGAAAGCAATTAAGTTGCCTCCAGGTTGAAAATGTCCTCAAAAAAAGCACCACAGTTCTTGTTCCCATGACACCCGTTGATTCATGGCTCAATCCTTTCCCTTAGAGAGCTGAACACTAGATTTGCCCCATTGCCGTTCCAGTATTGTTTCTATGTGAAACACACAGAGATTAACCTTTCAATCTGAATTGGGTAGTTTTAACTTCAATATGTAAGTAAATCCAAAAGCAAATTATAGCTGTATCTCTATCTTGACCACACTCTGCTGCTTATATGCAATATTAACTCTTACGGAAACTCCTGTTTTAACTGTGGTACGGGGCCTGTCACTTAGGCCCCAAATCTTCGAAGTTCCTTTGTTTTTCTTTTCTCTCTTTCATGCATATATATTGGGTCTGTTTTTAGAGTTGTCAGTGATTTTGATGAATGCTTAAAAAAGGTTGACTTTCATAGTTAATGTAACCTACTCTGTAAAATGGTCCATGTGTGAATTTAAGTGGGCTTCTTCCTAAGCATGCGTGTGTCCGTAGGAGGGCAATCTTGATTTGTTCTTTTGACTTTTAGGGATCTTAGTAGGAGCTTGCATCTCATGAAACTGGTTCTTCTTCTTTCTCTGTCATTTATATATTCCTTTATTTTCTGTATACTCTTCCTGGGCAACTTTATCCATATTCATGTTGTGAACTACAGTTTAGAAACTCAGCACTCACTAGTGTATCTCTAGTGACACTCAGGTAGAGATGACTGATAGGAACTTCATGTATAAACTCCAAGTTTATATCCAGATGCCTAGTGCACATCCTCACCTGCCTGCCCCACATTTTAGACTCAACAGGTCTAGACATGAATTCATCATTACACCCCTAAACCTGCTTCATGTTTAGTCTTTCCCCATCTCAGAAAATGGCTCATCCCTGACTTACTTGCCCGAGGTTTGGAACTTTTGTCATCTTGCTCTTCTCTCTCATCCATTTCCCAGGTCTAATTGGTTATCAAGTCATATGAAGACTTCCTCCAAAACTCCTCTTGATTGTGTCCTTTGTCTTCATTTGCATTAGCCCTGTCTTAGCTCAGACTCTTGGCACTTCCTGCTCCTGTTCCTCAAGACCTTCCAGAATGATTGTTTTTATCACCACTGCCAGAATGATCTTTCTAAAGTGCAAAATGGATCATTTTGCATCCCCATCATAAAATCTTCCAATGGTTCCTCGTAGCTTTAAATAGAAAACTCAACCCCCTTAGCTTAGCATCCAGGGCCTGCCTTTGCAATTAGCTTCTACTTCCAAATGTTCAGAATCCAGCCAGAATGGGCAGTCCCTCTCTTTTGACCTCACACCTCCATTATTTTCACAGGCTATTTTAAATCTGTTTCAAATGACCTTTCTTATTTCTTCTAAATAGACAATGCTTACTAACACTTCAAGGCTTCCCAGGTGGCACAGTGGTAAAGAATCTGCCTGCAATGCAGGAAACATGGGTTTGATTCTTGGGTTGGGAAGATCCCCTGGAGTAAGAAATGGCTACCCACTCCAGTAGTCTTGCCTGGAAAATCTGGACAGAGGAGCCTGGTGGGTTACAGTCCATTAGGTCACAAAGAGTTGGACAAAACTGAGCACATACTAACACTTCAGAATTCTACACAAATGTCTCCTCCTTGAAAAGATATCTTTGATGTGGCTTACCCAATTTCTAAAGATAGTGATCATAATACTGATAACTAACATTTATTATGAAGTAATATGTACCATGTTCTAGGCATGTTACATGTCTGAATCCATTTAGTCCTCATAATTGCTTGGTGAGATGAGTGTGTTTCTCATTGGAGCTAAGGGGCACAGCTAATTTAGTGGAGGAACTGAGAATTTGCCTGCTTGTTAAACATAACACTACTCTCTACTCTATACTTCCCGTAGCACTCGTAGGTGCTCAGTGAGTATTTGTGGAATGAATAAATTAGCAAATATTCTTGCAACTGAGTATTGTTATGGGAAGGATGACACAGCCATCACAGTTTATAATGCTACTTTCATGCCACTGACACCAGAATGAATGGTCAGCCAAGTAATTCCATGAAGGCAAGAAATGATGGAAGAGCCCAGTGAGTCTTTATTGAGTGAGTTAATTGGAAATGATGAATCTACCCTGAAGGACAGGTTTCATAATCACAATCTAATGGAAAGACATTTAACAGCATCAAGGTGTTTCCTGGGAGACAAGCTGGATGACTAGCATCCCAGTTAATTCATAAATGTCAAACGACAGCCTAGAGCAGCAAACTACTCATAAGTGTATCACTTTATCCCTTCTCCAGCTTAGTGCAACTGGAGTAACTACCTGGTCACAATCCTTAACATTTATTGGAGGTTGAACAAGCTCAAAATGAAAAGCAGCTAATTGCAAGGGAGCAAGGGACTTGAGAGGTTTTCCCTAGGAAAGAGTGATGAAGAGGTGATTAAGCCTACTGTGCCCTAGTCCCAGCTTTTGTGCCGCCTCCTTTTGGGAACATGGAAAACATGTTATCCTTTCCGAGGTTCAGCTTTACAGAATTGTCTAGGCCTTTAGTGGCCTCACTGTTTTAGTGACTGAATATCCTTCTATCAAAATCTCTGACCTTGATTCCTTGATGGAGAATCAAGAACCATGGAGAATCAATGATCAGCTCCTTGAAACCTGACTGATCCAGTATAGCCTGGCTGTCTGAGTTTGACTCTGCCTGTTCTGGCCAGTCCTTTCTTCCCCACAGTTGTTCTTACAGACTCCAGGTTTATAAGCTACATAGATCTGTAAAGTGGATGGAGACACTCTCCACATTTTAATACACAGATCTGGCCCTTCCTTGCAAGTTTTGTTACACTGTCACATAAGCTGCAACTAGAGATCTGTCTCCTCTCCTTCTGCCTGGAGCTCTCACTGTGGCCAAGCTAGTCTTGGTCACATCTTTGCATATGCTATGCTTCCTGCAGCTCATGTGGGCCCCCCATAAGGATGCCCTCTCCTTTCGTACCAGCTGTGTACACCCTCCACATTCCAGGCATCATTCTAACAACCCTTACCATCCTTCAGGAAGTCATCACCCCTCATTGCTCTGCATTGATCAACCCTAACAGCACTGCCTGCCTGTATCACTCATTTTAACGTTATTAACTATTTTAAGTGTCCATAATTCTTCCATGAGATTTGATGATCCTTGGGGACAAGAGTTGTGACTTGTGTCTGTGGCATTCTTCAGTGCGAGCACACCGCTATGCATATAGTAGTAAATGTCTGAATTTATTTAAGTCATTTATTGATTTAGATTTATTATATATACATATATTATGTAAATTAACATATTTAATTCACTAAAGACCATTTGATTATGAGCAAGTGAATTGGTATGATCACTATATAATCTTACCCATTTTAAAGACCTATATATTATTTTATGTATTTTCAAGGTGGGGAAATTGAGGCTTCAAGAATAAGTTTCATCATGTATATTATCTATGGTGAAACAGATCACCAGCCCAGGTTGGATGCATGAGACAAGTGCTCGGGCCTGGTGCACTGGGAAGACCCAGAGGGATCGGGTAGAGAGGGAGGTGGGAGGGGGGATCGGGATGGGGAATACATGTAACTCCATGGCTGGTTTATGTCAATGTATGACAAAACCCACTACAATATTGTGAAGTAATTAGCCTCCAACTAATAAAAATAAATGAAGAAAAAAAAAAGAATAAGTTTCAGGATCCTGGTTATAAAGCTGCTCCTTCATAAATGTGTTTCTGGTTTTAAAGCTGGCACAAGGGGAGCTAGAAGTTGAACTCTGCTCTTTCTAACACAGTCCACTGATATTTTAGTAGAGGGGATAAACAACACAAAAACATTTACTTATTCCATCAGGACTGAATTTCTAAAAAATTGTGCCAAGGATAAAACTATCTAGAAGTCTAAGAAATCCGGAAACAGCAGCTTTTTCTTCAACTAATGGACTGAAAGAAATGGAAAACTGTTAGCATCCCAATAAAAAGCATATATTATATATTCTTATATATAATATATATAGTGTATATATACATGTATAGATGGATATATGTTTATACTATATGTAAAGAGGATACACACAAAAAATGAATATACACACATGCACATATACATACACCTGGAATTTAACATAATATAAAATAATGCATATTATGCCTATAATACCCAAGAATGCACTAAAGATAAGATATAAATGTCTCTAACATCATTACACGGTTTCTCGAAATAGTTTGCAGGAAGGATATCACGTGATTAATTTTAAAGTCCCCCTGATGAGAGGTACTGTGTTGAAGGCAGGATGACCTCTCCTTTATTAGTGTGAATTTACCTTCAAGGCAAATATTTTTCAATCCACACTCATTTGCATGTAATTTATCAAGAGAGAAGTGCAAAATAATTTGGTTGAAAGATTCCCCTTTGTTTTAAGTGTCATTAGCAGTCCTGGTTAATCCAATTTTTACAATCTCATCAGGCACTTTTAGAAAATCTCTCTGAACTCATCTGGAGGATGCATTTATTCCTGGATCCCATATTGCATTACAGCACAGCAGAGAGGCACAGCCCACTACAGATGTTTATGTGAAATGCAGTTAACACTCTGCCAATTTAGTTTTTATAGGGACACAATCAATTTTTATTCATTTAAAAACCAGAATGCTTTCTTTTATTGTGTGCAGCCTCTCCTCATTAGATAGCTAAACAAATTATTTCTCTGTTTGTACTAAATGGTGCTGTTGGGGAAGAGCGATGGTGTGGTGTAAGTGTACCATATACAAATAATGATTCCCTCTTTGGGTATGTTCCTTACAATAGGTTATTTAAAACTTTCTTTTTTTTTTGGTTTTACTTACTGTAAATATGCATGAATGAAATGTAAATCTTGCATTGGGTAGTCTATGGGCTCTGTCATCTGATCTTGCGTTTCCATCGAAATTTATGGATTATAGGCTATTCACATGTACATTATCTCACGTCATTTAAGATGCTTAGGTTCTATCATCAAGATGTTGGAATTGTCAGGTGTTCCCATTGTTTTTCTAGAAGATTCCTACAGCTCTGCAGTTTTATGGCACTACAAGTTAAAAAATACTTCGTTGAGTGTCAATGCTCTTGACAGTATGGAGCAGATTTAGAGGACTAATGTTAAAATGATCTTGGTGATATGGGAGAAATATGGTTCTGTATTTAGATACTTGAAAATCCATCATGCCTAAGTTTAGTGGAAACTGTTAACCATGGAGTGGAGAGACAGTTCCAAAACTGGCATTACAGACAGCAAGAGCCTTTGGACTCCTGCTGTATTTGAATTCATGCCCTACTGGAGTGGGATGAATGTTGCTGAGAGAAGGCTTTGGGTCAGAAGATTTTCTTAGGGGCTGATACTAAAGGCAAGGACTCGGGATCCTCTCCATAGAATTCAATAAATCCCCTTTATAGGATAACATTAAATAAATTATTTTTACGTATCATTATATCTAGTTATTAACATATAGGTTTAAAATTTAAGTAGCTTGAGTGAGTGAGTGCTCAGTCACATCCAATTCTCTGTGACCCCTTGGACTGTTGCCCATGAGGCTCCTCTGTCCATGGGATTTTCCCTGGCAAGAATACTGTAAATGGGTTGCTATTTCCTCCCCCAGGGGAATCTTCCCAACCCAGGGATCGAACCCACGGCTCTTGCATCACAGGTAGATTCTTTATTGCTGAACCACTGGGGAAGCCCTTTAAGCAGCATAGAAAATACTGTAAACATGGTTAGGAAATCACAGAAAAGAGTCTAAACAGTCTTCTAGTTAATGTAATATTGGCTTTTTTTTTCTTTCAGAATTCTTAAGTGATTATTTTTATATATATTTTTATCCCTAAGATAAACCCTTATTTTAAGGCTGATTTTTACTAAGCTTATGTTCCAATAGATAGTTTTAGTAATTAAAAGGAAGAAAATGAATCTTTATTACCAACTATATTTGAATCAATTTATAGATGTAAATAAAACATCCTAATGCTCCTATATACTACCTAATTAGCTGGGAAGGAATAAGCCACATGGCATCTGCCCTCAAGAAGCTCACAATTCATTTGGCTAGCACAGGTTAAACACTGTTTAACACAGGTTAAGCACATTAAAATACAATACAAGAGATGTCATGGGCATGTGATTATGGATCATTCTAGTAGAATCATGTAGAATGAGTTCAAAGAAGAACCACGGTGGGTTGGAAAAATCCAAGGTGGCTTCCCAGAGCCTTGAATGATGGATAAGAATTAGATAGACAGAAAGTATAAATCTGGAGAAACTGACTTTGCTTACTTGAAAGGTGAATTTGCCAAATTTTCAGAATTGTGAAGTCTTTTATGAGTCTATAAAGGGAAGCTACAAGTATTGTGTATGTATGTTTGTGTACATACACACACACACACACACACACACATACTATTGAGTAAAGTGAGTATATGTGTATATATAGATAGATAGGTACACACATTTTTTTGGCTTCCCAGTTGGCACTGTAGTAAAGGATCCACTGGCAATGCAGGAGACAGTGGGTTTGATCCCTGGGTCGGGAAGATCCCCTGGAGGAGGGAATGGCAACCCACTCCAGTATTCTTGCCTGAGAAATCCTATGGACAGAGGAACCTGGTGGGCTACAGTCCATGCGGTCACAAATAGTTGGACACGACTGAGCACACACACTTTCTCTCACACACACACACACACGTTTTCTTACTTAAATAGTGCTTACTTTGGTAAAATTGATTTAAGAAAACTTGAATTGCTTCTTTCAATATATTTAGGCTTCTGATTGCACACATACTTTTTCTAGAAATCATACTCAACTCTCTTGTTTTATCTTTCAGATTTACTATAACTTTCTGATCACCGTGTTTTTTTTTTTTTATCTTTGTATGTGTTACTGCTGAGTTAATTTCCCCCATCTCTAATAACTCACATCTACCTGTATTCAGTCGGAAGCTGAACAGTGTCACAGTTAGAATGTACGGCATTCATGGTGAGGCATTGTCACCAGCTTTCTGAAAGACCTCGTTTCTGTGGCAACCTTCTTCAACTTTCTAAACAACCTCTAATTTTTCTTTTTGTAAGAAATCCATGTTACTCCATTCATCTTTCACCAAAAGAACCAACGTGAATAGCCTTTCAGGTTGAATTAATGCCGTAACTTATCCAATTGTATTAAACTTTTCCTTCTGCAAAAATCCTCTTACCGCTGAGGTAATGTGCAAAGAATGTCCTTTGAGGGACAGATTTACAGAAAGCTGAAATGCTTTATTCTATTACTTATACATATTTTATTATTGTATTTACCAAGGAGACTGGAGTGCCTCTGTGTGTGAATCTGTGCTAGGGGTCAAAGCGTGTCATTTCTCCAAGTTTTGACTTGAAACTTAATATCTGAAAAATTATTACTATAACTGGGAGTCAGTCAGTAAATATACATTTAATGGCAGCTCCATCCTTCAGTTAATCGGGCCCCTGAATCTTGGCCTTTTGGTTGATTCAGCTTTTCCCTTCACACTCCATATCCAATCCATTAGCAAAGTCGGTTGTGTGTGTACGAACGTTCAGAATTGATCACTTCTCAGCAACTTCACTGCTGCGACTCTGGGACAAGCCACCACCATTTCCCAACTGGGCTGTTAAAATAGCCTCTCAACTTCCCGCTCCTTCTACTGTGGTCTGTTCTCCAGAGCTAGAAGTGTCCCACCTGAAATTCACGTCTCCTCTTATGACTCCTCTGCTCAGAATCCTCCCTGGATTCTCACATCCCTGCAAGGAACAGCCAATGGCCTTCAAGACCCTGAATGACTTGGTCCATGGGTATATCTCCAGCATCACTGCCTACTCCTCACACCCGTTACCAACTCTGCCTCAGCCCTGCTGGCCTCTCTCTTGTTACCCAGACCCACCAAGTGCACTCCCACTCAGGGCCTTGGCATGTGCTCGTCCCATATTCCAGAATGTTCTTTCCCCTAACATCCCCATGGCTTGTCCCTGCCCTAGTTTCTGGCCGAGGCATACAGGGAACTTATTTTGACAAAATTTTACTTTCCTCTGTCTCCGTTTAAACTGCAGTGCTCTCAGTTCCAGTGGGCAACTATTGTTTCTATTGGACTAGAATAACATACGAGGTCTTTCTTTGTTTCTTCTGTCTCTTCTCTATTTGAAGGTAAGCTCCATGAGAGAGGAAGTTTTCTGTTTTATTTTAAACCATTCAGGTGACACTGGAGTGTATTCCTTCTCTTTTTTTTCCCTTGAAGTAGAGTTGCTTTACAATGCTGTGTTAGTTTCTGCTCTATAGCAGTGTGAATCAGTCATATATGTGTGTATAACTCTCTCTCTTGGACCTCCCTCCCAGCCCAGCCCATCTGTCCAGGTCCTCACAGAGCACTGAGCTGAGCTCCCCGCACTCCGCAGCAGGTTCCCACTAGCCATCTGTTTTATACATCGCAGTGCGCAGACATCAACCCTAACCTCCCAGTTCATCCCGTCTCCCCCCACCTATGTCCACATGTCTGTACCCTAGGTCTGCATCTCTATTCCTGCCTGAACATAGGTTTATCTGTATCATTTTCTAGATTCCACATCCATGCATTAATATTTGATATTTGTTTTTCTCTTTCTGATTTACTTTACTCTGTATACCAGACTCTAGGGATGTCACTGAGTATATTCTTACACTTATTTAATTCCTTATATTGAAATAGTCTGAGCTTTCAAACTGTGGTGCTAGAGAAGACTGTTGAGAGTCCCTTAGACAGCAAGGAGATCAATCCTAAAGGAAATCAACCCTGAATCTTCATTGGAAGGACTGATGCTGAAGCTGAAGCTCCAGTCCTTTGGCCACCTGATGTGAAGAATTGACTCATTGGAAAAGACCCTGAGCTGGGAAAGGATGAGGGCAGGAGGAGAAAGGAGCGACAGAGGATGAGATGGTACAGAGGATGAGATTGTACAAAGGATGAGATGGTTGGATGACATCACCGACTCAGTGGACATGAGTTTGAGCAAGCTCCGGGAGACGGTGAAGGACAAGGAAGCCTGGCATGCTGCAGTCCATGGGGTCACAGAGAGTAGGACATTACTTAGCAACTGAACAACAACAATATTGAAATAGTCTAAGAAGTCGTTATGCAATTCTCATATTGTTTCTCCTCAAATCTTTCTCCCTACCTTTTCATGCATACAATAGATAATTATTTTCTAGAAATCAGAACTCTGCAAAAATGTGAAGCTCTAAGGGAAAATTGCCAAATATATACTTTCTATGCTTCTAGAAGCCACAGTGGTTGGGACTGAAGGCGGCCTTCCTCTGTGCAGAGTTCCCGGTCGTGGGCAGTTTGGTATTTGACCACAGTTTGTATCTCTGTAACTGTGCTGCTAACTTATGTTTCCTGGAATGGAGGAGGTAGTCACTTAGTTTCCAAAGTTTTATGACTATGCACCAGATATTATTCTGGAGTAAATGATATAAACTTAAAAAACTAAAGCAATTTAACAATGAAAATTTGGAGCAATATTTTTTTCTTTTAGTCTTGCTTCAGGTACCCTTGGTGGCTCAGTGGTAAAGAACCCGTCTGCCGATCAGGAGATGTGGGTTTGATCCCTGAGTCAGGAAAATCCCCTGGAGAAGGAAATGGCAACCCACTCCCGTATTCTTGCCTGGGAAATCTCATGGACAGAGGGACCTTGCAGGCTACAGTCCATGGGATCACAAAGAGTTGGATATGATATAGTGACTGAACAACAGCAACAATGTGTCTTGGTTCAATGTCTCGGTCTGGTTGGTTCCAGTCATCTGAATCCATTTTTCAAAAGGCATCTATTATGAGTAGATTTGTGTCCCCACAGAATTTATATATTTAAGTCCTAACCCCTTGCACCTCATATTCTGACTGTACTGTATTTGAAGATAGACTTTTAAAGAAGTAGAGAAGGTAAAATGGGTGGATCCTAATCCAGTTTAACTGGTGTCCTGATAAAAAGAGAAGATCAAGACACAGACATGCATTTCCAGAAGAAAGATCATGCAAGGACAGAGCAAGAAGGCAGCTCTCTACAAGCTCAAGGAGAAGTGTCAGAAGAAACAAAGTTACCTTGATCTTGAACTTCTAGTTCCAGAGCTGTAAGAAAAGAAGCTTCTGTATTTTAAGCTACAGAGTCGGTGGCATTTTATTATGGTGGCCCTAGGAAACTAGTGTAGCAACCTTGGTGAATGCCAGATGAGGATGTATAATGGCCACAAGCCCTTCCAAGTGAGCTGCTCTGAAAGAGCACTGTATTCGGCCTTCTTGTTTGGTGGATGGTTTAGCAAACAGCTTTGCTGAATTCTAAAATATGATTGTTTATTATTTTTCTTATATAGTCATCTTTTACACCTACCTATAGAGAGCATTATTCTGGGTCCTTGAGATATAAATAACACAAAATGAAACAAAAAACACATGCTTCTTAACCATGAGAGGCTTAACGTCTATTTAAGGAAAGCACAATATATATAGTCCCTAAAGTAAGCATGGCAAAAATTCAAAGAAGGAAGCAACTAGGAAAAACTCCAATGTTCCTTAAGCAAAATCTTATAAACTTTGCAATACCAAGACTAGTGAAGTAGTCATAATTCAGCTCTATGAAATAGAAATAACATACAAGTATGTGGAGGCTGGGATAACCTAGGAAATATGAGTAGATTAGACTGATAGAATGGAGGGGACCTATCTTGACAGGTTGCCAAATTTAGACTTTATAGAGTAGATACAGAGGGGCCCCAGAAAGTTGTGACCAGGTGGCTGATTATTTCCAAAATAATACTTTTGGAAAAATAACATGGTAGAAATGTGTGCAATTGTTTTGGAGAGAGGAGTCATACAGACTAATGCTTCCCTGTGTTAAGTGTGAAAGTGTTAGTTGCTAAGTTGTGTCCAATTCTGTGACCCCATGGACTCCTGTCCATGGGATTTCCCAGGCAAGAATGCTGCAGTGGGTTGCCATTCCTTTCTCCCAGGGATCTTTCCAACCCAGGCATGGAACCTGGATCTCCTGCATTACAGGCAGATTCTTTACTGTCTGAGCCACCAGGAAAGCCCTAATGCCTCCCTGAGTTTGTGCAGAAGAAATTTCCCTCAAAAGAAGGGACTTGCAAAGAAGTAAGTCATATACAAGATCTTCCTCAACTTCCAGTGGTGTTACATGCCAATAAACCCATGGTAAAGAAAAAATATCACAAGTTGAAAATGCATTTAATACACCTAATGTTCCAAACACCATAGCTGAGCCTAGCCTACCTTAGAAGTGCCCAGATCCCACTAACATTAGCCTGCAGTTGGGCAGAAATCATCCAACACAAAGCCTATTTTATTATAAAGTGTTGATTATGGTGTAATTCATGGAATACTGCACTGAAAGTGAGAAGGAAGACGGCTGGTTGGATCCAGAATGGTTAAAACTGTTATCAGTTGTTTAACCTTGTGATCTTGTAGCTGACTAGCACACTGTATTGCCCAGCATCATGAGAAAGTGTTTACAGATGTCACTAGCCCAAGAAAAGATCAAAATTCAAAGTACTGTTTCTACTGAATGAGTATCACTTTCACACTGTCATGAAGTTGAAGTTGAAAAATTGTGAATTGAAAAATTGTTAAGTTGGAACTATCTGTAATGTGTTCTTGGGGAAGTACAAAGCTAATTAGCATATTTTAAAGGTCCAAAGCTGTTCCTCAGTAAAGACACCTGTTTAATTATGTTTAACCTGTGTATCCTATACTTTTCTATCCCTGGAACTCTGTTGTTTTTGTTGACCGTATAACACTTCTACATATTCCATGAAATTAGTCACCCACAGAAGAGCAACATTAGGAATTGCTAGTCTAGGCTTGTGGGCCAAGAATGGAGTGGTGGAAAAGGAAAGTAAAAAAAATTATT
The DNA here is from genome assembly GCF_910594005.1 of Cervus elaphus. Lineage (NCBI taxonomy): Eukaryota > Metazoa > Chordata > Mammalia > Artiodactyla > Cervidae > Cervus > Cervus elaphus. The sequence goes on along the minus strand of NC_057835.1, from coordinate 38,236,941 downwards.
GAGTTCAAGACACATTTCAAAGGCAGGGTGAGTTGATGTATCGCTCTATACGTCAAGTGCGAGAGATGCTCACTGACTGTTTATAAAGTTTGGAGGATGAGAGAATGTAAGGCCAAGGGACAAGGACTGTATCTTATTTCATTTCTCTTTCTCTTTGCACTTCACAGAAGACTGAGAACATGACCCATACACAACAAATAGGCAGTAACAGATTTCTTGTCTAGTATCTGAGTTAATATTAGCAAAAGGACTATTCAGATATTACATGCTAAGCTATCCAGAACTATCAAAGTGAAAGTGTTAGTTGCTCAGTCATGTCCAATTCTTTGCGACCCCATAGACTCTAGCTCACCAGGCTCCTCTGTCCATGTGATTTCCCAGACAAGAATACTGGAATGGGTTGCCATTTCCTCCTCCAGGGGATCTTCCCAACCCAGGGATGCATCCTGGGTCTCCTGCATTGCAGGCAGATTCTTCACTGTCTGAGCCACCAAGGAAGCCTGCATGTCAGGAGATAACTATCAAAGGCAGACTAAAATTCTTCATATGTCCTAAAAGTTGGAGATGTTTACCTTGACTCTGCAAAGGCTTTATCCACCTAGTGAAAGCCAAGGTTTCTTGTCCTATGTTCTTAGGCTCTGTAGGTTCTTAGTCTCTGCTTCCTGTTCTCTTCCAGCCTTTGGGTTTTTCCTTATCTTCTCCCACTTCATGTTTTGGGCTGGATCTGAACATGCCTTAGGTAGCTTTTAACTCTGTACTTTACAAGGACTCTGTTCTTATCCTTTGGCTCCTCTATTTCTGGCTGCTTCAACAACCTTTACAGCTCCAGCCCCAGTTGGTTTCAGGGATAACAGCCCCTTGGCCAGCATCCCAGATGGGCTGACTCCAACCTCTCCTAAGGGAATTAATTATTTACCCCGGGTTATTTCTAGGCATGACTCAACTGGATGTTCTTAGCCCAATTCAGGGTTGATGACGCAGGGCACAATTCCAAACAGTATTGATTCATGACTTCCATCTTATTCGTATCTCCCCTAGTTCAGGATTTTAATATAGGTTTTCCAGTATTCGTTTACCTAATTTATTTCATTGCCTTACTTATTTCTCATGGTAATTCTTTTGCTCAGGTATAGTTAGCAGGTTGCAAATTAAGACTTCCAGTCCTGCCACTAACCAGTTGTCTGTGATTCTGGGCATTGTATTAACCTCTCTGAATCACTCTTCTGAAGCTGTAATATGAGGATAAAAATTATGTTATTTTAGTGATATCTCCCTGATGGTTATAGGACGAATCAAAAGAGATAATACCCATAAAGGATGTAACAGGGCTGCTGGCATAGAAGTTGTTCAATAAAGACTAGTTATTATTGAGCCTCTCAGAGAAAATAAGACCTATGAATTAAGGTTTTATTATAGGATTAATGCATTTTAAGTAAAATATTCATTTCTTTCAAATTTATACAGTGACTCAGACTATATCAACAAAACATTGTTTCATGAATATTTGTAAGTTATTTTTACTAGCACTAACTTACTTGCATTTAGGGCTTCTTTGATAGCTCAATCCATTAAGAATCCACCTGCAAGGCAAGAGACCCAGATTTGATCCCTGGGTCAGGAATATTCCCTGAGAAGGAAATGGCAACCCACTCCAGTATGCGTGCCTGGGAAATCCCATGGACAGAGAAGTCTGGTGGGCCACAGTTCATGGGGTTGCAAAGAGTCAGACCCTACTGAGTGACTAAACCACCACCACCACCATATATATATATATATATATATATATATGTATATGTGTGTGTATATATATATATATGTGTGTGTGTGTGTGTGTGAATATATATATATATATATATAAAAGCCAGTTTTTTTTTTTTTTTTTTTCGTGTCTGACTCTTTTTTTTTTTTTTTTTTATTAGTTGGAGGCTAATTACTTCACAACATTTCAGTGGGTTTTGTCATACATTGATATGAATCAGCCATAGATTTACACGTATTCCCCATCCCGATCCCCCCTCCCACCTCCCTCTCCACCCGATTCCTCTGGGTCTTCCCAGTGCATCAGGCCGGAGCACTTGTCTCATGCATCCCACCTGGGCTGGTGATCTGTTTCACCATAGATAGTATACATGCTGTTCTTTTGAAACATCCCACCCTCACCTTCTCCCACAGAGTTCAAAAGTCTGTTCTGTATTTCTGTGTCTCTTTTTCTGTTTTGCATATAGGGTTATCGTTACCATCTTTCTAAATTCCTTATATATGTGTTAGTATGCTGTAATGTTCTTTATCTTTCTGGCTTACTTCACTCTGTATAAGGGGCTCCAGTTTCATCCATCTCATTAGGACTGGTTCAAATGAATTCTTTTTGACGGCTGAGTAAAATTCCATGGTGTATATGTACCACAGCTTCCTTATCCATTCATCTGCTGATGGGCATCTAGGTTGCTTCCATGTCCTGGCTATTATAAACAGTGCTGCGATGAACATTGGGGTGCACATGTCTCTTTCAGATCTGGTTTCCTCAGTGTGTATGCCCAGAAGTGGTATTGCTGGGTCATATGGCAGTTCTATTTCCAGTTTTTTAAGGAATCTCCACACTGTTTTCCATAGTGGCTGTACTAGTTTGCATTCCCACCAACAGTGTAAGAGGGTTCCCTTTTCTCCACAGCCTCTCCAGCATTTATTGCTTGTAGACTTTTGGATAGCAGCCATCCTGACTGGTGTGTAATGGTACCTCATTGTGGTTTTGATTTGCATTTCTCTAATAATGAGTGATGTTGAGCACCTTTTCATGTGTTTGTTAGCCATCTGTATGTCTTCTTTGGAGAAATGTCTGTTTAGTTCTTTGGCCCACTTTTTGATTGGGTCATTTATTTTTCTGGAATTGAGCTTCAAGAGTTGCTTGTATATTTTTGAGATTAATCCTTTGTCTGTTTCTTCATTTGCTATTATTTTCTCCCAATCTGACGGCTGTCTTTTCACCTTACTTATAGTTTCTTTTGTAGTGCAAAAGCTTTTAAGTTTCATTAGATCCCATTTGTTTAGTTTTGCTTTTATTTCCAATATTCTGGGAGGTGGGTCATAGAGGATCTTGCTGTGATTTATGTCGGAGAGTGTTTTGCCTATGTTCTCCTCTAGGAGTTTTATAGTTTCTGGTCTTACATTTAGATCTTTAATCCATTTTGAGTTTATTTTTGTGTATGGTGTTAGAAAGTGTTCTAGTTTCATTCTTTTACAAGTGGTTGACCAGTTTTCCCAGCACCACTTGTTAAAGAGGTTGTCTTTTTTCCATTGTATATCCTTGCCTCCTTTGTCAAAGATAAGGTGTCCATAGGTTCGTGGATTTATCTCTGGGCTTTCTATTCTGTTCCATTGGTCTATATTTCTGTCTTTGTGCCAGTACCACACTGTCTTGATGACTGTGGCTTTGTAGTAGAGTCTGAAGTCAGGCAGGTTGATTCCTCCAGTTCCATTCTTCTTTTTCAAGATTACTTTGGCTATTCGAGGTTTTTTGTATTTCCATACAAATTGTGAAATTCTTTGGTCTAGTTCTGTGAAAAATACCGTTGGTAGCTTGATAGGGATTGCATTGAATCTATAGATTGCTTTGGGTAGAATAGCCATTTTGACAATATTGATTCTTCCAATCCATGAACACGGTATGTTTCTCCATCTGTTTGTGTCCTCTTTGATTTCTTTCATCAGTGTTTTATAGTTTTCTATGTAAAAGCCAGTTTTTATAACTAATTTCCATAGAGTATTTGATTATATTAATAATGCCAAATTTAAACAGCAAGGTAATTTTTGCCCAGAAAAAATTTTTAATAATTGCTAATTTATAGTTCACCTTTGTAATCAATAGGAATAATATAATAGCTGTGGTAAACATATGAGAACCATTCTATGCAAAATGTCCTATTTACAACATGTCTTTGTATCAAATCATCACTTTGTACACCTAAACTTAACACAGTGTTTTACATCAATTAGCTCTCAATAAACCTGGGGAAAGACTATCCCTAAAGAGCAAATTGGGCAGGGAATCAGAAGTGTTATCAGGAAATAGCATGAATCCCTTTTTCCATGAAAGGGAATGATAGATTCTTGGCTCATCCCCTCCACCTCTCTATTCTTTAAACATTTGTGAGGGCCCAGTGTTTATTGAGAGCTTGCCATGAGTCAGGCTTTGTTTTTCCATCTATAACATTTTAGACAATTCATCATATTAGCTAAGTGATCTTTAACAAAGATCTGTTTCATACTTGGATCAATGATTTCTGTGCTGCTTTTTCAACCATAAGATAATTCTACATTTCTTCTATTACCAGGTGCTCACCAATGTAGTGTATTTTAAATTTGACCTTAGTTATTTAAAATACAAAGATTTTTCATTATAGAGATGTATTTAGCAGCATGTTTAAAGTGTGCTTAAAAATATACTTTTTTTTTTTCAAATCAACCTAGAGGTATACTTGAGTATTAAACATCTTAAATAACTTACTAAAAATTTTGGTTTTATTCACATGCAATTTATTGGTTAAAATCTGATGAGTCTGCCCTAAAAGTCTAGAAACATTTTCTATTTCTTCAAGGAAATAAGTATCCAAGTTCATTTGTGAATTTCAGTGGGCTGATGCCTTCTAGAAAACAAAAGAAAGGTTTGAGAAATAATGACTTTGACATTCAGGATAAATTGTATATTCAAAAGAATTTGGCAGAATGAGGCAATCTGAGGCCTTGCATTTAAACTATATTTTGAACTGATTTCTACTCCTATAGAAGGTGACCAAATACTTCCATCAAAGAGGCTAATGCCGATAACTCACTTTCAAGCTCAGTTTTCCTGGGCCTCCCTGCAGACAGGAGAGAAAGCCTCTGGGGTATTCAGGTTCAGTGAAGCCTAGTTGAATAATTGTAGAAAATAAACACCCCTAGGAAGTATGGAAAAGGTGAATGGTAATAAAATGTTATTAAACTTAGAGATTTCAGCTTTCTCTCTTGTTTCTCCTGGCATATTTCAAAGGAAATGCCACAATGACTCTGAGGTTTTTTAAGTCACATGCTGAACTTGCAATAGTATTAGAAAGGAAAGCCATTGTGAAATAGAAAAAGAAAAGAGCAGTTAGGACACTTTAATGAACACTTGAATGCACCTCAAATGAAAAACAGATGTTCTTTGTTAAATTTAACAGCGTTTCTTATTCAGATTGAGGTAGCTAGCCTCGCCAGTGGGGTAGATTTGGCTACAACCAGATCTTACTCTAGGAAAGTTTATATATTTTTTGTTGTTCTGTTCAGAAAATTTCCCAGTTTTTTCTGCATTTAAATAAAACCAAGCATTTGAAAATTTAAGCCTTGAAAATTGATTTTATTCATATATTTTGCATTACTAATTTTTTTCTATACAAGCAAGTTCGTTATTTTTTAAATTCATGGGATAAGTTTAGTTTTGTAACTACTGCATAAATCTTATTCTGGCATTTCATGAATTTTTAAAAATTGCATCATTGTCATGTAACAACCTAGGTTACTATTAATGGTTTAGAGCAGCAACTGATGTTATATTAAGTACATTTCACTGATACTCTTCACCCCTAAAAAATGTTGATCCACACCTTCCCTGTCAACCTCCTCCTCAAAAAAAAAAAAAAAAAAAAAAAAACCCTACTATACAAAGATTTTCTAGGCAGTCCATTTCAGTCCATCAATCAGTGGTATTTTTTCCCATGCGCCAAATTTTGCTAACCTATCTCATCTGATTCATTCAGTGGAGACATGGTCACAAGCCAATGCAGACTCACCCACATGACCCTTTCCTGAGAGTATAAATTATATTACTACTCCAGCTCTAGCAAGTTTTGAGATGCACTAGGTTTCCTGGTTTGGAGTTTAAAAAAATGGTTTAGCATATATATTGAACTGCATCTGGTGTTCTATTTAACCATATGTGTGCCAGAAACTAGTCTTCACAGGTGGTTCATTGGTAAAGAACCCTGCCAATGCAAGAGACTCAGGAGGCGTGGGTTCCATCCCTGGGTCAGGAAGATCCTCTGGAAGAGAAAATGGTAACCCACTCCAGGATTCTTGCCTGGGAAATCCTATTGGCAGAGGAGCCTGGTGGGCTACAGTCCATGGGGTCACAGAGAGTTGGATGTGACTGAGCACTCACACACATAGTAGAAATCAAGAAAAAATAAAGACAGAAAAAAAAAAATTGGGGGTGGGGTGGAGGAGAGGGTGGGTAAAACATTTAGTGTATTAACATTAGTGTATAACATATTATTAATTTTTCAATGACTTCACTAGGCATTACATGAGGTGTCAAAGGAGACACAATCTTAGTTCACAACAAGGTGAGAGAAGTATGTGATTTATTCAGTGACCTCCAGTGAGGCACTGATGAAAATACAGACAATTCAGACTGTAATAGGTGGCTCTGGATGGAACTATGTTAAGCGTTTCATGTCTTTTTATTTCTCTGTGTATTTTGGTTTGATGCCCAGGAAATTTATTCTGTTTTGTTTTTAATCTTTATCATTTAAAAAGAAAGTCCATAAACCAAAGCTACAACCAGGTCACTAAACAGCAGGGAGACGATATAATAAGCTAAGTAAACAGTGGAGGAAAGAAAGCATCCCCAAACTGTCGTAGTTAAGACAGGCTTGCCTCGTGGAAATTCCCATCAGAGCAACATCAAGGCCAACTTCAATACGCAACAGGAGATGGGAAAGAAGACAAACAAAATGGCAATGTTTCGAAAGAACTAAACTCCTAGCTCCAAAATCGCTTCTGAGTCTAGATCAGTCTTTCTGAATAAGGGAAAGGAAAGATACTGCTTCAAAGTCAACTAGCTTAATACTGTTAGAAATCACATGTAAGTTGCTAGTTGTAATTGAGATTTTACACTGTTATACAGTCCATTTCACGCACATTTCAGGTCAGGGCGTCAAATTTCTCATTCTTTCTGTTTCTTTTCTCCTTTAGGAATCTTCAGGGTTGCAGGATAACTTCTGTGTTTTAAGTAGGATAAAAAGTCCAGTTGTACAAAAAAAGTCACTTTTTAAAAAAACAACTATTTCATTAAAAAAATTTAGTAAGAGTCTAAGAACTACCATATTAAAAGAGGTTAGATTTGAAGCAAAATAAGTGACTGATTTTTTACATGATGAATGTTTTTACTTGGTTTTGAGTAAACCAGATCTCTATTTTGCAGACCTAGTTAGCGGATGGTGGGGAAGCCAGAAGGCAAGGGAGAGTATATCTCAGCTGTCCAGAGTTGGTAGTTACCTGCATACCTCATCCCCCAAGTTCCCTGCTCTTTCTCTCATCTCAACTCCAGTGATGTTTCCTTAGCCAGATTTTTTGGCAAATGCGAGATCTTGTACATCGGATACATCAGATATATCTTGAACATCTACGATCCTGCCATTCAGATGTGGTTCCCATCCTCACTTAGCTTTAACAATTTGAGGATTCTTCACAGGTGAGTGATAATTTTATTTTCTTCTTAATATCTCCATGTGAGAATGAACATATTGCCATTTAAAGTTCCCTTAGAAGTTACAAAATCACATATTAAAAGCTATTACTTGCTTTTAAAAAGCAAGTTTTGACTTGCTTGCTTATAACTTCCTATACTGAGGAAATTACCTATAGCAGTCAATTTAAGCTATGAGGTCAGTCTGGTCAAGGCTGTGGTTTTTCCAGCGGTCATGTATGGATGTGACAGTTGGACTGTGAAGAAAGCTGAACGCTGAAAAATTGATGCTTTTGAACTATGGTGTTGAAGAAGACTCTTGAAAGTCCCTTGAACTGCAAGGAGATCCAACCAGTCCATCCTAAAGGAGATCAGTCCTGGGTGTTCATTGGAAGGACTGATGCTGAAACTGAAACTCCAATACTTTGGCCACTTCATGCGAAGAGTTGACTCGTTGGAAAAGACCCTGATGCTGGGAAGGATTGGGGGCAGGAGGAGAAGAGGACGACAGAGGATGAGATGGCTGGATGGCATCACCGACTCGATGGACATGAGTTTGAGTAAACTCCGGGAGTTGGTGATGGACAAGGAGGCCTGGTGTGCCGCAATTCGTGGGGTTGCAAAGAGTCGGACACGACTGAGTGACTAAACTGAACTGAACTGAAGGTAACAAAAGAATTATAAGAATTATAACAAAAAAACCATAAAGAAGCAAAATGAAAACAGTTAACCTCTCTAGAAAGTGACCCTAGCCTGCTATCCACAACTTGCATCTACTCAATTCTTTTCAGATTTTGCTTATACATTTTCTGGAAAAACTTGTACATGATAGAATTATCTGGGGATGTGTGCCTTTGAATCAAAAATCTTTCATAGTTTGCTGTTACCTATTTTATTAAAAATAAAATCAGTGGATATACAGAGGAAAATATCAAAATTATTTCCTTAGACATTTCCAAATAGAAGTATTGCATACATGAATTACATTAAATAAAATCAGCAAAGGTGATATTTGTTCCGTCCCTTAGCTATCTGTCATGGATCACTAATCTTTCATGCAGAGATACAATCTACAATGTGAAGGAAATGGGGGTAACTAAACCGGAAAGCCAAGAAAATAGTACTCATTTGTTGAAAACTACTACTATCATTTGTATATTCTAAAGAAATAAAAGCAATTTAATTGTGAATTTCTCTGGCAAATTTTAAGACCAAAACCAAATACTATCCCATTAGAATGGAATGGGTTGGAAAACATAAAGATAAAAAACATTCAAGAACATTCATAAAAGTCACATCCTAATTAGCAATGTTGAAATGAGAGTCAATCGTGTCTGTACTGTGGTTGTCAGGGGAAATTAGTTCAGATGTTCAAACAGTCTGCTATTATCACTATTTAAATACAATCTTTAAGAATATTTTTGCCAACCTGGTTGTATACTGTAAGAGATGGAAACTTTGGATTGATAGCAAAGATACATACCTTTCTCTAACCATAGCAGTATGAAAATGTAATGCCTTTCTGAACAATAGTGTTTTTTAAATTAACTAATTCATTTAATTTGGCTGCACCAGATTTTGGTTGAGGCATACGGGATCTAGTTTCCCGACTATGGAGCGACCCCTGGGCCCCCTGCTTTGGAGGTGCAGTCTTAGCCACTAGACCACTAGGGAAGTCCCTGAACAATGGTATTTTTAGCATCTTTTAATGAAGGGAAAAGTATATTCTTTAAATTAAAAAAAAGAGAGAATTGAGATCCTGATTTTGCCTTTTATTTTTATAACTTTGGATAAGTGTCTGCAGGTCTCTGAGTTTAGTCTTCAACTGTAAAATGAGACTAATCAGACTTATAGTTTTATTTATAGTAAGAGTTGTTGTCTGTATACAACTTCCTTCCCCGAGAACACACTGGCAACTGCAGTCAGGGAACTCTAGTTATGAACAGATTAGGAGTGTGTCTGCCAAAGGCATGTACTTTCTATGCCTGAGAAATGCTAGAAGCAGATATTTTGCATATACCCATTTCCATTATAGATTACTTCTATTGATCAATAATCAGTAGAAGGGTTTCTGGAGAGACAGCAGACCTAGAGAGTAAAATCCTTAGTGTCACCAGAGGAAGAATGGATTAGAAAAGTTGTCCCCTATCTTCTGTCTTTTCCCAGAAAGACTCACCAGATTATCACTGATTTCTTTGTAAAACAGGACAAAATAAAACCGGGAGATTTCCCTATCAAAAGCAAAGTAACCATTTCTTTTCCAGAGTCATTCAAAGCAAAGGATATTTACTGCATAAGAAATTCCCAGATAAGGAATTCTCATCTTTACATTAAGTGAAACCAGACATTCAGATTAAAAATACAGAAAGGAAGTATCTGATCATAATAGAAAAATCACCTTTAAAAATCAATCGTTATGGATAATCATGTCTCTCAACACTACCCAACATACCTAGAATATTGATGTCCCTGCTTTTGAAATCTGAGGGTCAGCCCTGTCCCCCTTCACCCTTTGCACACCCATATTCACGTGGACAACGCAAACCTTTGTTCATTGCAGGTGCAGTGACAGCAGCTGTTGAGAGCATGTTAGCTCAGTGTTTCAGCTACCTTTTTGACATCCCATATGTCTTAATTGAAGGTTAGTGAGCAGGGAGGAAGTTTGGAGGAGGCCAAGCGAAGAGCTGGATAAAGCCAACTCACTGTATTTGTGTAACCCACAGTTGACCGCTGCCACCATCAAACAATTGTTCAAAATGTAGATCATTTATCTCCTCAGCCTTCTTGGACTTCCCCATCCACAAATTGCCCTTCCCCACCACACACACTCTTAAGCTTGTAGGGATGGATGTACAGTTTGAGATACACTGACTTATTATGTTACCATCGTTAAAAAAATCCTTTGGGCCAATTGGCATAGCAAAAATTTAAAAATAAAAATAACCCCTAGACTGACACTCAGATTTCATTCTATTAAACAGTTGGATGGCCTTGAGCAAGTCACCTTTCTTGGCCTAGAGGTACTGAAACTAAGAGACGTCACAAGTCCTTTCAACTATAATTCTATTATAAATTCCTATCTGGGAGAAAGATGCATCAAAGTTTCAATGGGATTCATGGCAACAGCAACATTACAGCAATTGATGGATCACTCTTGGGGATTGAAATAGCTACCACTGCTCATCCATCTCCTTATCCTCGATGAAAACAGGGAGTTTCCCTGTAAATAAAGTACCTCTTTTCCAAGACTTAGAGAGCCCCACGACTCAGGTTTCAGGAGATGGGCCATTTGCCGCAGATATAGACCCTGTATTCTAAGGCCAGTGTGTTAGTTTTGTGCTGTTTTTTTCCCCCCCAGCTGAAACTTTTTTAATATATTTGTTATTGAAGTATAGTTGATTTACAATGTTATGTTTGTTTCAGGCATACAACAATATATATATATTTTTTTCTGTGCATATATATATATATATATATTCTTTTTCAGATTCTTTTCCTATGTAGGTTATTACAGGATATTGAATTCAGTTCCCTGTGCTATACCATAGGTCCTCTTCTTTTATCTGTTTTAAATATGTGTGTGTGCTAAGTCAACTTCAGTCATGTTTGACTCTTTGTAATTCTATGAACTGTAGCCCACCAGGCTCCTCTGTCCATGGGATTCTCCAGGCAAGAATATTGGAGTGGGTTGCCATGCCCTCCTCCAGGGGATCTTTCCGATGTTTCTTACATCTCCTGCATTGGTAGGCTGATTCTTTAAAACTAGTGCCACCTGGGAAGCCTGTTTTATGTATAGTAGTGTGTATATGTTCGGAGAAGGCAATGGCACCCCACTCCAGTACTCTTGCCTGGAAAATCCCATGGATGGAGGAGCCTGGTAGGCTGCGGTCAGTGGGGTCGCTAAGAGTTGGATACGACTGAGCGACTTCACTTTCACTTTTCACTTTCATGCATTGGAGAAGGAAATGGCAACCCACTCCAGTGTTCTTTCCTGGAGAATCCCAGGGACGGGGGATGGGGTTGGACAGAGTCGGACACGACTGAAGTGACTTAGCAGTAGCAGTGTGTATATGTTACTCCCAAATTCCTAATTTATTCTGTGCTTCTTTTAAGTGCAAATTTGGACATGGTCACCATATGAAATTATGTTTAATTTAAAATCAAGAGTGTGCCTAGTCTTTACATTGTTATTGGCCATGTTATTAGTAGGGAAAAAAAAAATCCTGACTGGGTCACCTGTCTCAAATTTTGTGGTACTTGCCCCTTTGCCTCTCACAAAATGATGGTTTTAAAAGTAATATCTGATAGAAGAATGATGCCTTTCACCTTTCATGTTAACTCATAACTGATCACCTGTAACTGAGATAACTACTTAGACTACAATTTTACTATTCTAGTCTGGCTAAGTGCTTCTGGAGACTTGAAGCACAAAACTCTGCTCACTCAAAAAGCTTGTTAATGGGTCCCTTCTGACTCAGCTATCAATTTTTTAGTATCAGATATACATGCTGTTCCATTATTACTTTCACTTAGAGCCAAATCTGACCTAACTGTACAGCAGCTTATGAGATTTTATTATTTTTCATTTTAGTAATAGATCAAAGAGAGAAATAACAGTGCATAGAAAATGTGTATTGTAATCAAAGCTTCCAATATAATATTATGAATGTAGTTACATTGTCCTTTAAAAGAATTGTTCATTTTTGACTGCTTTCTACCTTTAACGTATCCTAGGTTGTTTAAATGTGCCTTGTAAGCAATGATAAAGCGACAAGTTATCATTGATCTGTCCTTTCTTCCATCTCAGAGGGATTCATTAAATAATGCATGCACCCATGTGAATTACTCTCTTCACTATAGCATCCCCAGACCATTAGCCAAATATAGCAACATTAACATCTTTCAACCCCTTAGAAACCTTTTTGACTTTCATTTAATTAAATTATCCCATTATGAAAACTCTTATAATGAGATTAAATTTAATTATTTATTAGACACTTATTTGCACTAGGAAACCTATCAATTATGCATGGTTGAGCTAAACATTTTTCAATCCATCACCTTTTCTTTTCAAAGGAGGTGCAATTTATTAAGTACATTTGGGATACTATACCTAGCAGACCTTAATGGGAATAAGTTTTCAATCTCTTAAAAACAACTATAATAAAGATTAAAATTATTGTGTCTGAAAAATAGTCAAGAGACTTGCTGCCAGATATTCTAGTGTTCTAGACTTCCAGTTTTTGTAAATGCTCTTAGTTTGTAGCCCATCTTAGAGGATTTTTCTATTATTATGCACTTACCAAACATATCAAGTATAGAGGATATTTTACATACAGTAATAATTATAGAGCTAGTAAAATATGCATTTAAATCATAAAGTTGTGTGCCAATACTATACTAAAATGTTAATATTGTTGTTCAGTCACACAGTTGTGTCCAGCTCTTTGCCACCACATGACTACAGCACACCAGGCCTCCCTGTCCTTCACTATCTCCCAGAGCTTGCTCAGACTCGTGAGTTGGTGATGCCATCCAACTTGTCCTTGCCATCTTGTCCTCTGTCATCCCCTTCTTCTCCTGGCTTGAATCTTTCCCAGCATCAGGGTCTTCTCCAATGGGTGGGCTCTTTGAATCAGGTGGCCAAAGTACTGGAGCTTCAGCTTTAGCATCAGTCCTTCCAGTGAATATTCAGGACTGATTTTCTTTAGGATTGACTGGTTTGATCTCCTTGAAGTCCAAGGGACTCTCAAGTCTTCTGCATGAAAAGAAGACTGCACTGTCAGCTCCTTTCATCAGGTGGCCAGAGTATTGGAGCTTCAGCTTCAGCATCAGCCCTTCCGATGAATATTTAGGATGAAGGCAGACAGAGAAGAGGGTGGGCAGCAGAGGATGAGATGGTTAGATAGCATCACTGACTCCATGGACATGAATTTGAACAAATTCTGGGAAATAGTGGAGGACAGAGAAGCCTGATGTGCTGCAGTCCATGAGGTCACAGAGTGTCAGGCACGCTTAGTGACTTAACAATAGCAGAGTTCCAGCAGAAGACAGAATTCCACTCAGATAATGTAAATGAAGTGCATTTAATAAAGTAGCTCTTTGCACAGATGTAGGCAAAGTTGAAGAAAGCAATGTCATAGTGAGGCAACAAGAAGAGTGGCAGCATTGGGATGGCCAAAGAGTGCTGGCACCATGGAGGAAGGACAGCTGAGGAAGAGCTGTGGTCCTCAAGGGATGCAGTCCCTGGGAGAACCGTGGCATAAAGCTGGAGGAGCAGGGCAGACATACCTGCCGTCTCTCTCTCCTCTAGCCCTCTGACTGTCCTCCTGGTGCTTCCCATTGGCCAAGTCCAGGTGAAGCCCATTGGATGGGAACCTCGATGATATAGTCTGTAGAGATCAGCCTGCTGAGGTAAGAGAGGGTGAAGAGCAGAGAATCGGTCTGGAGGGAGGGGAGACACAGAAAGAGTAAATAATACACACTCCACATAAGTATAAAATATACATATTCAAGCAATGTGTATTTGTCATTATCTCCATATTTTGGTATCGAGTATAGTCTCCAATGCAGTCGCTAAGAGTCAGACACGACTGAGTGACTTCACTTTCACTTTTCACTTTCATGCATTGGAGAAGGTAATGGCAACCCACTCCAGTGTTCTTGCCTGGAGAATCCCAGGGACCGGGGAGTCTGGTGGGCTGCCGTCTATGGGGTCACACACAGTCAGACATGACTGAAGTGACTTAGCAGCAGCATAGTCTCCAATGGGCTTCCCTGGTGGCTCAGTGGTAAAAAATCAGCCTGCCAATGCAGGAGATGAGGATTCAATCCCTGGGTCAGGCAGATTCCCTGGAAAGGGAAACCCACTCTAGTGTGTCCTTGCCTGGGAAATCCCATGGACAGAGGAGCCTGATGGGCTACAGTCCATGGGGTCGCAAATGAGTCCAATACGATTTATTGACTAAACAAGAACAACTTAGTTTCCAGTATATGGGGGTTAACTAATAGATCCTGCTATCGTGATCATAGAAATTTGTCTTGTTTGTATTCATTCTGACTTTAATTGGAAAATGTTACCAAAAGTAGAACAGAGCTCAATTATCCTTGGTTGTGCTTTTGTTCCTGAGCATACAGCCAGTATCCCCAGTGCTTCTTTGTCCTATTGATGGAAGTGTGGAACCAGTGATACTGAAGAGGCAGTGTGTGTATATGTGTATGTGTGTGCACATGTGAAATTATACCAGGCAAGGCAGAATTCTTTGGTGAGAGGTAGGCTCCATTAAAAAATGTTAACATGACTCCCAGGCTATGATTTGTTTCCCAGACAGATGCTTAAAACACCAAGCAGTGTAGTTAAGAGGGTGGACTCAAAGTCAGGCAACCACGTGTGTTTGAATCCAAGCTTCCCACTTGGTAGTTAAGTGAATGTAGACTGGCCATTAGCATCATTTGGTGTTGACCTGCTTGTCTATCAATGGGAATCTGTAACATGGGAGTAATAGTGGTACTTCTGTCATTGGGTTATTGTGAGAACTAATTGAGATGATACAAGCAAAACACTTAGAACTATATCCATAGCATCGGAAGGTCCTCAATAATTACTATCTTTATTGTTGTTATAAGGTTGATTACCATCTTTCCAAATAAAAGTAGTCAAAACTAGTGAGACCTTTAAGTGCTCTGGAAATGGTGAAAGAAGCAGAGGAAGAACCCGAAGCGGTTCCTTCATCAAAGAATGTCACCTACTAAAGAATCACAAATATTTCTCTGATTCCAGTTCAGATTGCAACTGGATAAAATATCAGATGCCTCTTAGAGCACCCAGTGTCTCTCATTTTCTTCTGTTATATGCATACTAATGCCATCAAAAAAGAATTTCTATTTTATAAGTCTTTGATAAAAAAAAAATATTGATCTTCTGTGAATCAATGGAGTATATGCAATGCTCCAGAACAAGTCAGGTTTTGTTGTTTTATTGAAGAGTTTTCCAAATAATCATCTTACATGTGAGCCATGAACTCAATTGGAGCTATAGATTTAAAGCTGTCTTTCCCAGAAGTTTGGTTCCAAAATGGGAAAACAACATAAGGGTTTTCTCTGCTTCTTCAGAGTAGCAGAATTCCTGAAGTTCACAGGTATTCCAGAGGTCAAGGTTTTAAAGCACTTACCCATCAAATGGACATTTCATTTGAGAACAGTTTAGCCATTTCTCTGTGGTCCAAATTAGAAAGACTGCAAACCCTGTCAAAGATGGAGTGTAAATTGGACACAGAAATGACAGGGTAAGAATTCAGTTCAAGGAGTCTTAGAGAACTCTGATGTTTCTGATACGCCTACTGTAGTGGACACTGTCGTGTGCTGCTTAGACCTACCCTTCAGGAATTAAGGCTTATTCCCCAGCTGCTGAGATGGCCACTGGCAGCAATGTTGGATGGTGTTCATCAGCTGTCAGTGCTCTTTCAGAATTGCTTTGGCTGAAAAGCACAGCCTTGCTTGAGGGCACACCCTTCCAGTGGTCGTGGTCATCCAAGGACTATTTAATATGGGAGTATAATGGTCCTGCTTCTAACCCCAACTCAGGTTACCTCTGAAGCACCATCCCTCTGTGTAGCCAAGGCCTTCCTAGGGGCTGCCATGCAGTCTATCTGTCTGCATATCCTGCTTTTCTCTCCCTCTCCACAGTGCTCCCAACAGCACACCCTCATAAATTGACCGAGGGCTAGCACCTTAGATTCTACCACTTTAATGTGAAGAGCCGACTCACTGGAAAAGACCCTGAAGCTGGGAAAGATTGAGGGTAGGAGAAGAAAGGGGGAGACAAGTGATGAGATGATTGGATGGCATCACCAACTCAGTGGACATAGGTTTGAGCAAACTCCAGGAGATAGTGAAGGACAGGGAAGCCTGGCATGCTGCAGTCCTTGGGGTTGCAAAGAATCTGACACAACTTAACCACTGAACAACTTTCTAGGAAATCCAACTTGTAATACTTGCCTTCAATTAACAGAGTGAACAAAGCAAAATAATTCCTTTCTTGCTACATACCTTTAGGAGTAACACTTTCAGCAGTAGTTATTAACTCAATGGAAATTCCAAATTGAATATCTAAAGGTGGTACAAATGTACTGGATCATGAGCCATGTGACAATTACGGCATTGCTATTGAGTTAAATAATAGCATTGAGATGTACTTTTAAGAACAAGTAGGTTGCTTTTTATTTTGCGTATACCATACGCATTTTCTCTTTCTCATCATCAGAAATGACTCGTTGTTGATTTGTGACATGAAGATTGTTTTATAGTCTACATATTCAAAGTAAATTTCCAGTGCAATAAAATAAATGTCATGCTAAATTTTGTGCTTAGGTGTTTATGGGCATTTTATCCTGGGGAAATGGTTCATACCTTTCACTGGATTCCCAAAGGAGTTCATGCCCCAAAAAAGGTTAAGAACAATTGGTATAAGTAAAATGAGAATCAGAACAAGGATAATGTACTGAACATATGGAAGGCACTCAAATACTTGCTGAGTATCTAGGGGTAATGGGAGTTGCTCATGCAGGAGTCTGAGTGGTTCTTGTTGGAGAGACGGGCTCTTGACCCAGTGTAGCACCTGGCTGTCATCACCACCACCATAGAGATGCTGGAGACTCCTAAGAAGGGTGTTCCAGTACACACTTGTACTGACATTTGAAAGATAATCTTTGGACTTTTTGCTCATCTTTGATTTTGCTCTGCTTCTGAACCTCCAAACTATTACCTTTGCAAGTCTTTCCATTTTCTTCCTCCCCTCAGTCTGTAGAATTAAACCTTGGTGCTTTTACCTATGATGTTGGCTGCTGGCTTTGGATGATGATTATGTTTTCTCAACCTTTGACCTTCTGTTGCTTCACACAAGTCCATCTCATCCCCTCTAATTCAGTCCTGAAGTCCCCTTCCCTAGCATGGTTCCAAAGAGGTATTCCTACCAGACTTTGTAATCAGGGCACAGGAAATAGAGAAGAATGCAGATAGATATGACCTTGAAATCAAGAGAGGGGGTAGGTAACAGAGTCAGGACAACATGGATCATGATAATGACTTGAAGAGATACCCATGAAGTTGGCCAGTTTGGTCACTAGTGACTATACCCAAGGCAGTTTAAGTAGAATGTTGGAATGGAAGCCATGATTCTTTTTAATGTTTTTTATTACAGAATATTTCAAGTATAATATGATAAGCCCCAGGTATCCTTTACTCAGATTTAATAATGATCAGCTCATGGCCTTCCTTCATACATGCCTCCATCCACCACCCACTGTATTATTTTGAAACAAGTTTCAGTCATCATATTATTTCATCCCTGAATATTTCAGCATGTATCATTAAAAAATAAGATCAGTTAAAATATATAAGTATCATACCATCAATACACCTAAAATCAATGAATAATAATTTCTTTGTATCATCAAAATCCAGTTAATGCTTACATATTATTGTCATTTTCCATGACTTTGCATGAATGTTGTCAATTACTTTCTGAGTTTGAGTCAAAAAAGGTCCATAAACTGAGTTTGTTTGCTATTGTTAAGACCTATGTTGACTTCCCCTCCCTCCATTTATTTCCTGATAAAGAAATTGAGTCATTTGTTCTGTAGAGTTTGTCATAGTCTGGATGGCACTGATAGTACCCCTGTGCTGTATTTTATTTTATTTTAATTATCTATTTTTAATTGACATTTTAAAATTGAAATGTAGTTGATGTACAATTTTATGTTAGTCAGGTCTATAGCATAATGGTTTGACATTTGTATACATTATGAAATGATCACCACAATAAGTCTAGTAACTACACAGTTATCACAGTATTATTGACCACATTTCTTATGCTGTATATTACACCCCCATGATTTATTCATTTTATACCTGGAAGTTCATACCTCTGAATCCCCTTCACCTATTTCTCCATCCCCCACGCCCTCCGTACTGGCAATTACCCATTTGTTCTCTGTATGTGTGAGTCTGATTTTGTTTTGTTTTTTCCTTTTTTTTTTTTTTTTTTTAGATTTCACATATAAGTGAGATCACAGAGTATTATTTATCTTTCTCTGAGTTATTTCACTTAGCATAATGCCCTCTAGATCCAACCATGTTGTGGCAAATGCCAAGATTTCATTTCTTATGGCTGAATAATATTCTATTGCATGTACATGTACCACATTTACTTTATCTATCCTTCTGTCAGTGGACACTTAGGTTGCTTCCATATTTTGGCTGTTGTAAATAATGCTGCAATGAACATAGAGGTGCATATTTATTTAAATTGATGTTTTTGTTTTCTTTGGGAAAATTCCCAGAAGTGGAATTCCTTGATTATATGGTAGTTCTACTTTTAATTTTTTGAGAAGTCTTCAGACTGTCTTCCATAGTGGCTGTACCAATTTACATTCCCATCAACTGTGCACGAGGGTTCACTTTTCTCCACATGCTCGTAGTGTGTGTGTGTGATTTTTTGCTCAGTCGTGTCCAACTTTTTGCAACTCTTTGAACTATAGCTGCCAGGCTCCTCTGTCCATGGGATTCTCCAGGCAAGATTACTGGAGTGGGTTACCATGCCCTTCTCCTGGGGATTTTCCTGACCCAAGAATCAAACCTATGTCTCCTGTGTCTCCTGCCTTGCAGGTGAAATATTTACACACTGAGCCATCAGGGAAGCCAATTTCAAGTAAATAAATGAAACTTAGGCCTAAGAAAACTAGGAAAAGAACAAACAGAACCCAGAGTTAGTAGAAGGAAATAATAAAAGTCAAAGTGGAAATAAGTAAAATAGAGACTAAAAAACAATTTTGAAAGATCAATGAAACTAAGAGTTGCTCTCATTGTGGTTCTCTCTTTATGTCTTTAATTGTGCGACACCTTTTCTGCTTGTCTTTAGATTGTTTTCATAGATAGTTGCTCTGTAGGTATTTGTAAATTCCGTGTGTCCATGGGAGGAGATGAGTTCAGCGTCTTCTTACTCCACCGTCTTGGCCACCTCCTCTTTGCTGGATTGTAGTATGTTCCTCTGTCAATTGTATTTCTTGTAAATTGCAGTTGGATCTAAAGTTTTGATCAGGGAAGTCATATTTTAAGAGTTGAAGAGTGAATGCAAGTTGAGACAGTGAAGGCAGAAGAATTTGACTAGTTTTCAGAATGTTTGGCAGTGACATGAAATAATTTAATATGGAAAGTTCATACATGCTTATTGAATAAGATGGGAAAAGATTCAGATTATAGAAGTTTAAGATACAGGAAAGATAGACATTTATGAAGAGAAAGCTTATAAGTTACGTAGTTAGACTATACGGAGAAGGCAATGGCACCCCACTCCAGTACTCTTGCCTGGAAAATCCCATGGACGGAGGAGCCTGGTAGGCTGCAGTCCATGGGGTCGCTAAGAGTCGGACACGACTGAGCAACTTCACTTTCACTTTTATCCTTGCTGCATTGGAGAAGGAAATGGCAACCCACTCCAGTGTTCTTGCCTGGAGAATCCCAGGGACGGGGGAGCCTGGTGGGCTGCCGTCTATGGGGTCGCACAGGGTCAGACACGACTGAAGCGACTTAGCAGCAGCAGCAGTAGCAGCAGCAGCAGTTAGAATATATGAGCAGCTTATTGTGTATTCATTTATTCCCCTGTTTTGGGCTATGTACAGTATAAACCAAAAAAGACTTAACCATACATTCAAGGGTTTTATGTGCTAAAGAGACAGATCACCATGTGAACTAGTAAGGGAATTAAGTGTTGATAATTTTGTAGTTGGTTTTTCTGGGAACAGCGGGTGGCTCAAAGGATAAAGGGGCCCAGTCTTTAATTCTAACTAGTCGACATTCTGTGTGATAAAGAAATGGCTACCCAGATAAAGGTTAGAGAGGAAAGGTAAATATGGGGAGGAAAGTGAAGATGAGACAGGTCATGACTTAAGGAACCATTATTCTAAATGAATTTCTTTTTTAAAAAGAGGGAGAGAGAGAGAGAGAGCAAGAGAGAGAGAGAGACAGAGCTGACCTGAAATTAACAATGATTCAGAAAAGGGAATGCAGTGGCTCAGTGGTAAAGAATCCACCTGCCAATGCAGGAGACATGGGTTCAATCCCTGGTCTGGGAAGATCTCACATGCCTCGGAGCAACTAAGCCCGTGCACCGTAACTATAGAGCCTGTGCTCCAAAACAAGAGAAGCCACCTCATCGAGAATCCCTTGTACTGCAACAAAGATAGCTCCCACTCATCGCAACTTGAGAAAAGCCCACACTGCAACAAAGATCCAGGGTAGCCAAAAATAAATATTAATAAATAAAATTTACAAAAAGAAAAGGGAATGCAATAATGATAGAATAGTAAGTCCTGGAAGAGGGGGCCTTTTTCTAAACATTACCTTGGAATGCCTGATAAGATACCAAGTTGGCACCTCTGTACTACTCTTATTTTTAAGAATTGGTCTGAATCTTAATTTTGTTCTGGCATCTCGGAGTAGATGTTAATTAAAGAGATGGATTCCTGGAGGTGGCTATGGCCAAATGAAATAAGAGTGTATTTCCTTTCATTTTCTAAACTTCTGAACCTTAAACATCATTTGATTCTCTCTTCCTTTACTTTGCACCCTATCAGTTGATGTGTTCTTTCATTTTTACCTCTAAAAGCATTGCCTTGAAACTTTTTAAACTGCAAACCACAGTTGGAAATATTTCCCATCACAATCCAGTACAATCACCTTTGTATGTGTGAACATTTATGTGTCTGAAAAATAATTTATGGAGTGCTATGACCCTTATTAGAGGTGATGCCCCCAGATATTCTATTTTATATTTCACTTTTCAAAAATGTTAATAGCATCATCAAGACAGTATGGTACTGGCACAAAGACAGAAATATAGATCAATGGAACAGAATAGAAAGCCCAGAGATAAATCCACGAACCTATGGACACCTTATCTTTGACAAAGGAGGCAAGGATATACAATGGAAAAAAGACAACCTCTTTAACAAGTGGTGCTGGGAAAACTGGTCAACCACTTGTAAAAGAATGAAACTAGAACACTTTCTAACACCATACACAAAAATAAACTCAAAATGGATTAAAGATCTAAATGTAAGACCAGAAACTATAAAACTCCTACAGGAGAACATAGGCAAAACACTCTCCGACATAAATCACAGCAAGATCCTCTATGACCCACCTCCCAGAATATTGGAAATAAAAGCAAAACTAAACAAATGGGACCTAATGAAACTTAAAAGCTTTTGCACTACAAAGGAAACTATAAGTAAGGTGAAAAGACAGCCCTCAGATTGGGAGAACACAATAGCAAATGAAGAAACAGACAAAGGATTAATCTCAAAAATATACAAGCAACTCCTGCAGCTCAATTCCAGAAAAATAAATGACCCAATCAAAAAATGGGCCAAAGAACTAAACAGACATTTCTCCAAGGAAGACATACAGATGGCTAACAAACACACGAAAAGATGCTCAACATCACTCATTATTAGAGAAATGCAAATCAAAACCACAATGAGGTACCATTACACGCCAGTCAGGATGGCTGCTATCCAAAAGTCTACAAGCAATAAATGCTGGAGAGGGTGTGGAGAAAAGGGAACCCTCTTACACTGTTGGTGGGAATGCAAACTAGTACAGCCGCTATGGAAAACAGTGTGGAGATTTCTTAAAAAACTGGAAATAGACCTGCCATATGACCCAGCAATCCCACTTCTGGGCATACACACTGAGGAAACCAGATCTGAAAGAGACACGTGCACCCCAATGTTCATCGCAGCACTGTTTATAATAGCCAGGACATGGAAGCAACCTAGATGCCCATGAGCAGATGAATGGATAAGGAAGCTGTGGTACATATACACCATGGAATATTACTCAGCTGTTAAAAAGAATTCATTTGAACCAGTCCTAATGAGATGGATGAAGCTGGAGCCCCTTATACAGAGTGAAGTAAGCCAGAAAGATAAAGAACATTACAGCATACTAACACATATATATGGAATTTAGAAAGATGGTAACGATAACCCTATATGCAAAACAGAAAAAGAGACACAGAAATACAGAACAGACTTTTGAACTCTGTGGGAGAATGTGAGGGTGGGATATTTCAAAAGAACAGCATGTATACTATCTATGGTGAAACAGATCACCAGCCCAGGTGGGATGCATGAGACAAGTGCTCGGGCCTGGTGCACTGGGAAGACCCAGAGGAATCGGGTGGAGAGGGAGGTGGGAGGGGGGATCGGGATGGGGAATACGTGTAAATCTATGGCTGATTCATATCAATGTATGACAAAACCCACTGAAATGTTGTGAAGTAATTAGCCTCCAACTAATAAAAAAAAAAAATGTTAATAGCAAACCATTATTATCAGTTCAACACCCATTAATAGAGTCTGACAGTGGTTTCAAAAACACTATTCCCATATTCCTCCTTCCTCTCCTTACTGGTACTTTTTATTAGCTCTTTGATCTAGACTCCTCCAAAAATCTCCTGCTCTTGTTCCAAAATGTTATTGCTTTCTAAATGTACATTTCTTATTAGGTCACTTTCTTAAACACAAAAGATTCCTGAACAGAGCTAATTATGTTAGTCCTTTATAATCTTTTGAATCTGAATCTGGGCTTTCCTGGTAGCTCAGATGGTAAAGAATCTGCCTGCGATGTGGGAGACCCGGGTTTGATCCCTTGTTTGGGAAGATCCCCTGGAGAAGGGAATGCAACTCACTCCAGTATTCTTGCCTGGAGAATTCCATGGACAGAGGAGCCTGGTGGGCTACATACAGTCTATGGAGTCACAAAGAGTCAGACATGACTGAGCAACTAACACTTTCACTTTCATGAACTGAATCCCACCGCCATTTTCAACCTAACTTCACAATGCTTTCTTTCGCAATCACTGTGCTGTCACCAAATCAACTTATAATTTGAACCCCAACAAGAACAATTATTTTTAAAATTTCTTTAATGTTTGTTTTTTAAAATTAAAAAGGCCAAGTTATGCAATTTAAGAAGTGAAACAATCCAAATATGTTTAAAGAAAAAGTGAATAACCTTCCCTCAACTCCCTTCCATTCACGCTTTCTTGATGTGACTTGTTGCTGACAGCTTGGGGTGCAGCTTTCTTAACTTTCTCCACCCCCTTCTAAATATATATATTCTTTATTAGTTTCTGTTTTTTATTTAAAAAATGGTATACTATGCACGTTACTCTAACTTGAAAATGCATATCCCTTCAGGTTTATAGATACAGCTCTATCTTATTCTTTTTAGAAGTAGCATGTAATTTTCTTAATGTCTATGATCTATTCATTTATTCCTCTAATGATCAAATAGATGATCAAGTAGATTCCATTTTTGCCTTTACCAAAATGATGCAACAGAAGTTCTCTTTTTTCAACAGGATATATTCTCAGAAGTGGAATTGCTGGCCATAGCATCTGCAAGCTTCAGAGCTAGTTATAATAAATAGTACCAGTTTATGTTTCCAAGATGTTGTGGCATTTTTTTTTAATTCCAACTTCATCACATGTAAATTTCCATTTCTTCACAACTCCACTAGCACTGTTTGTTACACCTTGCACACCCATTTCCCCCCAATTACTTTGGTTTGCCAGTAATGATACATTTCTTTTCATAAGTTTATTGGCCATTTGGATTCCCTTCTCTGCCAATTGCCCACTAATATTCTTTGAATGATTTTTCATTGGATTGTCTTTTTCTGATCAGATGTGGCATTCTGATTGTTTAGAATTATTAACCCAATTTCTGTTCAACATTTTCCCAGTCTGTTACCTTTGACTTTAGTTATACTGTCTTTTGCCATGCAATAAGTTAAAACCTTTATGTACTAATTATGCTCATCTTTTCCTTTATAGTTTTTGAGTTTCCTGTTTTGCATAGGAAAATCATACTGAGTCAAAAGATGTACAATTGGTATCCTAGTTTTCTTTTTTAATATTTGTAAAATAATTTATGCTTGAATTGTTAATCCATCTGGAGTTAATTTTTGTGTAGTATGCAAGCAAAATTGTACTTTTTCCCTTAACCAATTGCACTTGCACTGTTTATTAAGTAAACTCTACTTTCTTCCCTGAATTGAAATGTCACTTTTGTCATAAATTAATATCCATTTATACTTGGATTTGTTTTTATAGTCTTCCCTTTCTGTTTCCCTAATTTCTGTGTTTGTTCCTAAGCCAAATGCTCACTGTTTTAATTAAAGTAATCTGATAGTAACTTTTATTATCTGTGAAGTCAAGTCCTATTTTAGTCTTCAGTTCAAAATTTTGAGGGGTATTCTCGAACATTTTAAAATTTCATGTGGATTCTAAAGTAATTTTACCTGGGCCATTACTCCCATTCAAGATGCCTTGCTTTGAATTATTGGTTTGCTCAAAAATTTTGTTCAGGTTTTTCATAACATCTTATGGAAAGATACATTATTGTATATGTTAGCATTTAAATTTCTTTTTTAATTTAGAAGATTAGGTCTTCCCATCTTTGAGCATGTTATGTTTACTCTTGTGTTTGGTCTATAACATTTAATAATAATAATAATATTGTTTTCATTATAAAGTTCCATATCTTTTGTGTAAAATTTGTTCTTTGTTATGTTATTTTTGTTGCTATTTTGGATGAATTTTTTATTTCGACTGGAAATTACTCCTCCCCACCCTATTTTCACCAGTTGCTAAGTCATGTATGACTCTTTGCAACATCATGTACTGCAGCATGCCTGGGTTCCCTGTCCTTCACTATGTCCTGGAGTTTGCTCAGATTCATGTCCATTGAGTCAATGATGCTATTTAACCACCTCATCCTATGCCGCCCTTTTCTCCTTTTGCCTTCAATCTTTCCCAGCATCAGACAGAAGTCTCCTGTGTTTCCTGCATTGCAGGCGTATTCTTTACCCCCAAGCCATCGGGGAAGTCATTAGAATGAAAAGATCATGAGAGTTTCCTGGCAGAAATGTATTTCTGGGGAAGGGAGTTAGGAAAAACTTTGTTGTTTTTCCTCTCTTTCTTTAAAAAAAAATTGTTTTTTGGTTGTTGTTTTTGTTTCTTAATTGTTTTGGTAAAGTCTTGAGGTAAACCAGATTGGCAGGCATCCTGGTACAGAGGGTGAGGAGAGCCCGGAAGAGGAATACTCTACATCTTTTCATCTACAGAGGGGCTTGTGTATAGGAACTGGCTGGCTTCCCAGATCCCCAGGAACTAGCTGGATGCTGTGAAGTTGCCAGCATGATGTTTGATAACCAGGGCCAGTCTGCGTAAGACTGGACTTACATAATTCAGTTCATTTCCAAGCTGATTTTGACTACAATTCTCAAACTTATTAAAATATACTTCCTCTGATCTAAACTACAGTGCCAAGAAAGACCTGCTCATTTTTCTCTTCTCAAACATGTGTGATAGGGCTTCAGCATCAGAGTGTCATAGGAGCTCTGTATTTTTGTTTGTTCCATGTGGCATTAATTAGAAGATTGGACAGTATCACCTTTATCTCTGGTTCTTATCCCTATGCAGCTGGGATTGAAGCTAGGTAGAGATGATCGGTAGAGTCACCCTTCCAGAAAGGTCCTTTCACCATCTCTTTCTGTATTAAATGATACATTAGCCATTATAATAGTGAATATCTTGTAAAATACTTAACAGACAATTGAATAACTATGGCTACCCTCACTATCTAACTCATGTCCCCCTCTGTTTTCTTTCTCCTTTCATCACAGCCAAGCTTTTTTACAAGAGTTGTATGTATTTCCTAAATCCATTTCTTGACTTGCCAGTCCTTCCAAATGCTAAGGGATTCTAGCTGTGATTACTACCGGCCTTCATATTGCCGATTCTGGGCACTTTTCATCCTTGACCATTTTGTTGTTTGACCTTGAGGATCCCTGGCAACTTGATGAAGTAGAAATTGTTCAGTCTTTGAAATGGGGCAGGACTAGGTTTGAATCACAGGTGTCTTAATTCCAGAGTGAACTTGAGCAAGATATTTTACCTTTTGGGATAGTTCAGTTTTCTTGATGAGTACAGTTTAATAACTTCTGGGATTATGGACACTGTGTATAGGTTCAACACAGTTCCTGGCATGTACTGGTTGTACAATACTATTTCTTCACTTCTTGAAGTCTTTTGACATATTCTATCTGTGGTTTTCTGATGATTCTTTGTCTGTTAAGTTACACTGCTGTCCTAGGCTTCTATGTTCCTCTCTTTGCGCACTTACCCTACCTAAACATTCTCTACTGTTCTCATGCTTTAACCACCACTTATCTTCTAAGAGTTCTCAAAAGTATATTTCCAGCTCATATCCTAGCCCCAAGATTTAAAACTGAAAATCTCCACCTGAATATCCCATAAGCACCTCTACCTTAAGAGCATCCAAACTGAATGTATTACTATTATCCTCCCTGACAACTACTGTTCCTCTTGATTCCAAGACCACTATCTACATTATGACCTCAAAGCAGAAGTTCATGAATCATTGGCATTCCTTTCCCTCGTATAAATCATTCAGTTCCAATAATATATCCTCCCAGTATTTTTAGGTCTCTCCCTTTTCTCTCAAAAGCTTTTATCTTTTTTTCTCTAGTCTAGGTCCTTATCCCTCAACTGGACTACAACTTTGATCTCTTTAGTGGTGTTTCTACCCTATATTTGTCTCTCTTCATTCTATCCCTTACAAAGTCCACCCAATTATCTATCTAAAATAGATGGCCAAGTTCATTTTTCTTTAATGTTGTCAATGACTTTCTGCTTGTACACTGATAAAGACACCATATACTTCTGTGTTCCAACCCTTGGCAAATGCTGTTTTATTTGTCATTGCCAGTTTACCTGAATGACTTCCATTTGTTCTTCAGTATGTAGTTCCATGATCACTTGAAGTCAGTCACTACTAATTTTCACAATCTACCTATTCAGTGCCCCCTAAGCTTTTCCTATACCCCCCTAGAAGCTTTCACATAAACCTGTCACATCATGTGCTATGGTTGCCTATTGGATGATGAGCTTTGTGAGGGCAGGGAAGTATCTCATTCATCTATATTCTCACCACCGGGTACAGTTTAGCCCACATGAGGGACCATAAGATGTTTATTGACATGAATTGAACTAATCCCTGTCTACTAATAAAATCTATGTCTAGACCCATTTCCCAAAGCCTTTACTCAATAGGATGATATAAGTAATTTGATTCAGAATGAAAAATTGTTTCCAGTTATTTTTTAGTCTTTATATCAGATTGTCATAAAATAGAAGGTTATAGCTCTTCCTTTATAAAGTTCCTTATTCTTGGCTTCTCATCAATATTCACTTATGTTGACATGAACAAACAATTTCTTTCTCCATATTCATTCTGTAGCTCTCTAACATTCTAGTTATGTTTACATCACCCTACTTTTCCCCCCTAAATTTGCCTAGGAATTGGACTGTAACTGGTAAAAGAAGACAGTCTTTCCTCATCTGACTTTGGGTCCATCATTCTTCATGCTCTGAGTCCAGCAATTGTAAACTCAAGGCTTACAAATGCTGATTGCTCTAGATTAAGTTGGTCCATACGCTGTTTAAAAAATAATTTTTAATAGTAACATTTAAAGATTAGAAACTTTCTTATGAAAAAGATATGGCTCTCTGGCTTCTCTCAAATACTCAGAAGATCCAGTAACAGTAAATCCATACTCCTGCATGACACCAATCCATTTGGTTTGAATGACAAATGACCCATTCATGAGAGCTTGCACTGCACTGAGCCCTGCCCCCTCCCCATTTTTCTTTCACGCATCGTGATTCCTGAAGGCATTGCAGCTTGTCACCTGCATCATTACTGTTGACCCTGGTCTTGGAGACACTGTTGATCTTAGATGAATGGGAGTTTAAGATTTTTGAGACTCAGAGATTCAGGAAATGGTGAAATTAAAGAAACCGAAGAAGTGTAATGGAATAATTTGACTTAATGGAGAGAATTAGCATTACTGGAAGACAGAAACATCTTTCTAAGTGGTATCAGAGTGATTAGTACAGTTAAGCATATTTTTTACTACAAACCCAAAACAATCAGGAGTAGGCTTTACAGCTATCTAAATGGTAAAATGTCAGAGACAGATCTTCAAAGCATTAAATGGGAATTTATCCATCTGATCTTTGTTAATGTAATAAGAACTACATTGCTCAGTGCTTTGAATATTCCTCTTAGGTGTCTCCGTATGAATATTTATGCAATCAGAAATAAACTGCACAACTAAGTGTAACCCTGATATTATCCAGTTATAGAAGAGTTTCAAATTTTTCTAAATTCCACCTCAACTCTTTATTAGAATGCTTAGAAGCATCATTTTGTAAGTGGAGGAAAATTACGTGAGGAAGAATGACTGCCACATTTTGAAAAGAGACCGGATTAAATGTAAGAAATATTGGGTTTAAGGGTCACTTCTGACCCTCCTTCTTTATCTTTAGCCTCCCTGAGCCTCCGTTTCCTCATCTGTAGAACAGGCACGTTACCTCATCTTTCTAATCTCAGGACTGCTGTGGTCTCTAACAAGATGACATGGGGGTGAAATTACTCTTTGAATAAAATAAAGCATATATAAAGTTAAGGTCTTGCTGTATAATTAGTAGCTACTGTAACAGGTAACTTTTTAAAAATTTGTATTGAAGTATAGTTGATTTATAATGTGTTAATTTTTGCTATACAGAAAAGTGAATGAGTTTTACATCTGTATATATGCACATATGTATATGGCTTAGCGGTAAAGAATCTGCTTGCAATGCAAAAGACACAGGTTTGATCCCTCAGTTGGCAAGGAGAAGGAAGTGTCAAACCCAGTCCAGTTTTCTTGCCTGGAAATCCCGTCACAGAGGAGCCTGGAAGGATACAGTCCATGGGGTTACAAAGAGTTTGACACGACTGAAGTGACTGAGCATGCACGCATTTATGTATATATACACTCTTTTTTAGAATCTTTTCTCATATAGATCATTACAGAATATTGAGAAGAGTTCCCTGTGCTAAACAGTAGGTCCTCATTAGTTATCTGTTTTATGTATCATTGTGTGTATATGTAAATCCTAATCTCCCAATTTATCCCTTCTCTCCCCAACCCCACATAAGATATTTTTGAGGATCTTCTCTTAACTTTTCTCCCTCTGTACCTACATTTCTACCAATTCCTATCTTCTATGATGGCTAACAGCTTGAGATTGACCTTCATTCTCTTAGGGTTAGAGGGTGTTCTGTCATATTGAATCCTGGGATGATCTGCTTGATGACTGGTCTGACTCCTCCAGAATATGTTTCTAGTCATTCATTTTAATTAAATAGTAATTCTAAATTTATGTCTTTATTAGAAAATACAGGCTAACATTATGCCCAGAAAGCCATTAGCTTCATTCTTCAATTATTAACAGTAAGTTAGAAACATCTTTCAGATCACATTTTAATATTCTATATCTATGAGGATCTACTCATCCCAATTTGGTACAGGAGTAGTTAATACTTACTTAAAAATCACTATATCAGTGCATATGCTATTCTGAGAACTATTCATTATCAGGTCAAAACACTGCAAACTATATCCCCTCAGACTCGAAACTTGGATTCAAGAATAAGTTGTATTTTTCCCTCCAGGGAGCACTGACATTTCCTAAGAGACGGATTCAAAGTTGATTTTGCCTTTCACCTTTTTAAGACACAAAAGTACTGGCTAAAGAATAATACTAGTAGAGAAAGATAGATACTGGTGTTTTCACAGCTTCTTTTGTTCATTTATTCTTTCAGGAGCTATGTATCATGTAAATATAGGACTGCAAGAAGATCTTGAAAAGGTAAAAGCAGAACTTATTTTGCTGCTTTTGTGGAAACCTGTTTTTCAGGAGAGGAGGTAAAATTATCTACCAGACAGCAGGGTGAAAAATCCCCCAATCCAGATATTTGTGGGAACAAAAGAAATTCCAGGAAGGAAGCCCTACCTGGCCTCAGTTAGTCAGAGAAGGCAACCCAGGGTAGGCCCCGCCTGAGGCAGGTCCTAAGGATGAAAACTCCCACTGTGAATGGACAGTGGGACCTGCTAAGGGATAAGTTAGCCCCATCCTGAATCTTACAGTGCATAGAAAAGAAGAAATCTGTATAGAGAGGTTAAGCTCTTCAAATACACTTTCCTAAAAATGTTCAATATAGAACAAACACACCAACTTAAAATATATGCAGACTGATAATGAAAACTTGAAAACAACCAATTACCTTACTAGATAGTGTATCATCAGAGGTCTAAACTTGTCTCTTAGTGAGGTTGGGAAGTTCGATGCCCTCCTAAAGATCTAGAGGAGATTATGGAGTGGAAAATACTTAAAATTGTAGTTGCTATCTCTGAGATACAGGGACTTTTATAAAGTGATATATGCATAGTAACAAATGGTCTGTGTACTAAGTCACTTCAAGTCGTGTCTGATTCTTTGTGACCCTATGGACTGTAGCCTGTCAGTCTCCTTTGTCCATGGGATGCTCCAGGCAAGAATGCTGGAGTGGGTTGCCATTTCCTTCTCCAGGGGATCTGCCTGACCCAGAGATCAAACCCGGGTCTTCTGCATTGCAGGCAAATTCTTTACCATCTGAGCCACCTGGGAAGCCCAACAAATGGTCTAGTAATGTTTATTAGGATAGAGAGGTCATTGTTTTGTTCTTAAACTTGGAAATATTTTATAAATACAGAAAATTAGAAATAATAATATAATGAATACCTGTGTACATCTACCCAGATGGCCAAAATGAAATATTTTTGTCTTGTCTTGTTCAAATGTCTTTTACTCTTTTTTAAGATATGAAACATTAAAGAAGGCATTGAATGCCCTGGTTCATTTTCTTCATTTTCTATCTCCTTCCTTTCTTCCAGAGGTGATGACTATTCTGAATTTGGTGTTCATCATTCCCACTCATGTCCTTATAGTTTTACTGCAAATGTGTATCTATAGGCAATTTTTGTTATTGCTTGTTTTAAAACTTAAAAAAATAGTAGTCTATTATCATCCTTAAACTTGATTTACTGTTTTAAGTATATGTGTGTGTGTGTTAGTCATAGACAGTAGCCCCACTAGGCTTCTCCGTCCAAGGGATTCTCCAGGCAAGAATACTAGAGTGGGTAGCCATTCCATACTGCAGGGGATCTTCCCAATCCAGGGATAAAACCCGGTCTCCCACATTGCAGGCAGAGTCTTTATCATCTGAGCCACCAGGTAAGCAGGAACACATATTTTTTAAGTATTTCACTTTATGAAACAATGTTGTAGTAGATATTTTTGTGTATTTTTCTTTGTGCTCACGTATAGGAGTTTCTCTAGGACATATACCTAGAAATGAAATTGCTAGTTGTGAGGGTATTTTTTTTCTTTTACAAAATTGATATACTTCTCTGGAGATCAAATTGCCAACATCTGTTGGATCATCAAAACAGCAAGAGAGTTCCAGAAAAAGATCTACTTCTGCTTTATTGACTACTCCAAAGACTTTGACGGTGTGGATCACAACAAACTGTGGAAAATTCTTCAAGAGATGGGACTACCAGACCACATGACCTGCCTCCTGAGAAATCTGTATGCAGGTCAAGAAGCAACAGTTAGATCTGGACGTGGAACAACAGACTGGTTCCAAATAGGGAAAGGAGTACATCAAGGCTGTATATTGTCACCCTGCTTATTTAACTTATATGCAGAGTACATCATGAGCAATGCTAGGCTGGATGAAGAACAAGCTAGAATCAAGATTTCCAAGAGAAATATCAATAACCTCAGATACATAGATGACACCACCCTTATGGCAGAAAGCAAAGAAGAACTAAAGAGCCTCTTGATGAAAAAAAGTTGGCTTAACCAAATAAATAACCTAACTCTACACCTAAAGCAATTAGAGAAGGAAGAAATGAAGAACCCCAGGGTTAGCAGAAGGAAAGAAATCTTAAAAATCAGGGCAGAAATAAATGCAAAAGAAACTAAAGAGACCATAGCAAAAATCAACAAAGCTAAAAGCTGGTTTTTTGAAAAAATAAACAAAATTGACAAACCATTAGCAAGACTCATTAAGAAACAAAGAGAGAAGAACCAAATTAACAAAATTAGAAATGAAAATGGAGAGATCACAACAGACAACACTGAAATACAAAAGATCATAAGAGACTACTACCAGCAGCTCTATGCCAATAAAATGGACAACTTGGATGAAATGGACAAATTCTTAGAAAAGTATAACTTTCCAAAACTGAACCAGGAAGAAATAGAAGATCTTAACAGACCCATCACAAGCAAGGAAATCGAAACTGTAATCAAAAATCTTCCAGCAAACAAAAGCCCAGGACCAGATGGCTTCACAGCTGAATTCTACCAAAAATTTAGAGAAGAGCTAACGCCTATCTTACTCAAACTCTTCCAGAAAATTGCAGATGAAGGTAAGCTTCCAAACTCATTCTATGAGGCCACCATCACCCTAATTCCAAAACCAGACAAAGATGCCACAAAAAAAGAAAACTACAGGCCAATATCACTGATGAACATAGATGCAAAAATCCTTAACAAAATTCTAGCAAACAGAATCCAACAACATATTAAAAAAATCATACACCATGACCAAGTGGGCTTTATCCCAGGAATGCAAGGATTCTTTAATATCCGCAAATCAATCAATGTAATACACCACATTAACAAATTGAAAGATAAAAACCATATGATTATCTCAATAGATGCAGAGAAAGCCTTTGACAAAATTCAACACTCATTTATGATTAAAACTCTCCAAAAAGCAGGAATAGAAGGAACATACCTCAACATAATAAAAGCTATATATGACAAACCCACAGCAAGCATCACCCTCAATGGTGAAAAATTGAAAGCATTTCCCCTGAAATCAGGAACAAGACAAGGGTGCCCACTCTCACCACTACTATTCAACATAGTGTTGGAAGTTTTGGCCACAGCAATCAGAGCAGAAAAAGAAGTAAAAGGAATCCAGATAGGAAAAGAAGAAGTGAAACTCTCACTGTTTGCAGATGACATGATCCTCTACATAGAAAACCCTAAAGACTCTACCAGAAAATTACTAGAGCTAATCAATGAATATAGTAAAGTTGCAGGATATAAAATTAACACACAGAAATCCCTTGCATTCCTATATACTAACAATGAAAAAACAGAAAGAGAAATTAAGGAAACAATACCATTCACCATTGCAACAAAAAGAATAAAATACTTAGGAGTATATCTACCTAAAAAAACAAAAGACCTATACATAGAAAACTATAAAACACTGATGAAAGAAATCAAAGAGGACACAAACAGATGGAGAAACATACTGTGTTCATGGATTGGAAGAATCAATATTGTCAAAATGGCTATTCTACCCAAAGCAATCTATAGATTCAATGCAATCCCTATCAAGCTACCAACGGTATTTTTCACAGAACTAGACCAGAGAATTTCACAATTTGTATGGAAATACAAAAAACCTCGAATAGCCAAAATAATCTTGAGAAAGAAGAATGGAACTGGAGGAATCAACCTGCCTGACTTCAGACTCTACTACAAAGCCACAGTCATCAAGACAGTGTGGTACTGGCACAAAGACAGAAATATAGATCAATGGAACAGAATAGAAAGCCCAGAGATAAATCCACGAACCTATGGACACCTTATCTTTGACAAAGGAGGCAAGGATATACAATGGAAAAAAGACAACCTCTTTAACAAGTGGTGCTGGGAAAACTGGTCAACCACTTGTAAAAGAATGAAACTAGAACACTTTCTAACACCATACACAAAAATAAACTCAAAATGGGTTAAAGATCTAAATGTAAGACCAGAAACTATAAAACTCCTAGAGGAGAACATAGGCAAAACACTCTCCAACATAAATCACAGCAAGATCCTCTATGACCCACCTCCCAGAATATTGGAAATAAAAGCAAAACTAAACAAATGGGACCTAATGAAACTTAAAAGCTTTTGCACTACAAAGGAAACTATAAGTAAGGTGAAAAGACAGCCCTCAGATTGGGAGAAAATAATAGCAAATGAAGCAACAGACAAAGGATTAATCTCAAAAATATACAAGCAACTCCTGCAGCTCAATTCCAGAAAAATAAATGACCCAATCAAAAAATGGGCCAAAGAACTAAACAGACATTTCTCCAAGGAAGACATACAGATGGCTAACAAACACACGAAAAGATGCTCAACATCACTCATTATTAGAGAAATGCAAATCAAAACCACAATGAGGTACCATTACACGCCAGTCAAGATGGCTGCTATCCAAAAGTCTATAAGCAATAAATGCTGGAGAGGGTGTGGAGAAAAGGGAACCCTCTTACACTGTTGGTGGGAATGCAAACTAGTACAGCCGCTATGGAAAACAGTGTGGAGATTTCTTAAAAAACTGGAAATAGACCTGCCATATGACCCAGCAATCCCACTTCTGGGCATACACACTGAGGAAACCAGATCTGAAAGAGACACGTGCACCCCAATGTTCATCGCAGCACTGTTTATAATAGCCAGGACATGGAAGCAACCTAGATGCCCATGAGCAGATGAATGGATAAGGAAGCTGTGGTACATATACACCATGGAATATTACTCAGCTGTTAAAAAGAATTCATTTGAACCAGTCCTAATGAGATGGATGAAACTGGAGCCCCTTATACAGAGTGAAGTAAGCCAGAAAGATAAAGAACATTACAGCATACTAACACATATATATGGAATTTAGAAAGATGGTAACGATAACCCTATATGCAAAACAGAAAAAGAGACACAGAAATACAGAACAGACTTTTGAACTCTGTGGGAGAATGTGAGGGTGGGATATTTCAAAAGAACAGCATGTATACTATCTATGGTGAAACAGATCACCAGCCCAGGTGGGATGCATGAGACAAGTGCTCGGGCCTGGTGCACTGGGAAGACCCAGAGGAATCAGGTGGAGAGGGAGGTGGGAGGGGGGATCGGGATGGGGAATACGTGTAAATCTATGGCTGATTCATATCAATGTATGACAAAACCCACTGAAATGTTGTGAAGTAGTTAGCCTCCAACTAATAAAAAAGAAAAGAAAAAAAAAAGTTGGCCTAAAACAACATTCAGAAAACTAAGATCATGGCATCCAGTCCCATCACTTCATGGCAAATAGAGGGGGAAACATTGGGGAACAGTGGAAGACTTTGTTTTGGGGGGCTCCAAAATCACTGCAGATGGTGACTGCAGCCATGAAATTAAAAGATGCTTGCTCCTTGGAAGAAAAGCTGTGACCAACCTAGACAGCATAATAAAAAGCAGAGACATTACTTTACCAACAAAGGTCTGTCTAGTCAAAGCTATGGTTTTTTCAGTAATCATGTATGTATGTGAGAGCTGGACCATAAATAAAGCTGAGCACTGAAGAATTGATGCTTTTGAAGTGTGGTGTTGGAGAAGACTCTTGAGAGTCCCTTGGACTGCAAGGAGATCCAACCAGTCCATCCTAAAGGAAATCAGTCCTGAATGTTCACTGGAAGGACTGATGCTGAAGCTGAAGCTCCAATACTTTGACTACCTGATGTGAAGAACTGACTCATTCAAAAAGACCCTAATGCTGGGAAAGATTGAAGATGGGAGGAAAAGGGGATGACAAAGGATGTGATGGTTGGATGGCATCACTGACTCGATGGACATGAGTTTGAGCAAGCTTTGGGAGGTGGTGATGGACAGGGAAGCCTGGCATGCTGCAGTCCATGGGGTCGCAAAGAGTCAGACACAACTGAGTGACTGAACTCAACTGAACTCCTAAAAGCAGTGGATAAGAATTCGTTGCTTCAACTTCACAACATTTAGAGTTGTCAGAATTTTTAATTGTAGTTGAGCTGAGAATAAAATGTTGTCGTTTTAATTTGCATTTTCTTAAATGATATAATATTTTAAAAATTGATATTAAAAAAGGTAATCTTAAATACTGAGAGCTCAGCTTGGTGCTCTGTAACAACCTAGAAGGATGGAATGGGGTGGGGGGATGGGATGAGGTGGCGGAATGGGAGGGAGTTTCAGGAGGGAGGGGACATATGTATACTTATGACTGCTTCACATTGTTATATGGCAGATACCAACACATTATAAAGCAATTATTCTCCAATTAAATTATTTTTTTAAAAATGGTAATCTTAGAAAACAGTGTAACTATAGATATCTTATGGACTTCCCTATAGCTCAGATGGTAAAGAATCTTCCTATAATGCAGGAGACCCAGGTTCAATACCTGGAAACAGTGTAACTATGGAAATCTTATGAACTTCCCTATAGCTCAGATGGTAAAGAATCTTCCTATAATGCAGGAGACCCGGGTTCAATCCTCTGGATCTTCCACTCCAGTATTCTTGCCTAGAGAATCCCATGGAGAGAGGAGCCTGGCAGGCTACAGTCCATGGGGTCACAAAGAGTTGGACATGACTAAGTGACTAACACGCACATGGATATCATATATTCATTTAACTGACCAATGGGAAAAAAAGTTCTTTAAGCCAAGGTGCACCTCCCTGCAAAATCAGGACATTAGAAATTCTTTTTTTCGTTTATTTGTTTGACTGTGCTGAGTCTTTGTTGCTGTGCTTGGGCTTTCTCTAGCTGCGGGCTTCTTGTACATGGCTTCTTGTTGAGGTGGCTTCTCTTGTTGCGAAGCACAGGCTCTAGAGCTTGGGCTTCAGTGGCTGTGGTGCCCAGGCTTTGTTGCTCCACAGTGTGTGGGATCCTCCTAAGCCAGGATCAGTGCCATGTCTCCTGCATTGGCAGGCAGGTTTTTAACAACTGGACCACCAGGAAAGCCCCTCAAATTTTTTAAAATTAGAATTTCTTATTCATATTGGTCTGACATTCCACATCCATTTTGTTCTGTCATTCTTGTAAAACGTGGACTGATGCAAATGTTATACTGCTATGATCCTAAAAATTAAGTTATTCCTTCATTATAGAATTTTCTTAAGAGCCTAGAAAAATGTACATGCTTTCTATGAGCTGTTGGTTTATTCTATACTGTGACCTAGCACAGAGATTGAAGCACAGAATT
Source organism: Cervus elaphus (assembly GCF_910594005.1). NCBI lineage: Eukaryota > Metazoa > Chordata > Mammalia > Artiodactyla > Cervidae > Cervus > Cervus elaphus. The sequence goes on along the minus strand of NC_057835.1, from coordinate 38,199,368 downwards.
GCTGAATTAGATAGTGTGAGCCACTCAGTCATAGAATCCTCTGAGGTGAACTTGTGGATACATCGTCTTGTCTATATCTAGTTTGACTGTCTAAGGTATGTAGATTCCGTAGTTTATCACCAACTCTGCTTTATTTTGGGTAGTAATTTAAGAAACAAGCGTATATATCCTTTATTAGTCAATGAGAAAATGCCAGGCCCTTTAAAACATAAACATGGCTTATCTGTTTCCTATTAATGCATACCTGTTTAGGAGACAAATTGCAACTTTAAAAAAATTAGAAGGAAATCTTTGTAGTATAAAATAATATTGTGTGCTTAAATACATGTGCAATGAATATAAAATTAAATTTAATATACTTAACTATTTAAGGTGGTTACTTTACCTCTAATATAACTTTAACCATTTGGACAACAGTTGGGATACTTGATCATTTTAATTTAATTTCTGTCTGTGAAGGTAGGAAACCTTGAGATATTTTTTATGTCACAAATTTGTGTATATTTTAGCAACTTGTCATGCAAAGTAACATGATATTCTACACAGTAATTTGTTACCACTGTGTAAGTACTCATTCAATTCAGTGTAATATAATTTTAATTATGAAAATAAAGCTTTTATCTGCTTTCATCTGGTTTTGATTTCTTCACTTTTATTATAAGATCCCTTCATAAATATTATGTAATTCATCTGCGGTTCTACTAAAATGTCTAGTTTTACTCTAACAAATGGGAGATCAGACGGTAGCCTTAACATATGCGTTCTGTTTCTTCTCATCTTGTATGTCATTAGGAAAAATAAGGATGGTTATGATGTATAATGAAAATGCAGATTCATAACATGATTAGCTTGATGTAAAACAAATTTTAAAGTGCCCCAGGCTTTAAAGACATTACTCTGGGTCTGTGCCCATGTTGTGTATACAAAGTGCTTTTTATATTATAAGAGCCTAGAATCAACCTGTTAACGAAAATACCAGTAAATCCCAAATGACACACAGAGGCAGGACAATTATAAATGGTGTCTGTTCACCAGAGTGCATGTGATGGCAGAGGGGTGGAGGGGGGAGGGGGGCAGTGCATGTGTGTGTTTATGTATGCGTAAGCTTGTACATGGGAGGAAGTGTTTGAGGCAGAGAGTATGTTGAAGTATCTTTAGACTCCTCTAAGAGAAATAGAAGGGAGGAAATCTTCAAAGCAATTTTAGAAGCAAAGCACTAAGGCATGTTTGCAGGATTGGCACTTGCATCTATAGAACTCTGACTTTAAAGATAATACCATAGGACATATTTTTTAAAAGATGGTTACCTTAGCCTTGGTAAAAGTAAATTCTAACTTTTCACTGTCTTAAAAAAAACCCAACACTTTACCAAACCACTTGTTTCTAAGTCATTGCCCATATTGTGTATACAAAGTGCTTGTGTGTGCCTTGTCCCAGGGTTCAACCTCGCCCCTGATTATAGTCCGTTCTTTCCTCTTTCTTCCAGTTTCCCCACCTTCTCATGGACCCAGTTTCCAGATGAGTAGAAAGAAGTTAAGGGCAGTTTCATGTCGTTATTGGCATGGAGAAGACTTGAGCTTGCCTGTTAAACTAGGCAGAAGGTGAAATTAGAAAAGTGCTAAGTAATGCAGAGACAAGAAGTGCTAAAGGTTCTCTCCTGTTTTTGTTCTCATTGAAACTTGATTGGAGGTCTGTTTTTCAGTCACTCAGCAGTGTTTGACTCTTGGCGGCTATTATGGACCTAATTTGTTTGATTTTAATTAGTATCTAACTGGAGATTCCATGGACACTTCAAATGATGGGAACAATATGAGTAAAGGCATGCACTTTGAGGAGAAGTGTGTACGACAGGCTAGGGCTAGAGCAGAAAAGGCAAGCGAGTCATCCTGGCACCACACTGGAAAGATGGGCAGTGTCTAGATTATGCAGAGCCTTGCAAGCTGTTTTATGGATTCAGTTTTAATCTCTGATAATGGAGTAATGTCAGCCGTTAAAGGATCTTAAGTGCTGCAGTGAAATCATCAGAATTCCAGTGTCTGAAGTTGATGCCAGCTGCAGTGTGGATGGAAGAGAATGCTGGAGGCAGTGGGACCCGCTGGGAGGCTGCCTAATCCGGGCAGTCGAAACAGGATGGGAGTCAAGGAGACTGAGGACAGGATACGGAGAGGTGGCATCGGCTGGACTTGGCACTGGATTTGGATATGGAGAAGGAAGAGTCCAAGAAAACCTTAACATGTCCAGCTTGGGTTACTGGTTGTGTCCCCAAGTAGAAGAGAGAAATAGAGAAGCAGGTTTGGGGCTAAGAATGTAAATTTCCTTTGGTACAGATTGTAATCCAAATGTTTATGGGAAAGCTAGCTGGTGACAGTATGGGGCAGGAGGTAAGATTATGAGGGAAGTATGGTCAGGGAAATGCCGAGCCGAACTGTGATGGGTGGTGTGTGTGTGCTAAATTGCTTCAGTCATGTCTGACTCTTTGTGACCCTATGGACTATAGCCCACCAGGCTCCTCTCTCCATGGGATTCTCCAGGTAAGAAGACTGGAGTGGGTTGCCATGCCCTCCTCCAGGAGATCTTCCTGACCCAGTGATTGAACCCTGGTCTACCTGCATTGGTGGGTGGGTTCTTTACCAGTAGCACCACCTGGGAAGCCCTGATAAGATGGTAGGGACTGGAAATTTCAGGTACAGGGAACAACAGAAAGACAGGAACCCGTGAGTCAGGTTTGGGAACTACTCGTTCTCAGAATGACCACAAAGGAACAAGGATAAGCAGCAGGATAGGACTTCAGCTTGAGGAAGGAGGCGTCCTTCCAGATTGCCCAGGGCCCCTGTGATAAACTGATGAATTTGAACTTCACCTTCAAATCTATGAAGGATAATTTCGATCAGAGAGAGGATGAGATTTATATTTTATAAAGAGAGTGTGGCAATGCAGGTACCGTGTTGTGGGTAGAATGGTGTTTGGTGCTTGGAAGGTATTTGGCGCTTAAAAGATGTCGTCTGTTAGGGCTGCACCATGACAGTTTATGCAGGACTCAGACGTGAAGTGAAAATTAATTGTATTTTCCATCGCTGATGGTAGTCTCCTTCCACGCACACAGCAGCAAAACGAAAACTAATGGCAATTCTGATAACAACAACCAAAGTCCTTAAACACCTCTATTTGTATTTCAAAGTAATAATCCCTTAGGTAAACAGGTGGTCCTTTCAGGATGTAATCCCTAATATTTCTGGATGCCCTGGAACTCCTTTGCTCACCCTTCTTCCTGGGTGATCTAAGTGCCCTGGGGGACTCATTCATGTACCATCCTGACCTTGGGGGTGGCCTGGGGATAGGTGTAGCTGTTCCATCTGTGGTATACAAACTGTGCCGGGTGTTGTCTATGGCTCACGTGGATGTGTCCTCATCTTCTTGGGTTGCTGTGAACCCAGCCTGGTAGCTGGCACATACATGTTCGGCTGGTCCTGTCTGGTCCAGTCCAGTACCACGCTTGTCCTTATTCTTCAAGGCCTTGGTCTCTACAGTGCTCTCCAGGCTCAAGCGACCCACTTGTGCCTTCCTCGTTTTCACAAAAGGCCCTTACCTAGTTTATCAAGTTTCTCAACACCTTTGCGTCCCCACTGAAGACCCAGGAGTTCTTAGCTGCCTTCTCTCTTCCATACTGGGATGAGTTTTCATGCTTGAAGAAGACTTTTGTATATAGAAAGGAATTCACACATTCACTTCTGTTTTCATAAGTAGTTGTTTAGGCCAAAGCTTAAAAAGTCAATTTACAGAACTTCTTTCACTTATAAATCTGGTTATTTTTCCCAAATAAAAAAAATTACTTTCACTTATTTGTTTAATCAATTGAATTTTCTTTAAACATTAACTCCATTCAGTTAATCAAATTCCTTTAGTCATTTTAAATTATGATTATAAGTCTGTGATTTCAAGATGTAGTAAAGGTTTTAAATATCTCTAAAAAATTGATGAAGCATATGTAGAACAACCCAATGATTATAAAATACATTACTTCGTTGGTCCTCAAACTTTAAATGTTAACAGTGAAAGTCTCTGATTTCTTCATTCACATCTTCACATTTTACATTATTGTAAAATATAACCCATATATATTTCCTTACTAAATATATTTCTGTATATTCGTGGAGTTATATGATCTTACCAAATTCCAAGAGAAAGAATACCAGGTAAGGTTACTAGTCCTTGATTATTGACCATTCAATTTTATATATATATATATATATATATACACTTTTTTACATATATATTTTTCAGATTCTTTTCCATTATAAATTATTACAAGATATTAAATACAGTTCCCTGTACTATACAACCCCCTCCAGTATTCTTGCCTGGAAAATTCCATGGACAGAGGAGCCTGGCAGGTTACAGTCTATAGGGCCGTAAAGAGTTGGACATGACCGAGCAACTGAGCACTATACAGTAGATCCTTATTGTTTGTCTATTTTATATGTAATTTGTGTGTCTGTTAATCTCAAACTCCTGATTTATCCCTTCCTTCCATCTTCCCCTTTGGTAACCACATTTGTTTTCTATGTCTGTTTTTTTTTTTTTTAATTTTTTTTTATTTTTTTTATTAGTTGGAGGCTAATTACTTCACAACATTTCAGTGGGTTTTGTCACACATTGATATGAATCAGCCATAGATTTACACGTATTCCCCATCCCGATCCCCCCTCCCACCTCCCTCTCCACCCAATTCCTCTGGGTCTTCCCAGTGCACCAGGCCGGAGCACTTGTCTCATGCATCCCACCTGGGCTGGTGATCTGTTTCACCATAGATAGTATACATGCTGTTCTTTCAAAACATCCCACCCTCACCTTCTCCCACAGAGTTCAAAAGTCTGTTCTGTATTTCTATGTCTCTTTTTCTGTTTTGCATATAGGGTTATCATTACCATCTTTCTAAATTCCATATATATGTGTTAGTATGCTGTTTTTGTTTTCTAATAGGTGCATTTGTGTCATTTTTTTAGATTTCACATGTAAGTGACATCATATAATTGTCTTTCTCTGTCTAACCTATTTCACTTAGTGTGAGAATCTCTAGGTCCATCTATGTTAGTGCAAATGGAATTATTTCATTCTTTTTTATGACTAAGACCATTTAATGATTTTGGTTAAGGGAATGACCTCCTTCCATGTTCTAAAGGGATTCAAATCTCATGTCCAGAACCTTGGTGAGATGGTTGGTAGACCAAGATTCCTCTTCTACCACATGGCTGGCTTGGGATTTTTAAATGATGACTAGATTCAAAGAGTAACCCTTCTTAGAGGATAAGCTCCAAGGTGCAAGCTGAATTCAAGACTCTGCTTGCATCATCCTCACTAGTGCCCCGTTTGCCAAGCCCAGAATTATTATTATTTTTTTTGGAGATATGTGTTGAATTAGGGGGTACTTCCCAGCTGGGAAGTGGTGTTAGTGGTAAAGAACCTGCCTGCCAAAGCAGGAGATGCAGGAGATTCGGGTTCGATCCCTGGGTTGTGAAGATCCCCTGGAGGAGGGTGTGGTAACCCACTCCAGTATTCTTGCCTGGAGAATCCCATGGACAGAAGACCCTGGCGGGCTGCAGTCCATAAGTTTGCAAAGAGTTGGTCATGACTGAAGTGACTTAGCATGCACGTTGAATAGGGTTATAAAATTAATAGGCTACCATGATGACAGAAGCCAGCAGTGGATCAGAGGTAGACTAAGTAGAAAAGAGGGATAAAGACACTAATATCAGGCTGGTGAGTATGGGGAAACATAAACAAACACACAGACGCAGGAGTGAGCCTAGGGTATGGGTGACAGAAAAGAGGCTGGTGAGGAGTCGGGGAGGGGGAGATTTGTAGGCTGGTTCAACTAGATAGTCATGAAAAAACTTTCAGTTAACTTTCAACTATTTAGATTCTAATTATTCATGCTGTTTGTGTTTAGATCATGTTATTGTGTGAGCAAGAAAGCAGAAAGAAGAAATGAATGGAGATGAAAGTCAAATCAGTGGTGTTTACTGTTTGTGCGGAGAGACTGGAGTCATCCTTAATTTCTTTTTTTGCCTCAAACCCACATCCATTCTACAAATTCTGTTGGCTCTAGTTCCAAAATATGCCCTAAATTTGACTACATATCATCTCCTGATAAAACCCTGGTCTAGATTATCACCATTTCTCACCTGGACTATAGCAACAGCACCCTCATATGCCTCCCTGCCTCTGTCTCCTCTCTCTTGTTGTCCAGCCTACACGCAGTAGCCAGTGTGGCCTTTCTTACATATAAATCAGATCATGCCACTTTTCTGCTCAAAAACAAAATAGATGCAAGCCAACCAAAAAAAAAAAACAAAAAACTCCGCTGGTGGCTTCCTATCATACCTAGAATAAAATCCCAACTCTTTACCTACCTTATGATGCCCTGTGTTCCATAGCAGCCCTCTTCCTGTTCTTTCCTTCATGTTCTCTACCCTCCAGTTCTTTTTCCCTTTTTGTATGCCAAGCTGTTTCCTTTGAACTTGCTGTTTCTCCTGTGTGGACCATATGTCTCTCCCCTACCCACCCACCTCAAGACTGTACATGTCTATCACATTTTCATCATTTGTGTCTTAACTCAAGTGACTCCTCCTCAAGGAGGCTTTCCTTGACTGGCTAACATAGCACCCACCACTTCCCCCATGTCCTTCTTTACTAAATTTTACCTGAATTTTTTTTCTGCTTGTCAATAACCAATATGCACTCATGCACACATGCATGCATGCACACACGCATACGCAGGAGCAGGAAAATATCTATGTTTCTGCAGCATTTTTTATTTTAATCAAAATTATATGTGTGTGCATGTTCAGTTGCTAAGTCATGTCCAACTCTTCTCAATCCCATGGACTGTAGCCCACCAGGCTCCTCTGTCCATAGGATTTCCCAGGCAAGAATACTGGAGTGGGTTGCCATTGCCTTCTCCAGCAGATCTTACCAACCCACGAGGCTCAAACTCACGTCTCCTAGCTATCGTCCTAGAAATTCTCCTTATCATCAATACCAGGGACCAGAGACTTCTTGCTCCTATTTCACTTACTTATTTAATAGAGAACTCTGCTCCCAAATTTCAGTGCAACATACCCTCTATTAGCTTCCTGAGAAAGAATATTTGGAAAATAAATTTTTGAGACTTGATGTATCAGCAAATATTCTTAACTTAGCGTAAATGTTTTCAATTTTCCTATTGATATAAAATTTGTTAGGATATAAAAGTCTAGGTTGAGTTATTTTTCCTTAAGGGATTTGAAATATTTCTATATTACCTTCTAGAAATACATGTTCCAATTAAGAAATTTGAATTCATGATCCATGCTTTGCATTTGACCTATTTTTTTCTCTCTAGAAGATTTTAGGGGATACCCTTTTTCCTAGTGTTTTGAAAGTTTTCAGTAATTTCTGTTGGTGTGTGTTTTTTTCCAGTTGTTTGGTTTTGTATACATTGAACTCTAAAAACTGATGTCCCTGGGAATATTTTAGAATTATTTATTTAAATTTTATCCTTGGATGTTGGACCACTAGGTCTTCTTACAGCTCTTCATTTTATTATGTTTTCTGTTCTCTCTTATTTTCTGTCTTGTACTGTATTCTCTGGGAAAGTTTCTCAATTTTATTTTCAAACTTCATTGAATTACACACTTCTGTTATTCTACTTTTTATTTCTAAAGGCTCTTTTTGTAGTTGGATGTTCCTTTTTAAAAAAAAATCGTTATTACTATTTTCATATTTTGTTTTATGGTAGCAGTATCTTATTTCTCAGGGGAGTATCAGTTTAGTGAGAGTTTGGTTTGGTTTTGCTTGCTTTTGCCTCATCACTCTCGTGCTTTCCTGTTCATTTGGTTTCTACCTTTCTTGGTAGAGGCCTTCATCAGACAGATAATCCACGGTGATGAGTGTAAGTTGGGTTGCTCTTTAGTGGGCTTCCCTGATCGCTCAGCTATCAGCTTCCCTGATAGCGGAGAAGGGGTAGGCTACCCACACCAGTATTCTAGGGCTTCCCCTGTGGCTCAGCTGGTAAAGAATCTGCCTGCAATGTGGGGGACCTGGGTTCGATCCCTGGGTTGGGAAGATCCCCTGGAGAAGGAAAAGGGGCACATTCCAGTATTCTGGTCTAGAGGTCACAAAGAGTCGGACACGACTGAGCGACTTGCATTTTCACTGAGTGTTTCACACTGCCAGCACTAGATTCGGCTTTCTCAGATCTGTTAAGTCAGTTAGCAGTCAGCAGTGTTCTGCCTGTTTTTTCGCTAATGACATATGTACTGTCTTCTTACTACCTGCTCTCTTTGTTCTTTGGGATTTATGCTTTAAAAAAAAATCTATTTACTGTTGCTCTAGTGGGGCTCACAGAGAAAGGGAAGAAATAAATGCTTTAGTCACCTTTTAATTTATTTAGTCTCTTTTAGGCATCCATGATAAGTGGGAATGCTGTCTGTCTTGTTTACTGCTTCATTTCCCAGTGCCCACAGTCCCTGGCAGATACTAAATGCATGAAAAATATTTGCTGAATGGCTGACTGGCTTGCTAACTAGCTTCATTAATTAGACTTCTAAATAACCTAAAAGCTGAAAATCTTTTAAATGACAGCATTATGGATACATCTACAATGAGATATCTCTGAAAAGCAGAAGATACAGGCTTACTTTAAAGATGTGTATCTTTAAACTTTTTAAAAATTATTTTTTTTTGTCTTTCTTGGTTAAGAAATTTTTTGAAAAAAAAAAAAAATGTTTTCCTTCATTTTTTGGCCATGCCTCAAGGTATTTGGGATCTTAGTTCCCCCCACCAGGGACCGAACTCGTGCCCCCTGCAGTGGAAGCACAGAGTTGTAACCACTGGACTGCAGGGAGGTCTGGTTAAGAAATTAAAAGGGAAATATAAACTGATGTTAGAGTAACAGCATTTCAGGAGGAATATGATGGATGTAACTTAAATACAGTGTATGAAAGCTTTTTAAAAAGTGAACCTGAATTTTTTATGCCATTTTCCTGTCCCACATAAACACATACACCAGGTGAATACAGTGATTTCAGGTCTATTCTAATTTCCTAGTTTCTTTACAGTTTGGTTATTCCACAATATTAGGATGGCAAATTTCTAGCACATTTTCCATGGCTGAATTTTGTTCCACAAAATATTTTAAGTATGTTTTGAACAGGAGAATGAAATTAACTCCCTTAAGATGATAATCCCCACCCAGTCTAACTTTAAGAGTTGCCAGTGGAGGCAACTATAACACATGTAAGGAAAATAAAGGGGCTCCCCTGGTGACTGAGTGGCAAAGAATCTGGTTGCTAATGCAGGAGATGTAAGTCCAGTCCTTGGATTAGGAAGATCCCCTGGAGAAGGAGATGACAGCCCACTCCAATACTGTTGCCTGGGAAATCCATGCATGGGTAGAGAAGCCTGGTGGGCTACAGCCCATGGGCTCGCAAAGAGTTGGACATGACTTAGAGACTAAAGAACAACAACAACAAGGAAAATAAAGGAAAACAGAAGCTAGGGAAATTATTTTTCTTTCACAAAGCCCCGGCCATAATCTCTCAAGTATGCCTGTATTAATTAATTTGAGTAACAGTTACTGAGTACAGATTATGTGTACCAAGCTGTGCTAAAACTGGAAACAATCATGACCCTTCTAGGTACTCATTCTATACTTGTTTAAACTGATTTGAAATTCCGTTTTTAAAAGTAATTTAATTAATTTATTTTGAAAATTTATTTATTTTTTGGCTGTGCTGTGTGTGGGGGGGGTGGGGGGGGGGCGCTCAGTTGTGTCTGACTCTTTGAGACCTTGTGGACTGTAGCTGCCAGCTTCCTCTGTCCATGAAATTTTCCAGGCAAGAATACTGGAGTGGCTTGCCATTTCCTTCTTCAGGGGATCTTCTCAACTCAGGGATCAAACCCACATCTCCTGTGTTTCCTGCATTGGCAGGCAGATTTTTACCACTGAGTCACCTGGAAAGTTTTTAGTTCCTTGACCAGGAATCAAACCCATGTCCTCTGCATTGGAAGCAAGAAGTCTTAACCACTGGATGACAAGGGAAGTCCCTAAAATTTAGTCTTCTATTGCTATTTTACTATCCATGAGAGCTTTTCCATAGCTATAAACACTTTTATCCCCATGCCATTTTGGAAAGGTGTGAAACCTTTTTGCATCATTTTTATTGTTTAGCCTATTTACAGATTATAAGTTGAGAGTATGCATAATACAACCACAAAGGGCACAGAAAAAAACCTGTGCTACAGCTAGAATTAAAACTTGAATCTGTTGTGCATTTGTTTCAGTCTAGTAGGTGGTACCATCTTAATTGTAGATAGATTTTAATAATTCTACACATTTAAGGAAAAAGCATTTAAACCTTGAGCAGTAATAGACATACAATCCAAAACGACAGAAAGATAGGGGAAGGAAATCAAGGTTATCATATGTTCCTTCCCAAAGGTCTTCAAGTGAAATATCTCATTTAAAACATCTATTTTCAAATCTAGATCATTCATTGGTTAGTAATAGGTATGATTTTGGGAAGCTGTAAATAGAAAGCTTAGAGATGTAGATTCCTTCTTTTAAATAGTCTTCAGCAATTAATCATCAGTCAGTTCAGTCATGTCAGACTCTTTGCAACCCCCATGGATTACAGCACACCAGGCCTCCCTGTCCCTCACCAACTCCCAGAGCTTACTCAAACTCATGTTCATTGAGTCAATGATGCCATCCAACCATCTCATCCTCTGTCGTCCCCTTCTCCTCCCGTCTTCAGTCTTTCCCAGCATCAGGGTCTTTTCCAGTGAGTCAATTCTTCACATCAGGTGGCCAAAGAATTGGAGTTTCAACTTCAGCATCAGTCCTTCCAATGAACATTCAGGACTGATTTCCTTTAGGATTGACTGGTTGGATCTCCTTGCAGTCCAAGGGACTCTCAAGAGTCTTCTCCAGTGCCACAGTTCAAAAACATCAATTCTTCGGTGCTCAGCTTTCTTTATGGTTCAACTCTCACATCCATATGTGACTACTAGAAAAACCACAGCTTTGACTAGATGGACCTTTGTTGGCCAAGTAATGTCTCTGCTTTTTAATATGCTATCTAGGTTGGCCATAGCTTTTCTTCCAAGGAGCCTCTTTTAATTTCACGGCTGCAGTCACCATCTGCAGTGATTTTGGAGCCCCCCAAAGTAAAGTCCCTCACTGTTTCCATTATTTCCCCATCTATTTGCCATGAAGTGATGGGACCAGATGTCATGATCTTAGTTTTCGGAATGTAATCCAAGTCTGTGCCCTGACCAGTAATGCTGAAGAAGCTGAGGTTGAAGGGTTCTATGAAGACCTACAAGGCCTTCTAGAACTAACACCCAAAAAAGATATCCTTTTCATTATAGTGGACTGGAATACAAAAGTAGAAAGTCAAGAGATACCTGGAATAACAGGCAAATTTGGCATTGGAGTACAATTAATCATGAATTAATGTATTTGTGGAGAGATAAGTCATTCTTTTTTTATTTTTAAATTGATCAAATGCCATGCCTCCCAAAAGAGATGAGCATACAATTAACTGTTCTATAAATTTAAAACATATGAAATTTGCACACGTAAAAATGCTATCCTTTTTTCTTCTTTAGAATGTCAAAGTCATGGACCCTCATTCTTTTCAAAAGACCTAGGATGGAGCTGACTTTCTAATTATTGTCTCGAGTAACTTCTTTCTTGTTTTCCACTTTTTGTCCAAGTTCTCCTGCGCCTCCTCCATAGCCGTCTCAAGCCACGTGGCGTTGGTGGGGATGAGCAGTCCTCTCAGGCAAGGACAGGAAGAAAAGTGAACAGTTCTCCCAGGAGGCCAGAGCTAATGGGGGTTTTGCGGATCTTTCAGCAGGGGCTGTCGATGCTAACCACGCGGTAGAGAGCTCCTCTACTGGCTCTCTGACCTCTTGGTTAACTATTTGTTTTTCCTCGTATTGATTAAAAAAACAAGACACCAGCCTGTAACTCCCTATCAACTGGGGCATTGTTTTTTAAGAATCATACACATTTAAAATATATGATTTCAAGAAAAAAACCCTGACTCTGGATTTGGTTTTACTTTGTAATTCAGGTAAACCAAATCATTGGTGATATGAAAACAGAAGCCCTGAGAGGAGCGGCCGAGGTTTCCAGACTTCCGTTTTTTAAACGAATATGAACTACACATGTAAAGAATCACTCTAATAGTCCCAATATTAGGCTGTCTGAAATAAGAATTCTTATTAATTATGAGCATCTAAAGACTAAAATACTTGAAGCTTTATTTACCTTTTGGCCAAAGCAAGGTACTCTCACTATTCAAACAGACCGAAGCCATTGTTTTCCTTAGCATGTAAGGCAGAGACTAGTTTTTCCTTAATCTATAGCATTCTCAAGTAAGATTCAAAGAGCCAGGGCAACTTGATCGCCTGCAAGTATGAATCTTTACAGTAGAGCGAAACCTCCAGATTGTATACCTATTGACATGGCTTAATAAAAACATGTAGAAGAATGCTGCTTCTGGTTGTGTTTCCAATAGCAATGTGATTGCAGCACCCTGTGGATTGAGTTACCGATCCTTTGAATTCTGACCTTCTGTCTAAAACAGCTTTAGAGGTTATTCTTTTTTTTTTTCTTTTCCGATTTGGGAGACTAGAGGGGGGAACAGTTAATGCTGTTTGCAGGAAAAAAAATTTTTTCTATAGGTTATTAGATTTGGGGTTTTTTATTTGTCCCTTTCTGGCAAATCCTTTGTAACAATAAGAAAGCCTCTTGATTCTGAGTGCTTAAACCACACCTCAAAATACCTAAGGAGAATTGGAGTGCATTTTGAATGTAATTATTTCCCTGATGAATAAATCAAATGTTTATGATCGTTATGAAGATCAAAGCACTGTAACATTGGATAAATGAAATTAAGGAATACAAAAAGGAAGACATTGATAGAACTGCCCATACTAAGATCAGACCCTTAGCTGCTATTTTTATTATAAAGAAAAAGGTGGGAATATTTATAATCCTGCTTTAGGAAGATAGTTCACATTTTTTGGTAAATAATGAGAAAAAAATATCTCTCCTGATTGGCAATTTCACGTTTAAGGATTCATCACATTTTTGCCCCTATTGACTAACGTATGTGTGTGTGTGCGTGCTAATTCAGTCCTGTCCGTCTCTGCAACCCTAAGGACTGTAGCCCACCAGGCTCCTCTGTCCATGGGATTCTCCAGACAAGAATACTGGAGTGGGTTGCCATGCCCTTCTCTAGGGATCTTCCTGACCCAGGGATCGAACCTGCGTCTTTTACAGCTCCTGCATTGGCAGGTGGGTTCTTTATCCCTAGCCCCTCCCCCCGGGAAGCCCATTTACTGTATATACTTTATTTTTGAACCAGCACACTAACTTGCAGTATGTGTTTGTAAATAATCAGATATTGTATAGTGATGATGTCTGTTCTATACTGAATATACCATTTCCAATATATCACACACCTTTCTAGATTTATTAACTTTATTAGATGTCACCTTGCTCCAGAATGATGGTACAGCTAGGACACAATGATGTTCTAGTGCTCAATCTGCTGTTTAGTGGTAACTTTGATGGTGCTAGAGAAAGGAGGCAGATTCTAGAACAAATAGTGGGAGACCAGGCTGGGGAAGGGGGGGCAGAGAACATATTTAAAAAAACAAAACAAAACAGGATTCATACAGATCAGCTGTTATGTTATGTGTTAAAATGAATGAAGAATGTATATAAAATGCCTGGCTTGCTGCCTGGCATGTAGTAAGCACTCAATAAGCGCTAATTCCCTTCATTCTTCTGTGAGACAGTCAGCATTTCCAAAGAATTTAAAAACTGTGAACTCAGCTGTCATGAAACCTGGAAAACACAGAGAAAATTTCCAGATCCTCTTAAAGGTATTGGGAGGTGCTGACAAGATTGGTTTTGCCCATGGCTTAGAGGAAAAAAAGTGGAAGAGACAACCTGGGTTTTCCAGGTTGCTTCATGTCAACAGAAATCCATTTTATAATGTGAGAAAGCAAAAGAGTTATTGCTCAGATTAAGCATATGCTTCCAAGACCAATTATTTACGTATTTTTGGCAGAAGGAAGAAAAAGTAACTGCCATTTTGCCAAATCAATTGATTTTAAACTAGAAAACCCAGTATGTCTTTTCTTCCTTTTAGATGAAGTACCTCTAGCATCCTGTTCTCTCATCTTAAAAACCTAATGCTGCCCTGTTATCATTATCAGTTTCAAGAAGTACTGCTCAAACTTTCTAATTAAGAATAATAATTTTTTAAAAAAACATCCTCTAGGCAGTCATTACCACATAAGATAGCAAGTTTCTCACCCTACATAAATAAATGGTTATTATTCTTATGTAATAACCAATGTACTTATTAGGGGGCCAGGAAATAGGTTATATTTCCATATTGTGTTGGTATAAAGACTCTAATTTTTATTACAATAATTTTCCATGGTGCAGTGATTAGTTAGTAATTGCCTCCTTAAATTCACTGTTAAAAGCTATTCATATTGGAGTTTGAATGGGAAACATTTAGCAAAATACTGGTAGACATTCAGTTTGGCAGATTTAATATCATTCTTAAAATAAATAGAGGATGTTTTACTTGGTTGTGTTTCAGCCGAAGACTACTGGGAGCAGGGCCCTCAGTGCAGGTCTCGTGCCAGCGGGGAAAGAGTCGGTCATGGAAGTGACCACTCCGCATGCCAGCAAGGATGGTCATGTCAGCCATCCAGACAATGTTCCAAAGGTTCTGTTAAAAGCCAGAAATGTGGAGCCATGGCATGGACCATGAGAAAAAGAGTTATCTGGAAGCAGAAGCTCTGGAAGTACCAAATATTATGGAATATTTGCTGTTCTACTTTGAACAGTTTCAATCACAAAATGTTGACTGTTTCCAGGTATTATTGATTTTAAGAATGTGGAAGAAATGATAACTAGGATAACACTTTTGAAGAAAAAGCATTGATCTTTAAGTGTTTATTATGTAACTTTCTGTACCGTTATTGTTGAATAAGAATCTTCATAAAATAAGAATGATAGAAACAGAGAGGTAAAAGATGCTTGGCATCAAACTTGGAAATCACATGCATGGTTAATTCTAAAATGATTTAAAAGTAAACACAAATAGAAGAAAAAATAATTTGAGCTTATCTTGTGTTGAAAACTGCAGAACTACTCAAGAACTTTATTATCATTACTGGAATGGAAAAAGGGAAGGGAAGATGTTTTTAGCTTTTTTGCTTTCTCACTGTTTGTTATATTTAATTGGATTAATCAACTGTTACATTTATGTAGTTTTAGAAAAGTCCCAACTTAACTTTTCAATTGTTCTAATGGTCCCTTACATTTTTTCTTTTTAAATCAGGCACATTTGCTTATTCTTGTAATCATGCTTTTATTTAATCTTCTCTGTTCATTGAACAGCACTAACAGCTTCTGTCAACATTTCAGACTTCTATGTAACCAAGCAAATATCTATATAACAAGAAAACAGTTTGCTCTGTATCACTATGATAAAGCTTGTTTGGAGATTTATTAAAGGTATCATCCTTATGAGGATATTCAAACATTTTGTTACAACTGGCTTTTCCAAATGTTTTCCTTTTCCAGATGAAATTTATTTTTTAGTGGGGTAAAGTCATATTAGAAATTTTTTTACTCCTATTCATAGTGTTTATGTGTTGACATTTTTCTAGGAAATGTCAGATAGGAGGTTTTCTACTATTATCTATCTGTCTTTACTAATAGTGGGTTTTCAGCAAATTTTCCTAAGTTCTGTTGTAATGGGTATGATTTTGTTTCGGGAACACCTTGGTCCTTAAAGTATATGGTTAAGTCACGAAATTATAGTTGTGAAAATTTAGAAATAGGAAGTTAACAGTATATTACCAACTAGATCTTCTTAGTAATGACTAACATTTTGGCTATTTATCAGAGGATAACTTATTTTGGTGAGAGTTGTATTTATTATATATTTGATATTCAGAAGTAGTAACCAGCCAAAATTTATGGATAAGCATGTAATTGTTTCTAGGCCATCTATCTGATTTTGCTTTAGGAAAAGGAAAGCATTTAAAAGTGGCATACACTTTTGAAGAGTAAAAAAAAAAATAAGTCGTATACATGCATATTTTTTGTAGCCAATGACTGTTCTTTGTTATATAACTATGCAGCATGACCAATATCATATCAATTAGTGCTCACATTACAGTCATCATGCTTTTCACTGTTTTCTTCATAATGACATGCATCATTTTAAAATGATTCATTTGGTTATACAAATAAAAATAATTGAGTTTCAATATAATATAAAAACTAATGTGATATGATAAATTTGATTACTATGTAGGCAGTTATATATAAAAGTCAGATACTTTACATGATATTCCTGATGACTTCATAGTTTGTCTTCTGGATTTGCCAGTATAATCTTTCATGGATCAGAAAAATAATATTTTATCTTTTTATAGCTAAAATAATTTTTAAACCATGGGAAGCATGGGCACAATAGCTTAATGTAAAGTTTCAAACACAGTTGAATTCTCCAACCAGCACCTCAAATTTTGTATTTTATGGAGCTTAGAAATAAATATGCTGGCAAAAGCAGTTACTGTGCGGGTGTTTGCTATCATAGATTGAATTGACGTATCATTATATTTTATCTCACGGCACTAGAGACCTCCATTACAGGCTGTATTTTATTTTCTGCACATATACTTTAGTATATTGAATAACCAATACTTCTGGTCTAAGAAAGTTCTGTAGGTGGTAACATAATTCTGTTTAGCTGCATGAACAGATCCAATAGCAATCAACTGATTTTTGACCTGGTTTCCCAAATATGGTAGATGGCTAGCCCAGGTTTCCTTGTTGGTACCATACGAAATGAAATCCTAGGTGAGTTTGCAGTTTAAGCTGTCTCTTAGGTTTGACAGAATGTTCTCTTCTGAGGAATTTACATTGGCACCCTTTTTGGGGGGAGATGGGGGGAAAGTCTATATTGAATTTTGGTCATTAGAAGCTTTTTGTTTTGTTTGCATCAGAATCGGTAAGGTAAAATTGTGTCTATTTGTTTTACGAGTTGATGATCTGAAATATATTATAAAATAATTTAAGAAGTTACTGTGATTTTAAAAATGTTTTTTCATACCAAGGCAGGAGCCTTAATGAAGAAGATGCTTATTATTAATAATAAAAAGACTAGACCCACAGAATAGTATTATTGGCAGATACTTTGAAGGAAAATCCAAAGGGTATAAAGATTCCATTTTAGAGTACAAAATTGGTTATGGTGAGTGAGTAGTATAAAAAATAAACACTTATATTTTAATTATGGTACAGGGCTGGCAAATATAATAATTAGCCATGTAAGTGATGCCTTCTTTAAATATCTGAAATCAATATAATGGTTAAGTCATTGATCTAATAACTGAAGTCATTTATTTGCCTAAAACATGATGGTAAGTAAATATTTTAATCTTTAATTTAGTTGTAATCTGAATAGCTCAGCTACCCAGGTGAGCATTATAGACTAGCATGCATAGATTGAATTTAGTTAGAATTCTTCTTAAAAAGAACAGACTGTAAAGAAAAGAATTCTAGATAAAATAAATCTTTTCCCCCCAAATCATTTTAAAATATCAACACTGAAATAGTATCTGGTTCATATCCAAAAAAAAAAATTGCTCCCGTAAAACTTGCCATTCTAGAAATCACTGCAGAGCTAACATCCAGGCTTTCATTGTTAAACTGATATTGATGGCTTACACGTTTGCTTTTTCTCTCCCTTTGCTTATTTAAAATGGAAATAGCCATGCTAGTTTTCATTTACCCCCAAACCTGTTGGTTGTTACATTCAGGGAATTTTTTTTTTTTTTTTTTAAAGCACCGATTCCCTAAGTTTCAGGGCTTGAAAACAAGTTTTGGGAAACTATGAAAGATAACGTGAAACGACTCCCCAAAGCTCGTAATTGGTAGCTGCTGTAGCAAGAGACGTGTGTTGACAGTGTCTCCTGATTCTCACACAGCTGTTTATTCAGATAGCATGGGGCGCGTTCATTTACATAATAAATTTTTTGGGAGCAGCAAAGTTGAGTCAGAGAGAGCAGGGCTCCTCTCAATTGTTGCATTTAAACCAATAAGGTTAGGACAAGAGAATAGCTGTGGTTTGCGTTGCAAAAACAAAAAAAGCCCCGAGGCTCCACGGGCAGACCTACAAGGCTGCGCAAACAAACCGAGAGATGAGATGGTGCTGTTTCTTTGTCTGGGCTTCTCAGATGCTATCAGCTGCTGCCGTTTAGAGAACGAAAGAGCGCGGGGCTCAAGGCGCTGGCTAAACAGACCGGTGGGAGCTGATGGCTCCGAGTTTGGGGCGAGGTAGAAACTCTCCAGTGCCACTTCCGACTCGGAGCCTTCCTGTTGCCGTCCGGTGTGGCGGTTTTCTCGCTGGGGCCAGCGTGTGCGCTCAGTCGCTCGGCAGCCCGAGTCTGCAGCAGCGCCCAGGCGGCGGTCCCCGCGGCCCGGCTTCCCCCGGCGGACGCGCTCCGCTTCCAACAGCGCCGGGCTCCGCCGGGAGCCCCTAAGACCCTCCCGCGTCCTCCTCCAGGAGCAAAAACTATGTCTGGAATGGAGGTTTGCTAAACCAGAAAATTCGAAGGAGCCCAGGAAACTGGTGGACGCGGCAGATGTAAAGCGCTGTAAGTACAAGCTGACTGTTTGAAAAATTGTACTGCGTGACACCAGCTGTCCTGTGGGCAAAGCCCAAGATAACAAGAGCGCTTTGAGTTATTGTTTTGATTTGTTTTAAAAGAAAAACATTAGGGCGTGGGGAAGATTATGACACTTTGTGCCCAGTGCTTTATGGGCCAGTGGGCTCCATCATAAAAGTACAAGTTCTTAACCCCCAAATTAGCTGAGCGATTAGAATCATTAAGAGGTAATTAGAAATTAATTGTTAACAATGACTTGTTGCCGTATATCTAAAAAAAAGTTTCTTGCAGGGCTATACTCTTGTAAAGGGATCACTTCATATCTCTCTTCTGCACAAACCTCAACTATTACTATGTGATATTGATGAAAGCGGTATCTGTCTATATCCATTTTAACACAGAGATAGCTTTTCCTACACATTTTGGTTGGATTGGAGAAAAGGAAGAAGGAATTAACATTTTCAAAGGACAACAGATAACAAAAGTAAATTGAAATCCCTTTTTAAGGAAGGAAATTCTTTTGTTTCAATACACAAATTTCCCAAACATATTAAATGGGCTCATCTTCAAAAGGTGAAATAATAAACATTTGCCAAATTAAGATATTTCTCGCTTATTGACACTTAATAGGACTTGAATGGACCTGGAAATTAAAAACAAGGTTCTTCAACTTTTGAATTACCACTTAAAATATTTGTCATTCAAAATGAGTGTATGAATTGCTAATGACTCATGGGCTTATATTTCTTGGGAGGAGTTTTTGAAACATTTAAGCACAGCTTTTGCAGGAATCCCATAAATTCAGAGCTGTCACTGAATGTAGGCAAGCGTTTTTATGTTTCATTTCTTAAAATGACAAGGGTACAAAAAGTCTCTAGTTAAGGATACAGTGTAGTTTTATAGTCTGGGGATTGTTTTTTTAATGTGTCTTTTCAGAGTAGGTTTTACTTTAGGTGTGTGCGAGTTTTTTTGCTCACGGTTTGGGATTTGAAGATATGCACACAAGAAAAGTCATGCTTTTCTGCATTATCAAATATTTGATATTTGACTTTCTCGCAGCTTGAGTTCTCCTAAGGCCCAAAGTGTTCAGTAAGTGAGCAAACAGCCATGGATTTTCAATCCTGAAAATTCTTCGCGGTGACAGAGCAGCCTAATTGAGCCAGTCTTCAGTTTTAGAACAACTGTTCAGTTTTAGAATGGTAAAGGGAAGTCAACTGCTCTGGGTGTTTGATAGACATAATAAATGATTTTCTCAAAGTTTCCTCTTATATTTGGAAATTTATTTTGTAAAGAATATCTTTCAAAAAAAACTCACTTGCAGCGAGAATAAACCCCTTCTTCCATTTAATCAGTCATCAAAGTATTATTGCTACATTCAACATCTTAAATGCTAATTTTAAACACAATCCTTGAAGTCTATAGGTAGAATCAGTCTTTTAAATATGTACTTGTTTTTGTTTTCCTAGGAACTCTATTTTGGCCTTTTCTTTAAACGAAATACTTTAAAAAGTGATACAGTATATACTAGAAATCAGGACTTTTAAAGCATTCATTTTATGGAGTCTTTGATAAAGAATGAGATAAGTATTAACATTGAAAAGACATCTATCTGCCTTTTCTGAAAGTTCATTTCAATTTTAGGTTTAGACTTTTATTACATCATTGACACCATGGTAGGAAATATTGATTGAGGAACATTGTAGTAAGAATATATTCTGATTTAAAAGCAGGTTTCTGCCTAAGGCACCTTTTTTCCCCCTCTATAAAATACATTCTGATTAGAAAATTGCCATTGTCTTTCAAATTTGGGAGTACTCACGTTGATCTGTGGTTGGGCAAAACTAGCTTGCCTGCCAACTCTATTTATTTAGATAAGTTCAGTACTTTCACTTTGAAAATTTCTTTTGAGTTAAAAAAAAAGTTTAAAATTATAGTCATTTTATAAAAATTGCTTCTAGCAAGCAAAAGAACCAATGGAAAACCCATAATTTAGACAAGTACCTACATTTTATTTGCTCTCTGCTGTTGAGATTTAGAATCCCTTTCCATTTACAGTTTACTTTTCACAGAACATTATTAACTTTTTGGCTTCATACATGATCTTCTGTCAGATGCTTTTGATTTGTAATTTAGCAAAGTATAATAAACAGTGCAAAAGTCATGAATTTTGCTCTGCATCCTGAGCTCTGTGGTAGGGAAAAATGTGATAAAATGTGTACCTTAAGTCTTGTTTGATGATCTCTCAAAGCAAGTTTGCCTTCTGGAAATAATTTCTGGGGTTGAAGAGCATGGTATTAACAGATTTAATGTGGCTATTCAATGGATTGGCGAAGTACTATGTGAGGTTTAACAAAATGAGAGAGACAAATTGAACATCAACAAAAGTTACATCTGTGAAGAATTAGAAATTTAATTAGAAAAAAGGCAAACTTAAAAGACCTCATTAACTAATCAGAAGTCAAAGTTACTAGTTGAGGATTCTTGAATTGAAATTCTAAAAAGTTTTTTTTTTTTTTTTCCCTCTGTATTTTCACAACTCTGTCAGTATGCTACTTGGGTATTCTCTACAAAGAGTTTTAAAAAGCATTAAAGTAAAATGACTTCATTGTAATATAAGATGACCATTTATAATGTTATGGGAAATATTTTTGCACTCCTAGGAGCATTTGAATTAAAAAATACCAGATTAGGAGGAGACAAGGAACATATTAGGTTTATGGATATAAAGCAGAAAACATGAGCTTACTGGATGCCTAACAGCATTTTTCTAAAAGCCATGAAATAGTTTTTTTTCTTTTGAATGGAAAGGTGCCTAATTAATTATTTTTGCAGCACATTATGTTTTGAGACCTTGAAAACCCAGAACCTTCCAGAGATTTTGGCAAACATAAGAGAAAATCAGCTCCAATCAGAAATAGGTGTTCTTTTTAGATAAGTCATTACAAGACCATGTTTCCTTACTGTGCTGTAATCTTGTACTACACATAAAAAACTAAAAGCATGTGAAGTGTAGCATTTTGTAAACTGTAACTAATTTTGCTCACATCTGTGTCTAATTGTTGTCTGCATTCGCATTCTTGAGAGTAGATTTATTTTTCCTGGACCACGATGTGGATTCAGCTGACCAACCTAAGTGAGGATTAGTTGTTTTAAAGTTATTTTGATTAAAGAGTCATTTTTAAAAACAGTAACACACAACACATGGTTTAAATAATCTTTGAGACACAAAAGAATATCTGAAGTATACTTAATGAAATGAAGATCATGGATGTGGAATCAAAAGTTGTACAAAGTACAGTAAAGTCTAGCCAGCACACAAAAAAAGTATGTTGTGAAAATGCATTTGTTTTCAGTGAGAAAACGTGTTAGAGTAATTCCTATTTTGAAGCTCATTTTTTATTAACATATTTGGCTTTGAAATTTAAATAGAATAGGTTAAACCTCAAATAAAAATATCAAACTTTGAAAGTATACAAGGAAACTAACATTACGTTTCTAAAATTATAATATCTAGCCTGTGTTAAAATAGGAATGTATTTTAACATGTAACAGAAAGGACGTTTTACATACTCCTTCACATAATTAAGCCAAGAGAGTTCTTAAAACTAAGTTAGTTCTCACCTATAATTTATTCCAGGTGTATAAAAATGGAAATTGGGGGGAGGAAATTTATCCTTGAGGTATATCACTGTAGTTTCTAAATGGAAACATTTACTCTTGTGTGAGAAAATTTAACAAAAAATTGCAGAAGGCTGTTAGCATCAAATGACCTACCTTGCAGGCATTCAAATACTTTTCATTAAATACGCAGGCATCTCTTTCAAATTATTTTGCATCCTGCACATATTCTTGAAAAGTAGACCTAGGAATTTCACGTAATATTAGACCAAGATATTTAGACTTTAATGATGCTTTTATTCCTGCCAAAAAGGTAGTACTACTTAATGTCATAAATCATAATTAAAAAATAACAGGACTCAATAGAAGATACTTGGTTGGATAACTTTTGTGCCATTTGAGATGCTTCAGTTTATTCATCTTTGCTCTGTAACCCTAATTGATGTCTGTTCCGGTTGAATGAATATGCGCATCAAAGATCTAGATTTCTGAGTCCTTTTAAATATTATGCAGAATGTTCTTCACCTCCGAGTCAGGCATTTGCCTGAGCTGGTGAGCCAGCAGCCCACCCTCACCTGAGTTTATCACCTTGCTGCCTCTGGAGGAAGAACAGTGACTAGTAAAGCCTGCAGGCTAAGTTAGTCCTCCAGTGAAAGCCCAAATACAGATTCCTCTGGGGACAAAAGAGACCGGAACTCTGGCCAACTGAGATACTGAACTGATTATTCAGCTCTCCATTCTCTCTCCTGATTTAATAGATGGAAAATTAAAACAGAAAGCAAACTGCTCTGGCTGTTTCACCAGGCAGGCATGGATTTCCCTTGAACTTAAAACATTCACTGAATTTTCGGTTTCCTTGGGTGAATGAGTGCAGGGCTCCAGGATGGGTAAGAACTTGCCTTGGGCCATTTCTCCTTGAGTTTGGCATTGCCTGCAAGTTGCCCAGAAGCCCTTTGGAGTAAACTGTTCAATGACAAATAGTAAATATGGGACAACACCATCACCATAAGGAGAAACACTGTCTGGAGTCAAACTCGTGGGCGGGAACTCTGTTTCAGCTGGTGAGAGCAGAAGATGAAAGATCTGAGGATGCTGGAGGGTTAATGCTTGAACTGCTGCTGTGAAACATGCTCATTTTGCTAATAGCTATCTTTTTTCAAGTACCTTTTCCGAGCTGCCTGGGTAAGGCTGCTTTGCATGTTGATTGGGGGAGGGGTAATCCCGTTTGCAGCTGTCATAGGCCAGTGATGAATCACTATCCCGTCATTTGGCTGCTTCCCCCCTCCCCCCTACAAGGGGAGGAGGAGGGTAGACCTGGAGGAGGAAACAACAGTGGAGACCTCAACTTAAAGACAATATGCCTTTCACCGCTGCAGAATCCTCCTTTTTCTCTTTTGGTTAAAAGAGAGCATTGTCGTCCTGAGCCATGTGCTCTGTGTAATTAAGAGCTGACACTGAAGCAGAGTAACAACAGCTTCTAATTTTTTACCCCTGATCACAGGTGCAAACATCTCAAACCAGTTCAGATGTTGCTGTTTCCTCAAGTTGCAGGTAAGGATACTGTTGATATTTGACATTTGGGGAGATTTACCTCTCTATGACCCCCCTATCTATTTTTGTCTAGTATTTCTTAATTATTTCTATTAATAGCCTTGGTTGGAAATTACTTAACAATGTGTGTGTGTGTGTGTGTTTGTAAAAGAAAAAAAAAATGTTAAATATGTAGAAAGGGAAGAGGAGCCTGGATTTGAAAATGATTAGGGGCTGTACTTTCTGGGGTTAGGAAAACTGTGTGTATTGAGAATTAGGGGAGAAAAATTGGATTTTAAGCCATTTCTCATTTGAATCCCAAAGACTTGGGGAAGTCAAAACTCACTTTAGAAGTAAAACATGTTCTTCGTTATAAAAACTGACATTTGCAGTCTAAGTGGAACCTCCAAATTGACTAGCTTTTATTGACCCGGTGGGGGTGAGGAACAGACAGTCTTAGCTTCATACATGTAACATTAACCCCCTCTTTTTTTTTTTTTTTTTTTTAAGAAAAACATAAAGTTTAACATAAAGTGAATAGGCCTTAGACTTCCAAACACTTGGCTGGCAGATAACAGAACGGTATCTAGATGTGTTTTTAGTCACTTTAAAGAAATGGTCTCCTCTCTTCATTAAGAAAAGGTGAAATAGAAATGGATGGTTCTGCAATTGTGAGCATGAATAGGGGCTTCTGTCCCCAGTAGAGTAACTGCTGAACCAAAGAACTTTCCGGGAAGATTTCGCTGTTTTGTGTTGTAAAAATGCCCAGTTTGAGCAGGGCAGTGGCATTGTTCTGATTTCCCCAAGTAGGTGACAGCTGAGGTGTCCTGGGTGCTCCTGTTTCTGGGCGCTCACTGTATGCCGGCCTGATCCCTCCTCACTTGGGCTGGCTGTATGTAATCCACAGAGCAAACAAGTGAGCGGACATCAGAATGTTTTAATGCTGCATTTGTTTCAAGGGAAACAGAGGAACAATTAAGCAGTTTGCCAGAGTAAACACATGCATCAGGGCTATCTCATTCCCTGTCATTGGACTATAGGCTTCAAGTGTTTTATTTGGTTTGGAGACCCATTAAATTACAATTGGGCGGTAAATTATAAGGGAGTTCCTAGTGCTAATTTATTAGATGAAAGAGATTCCATAGAAAAGTGATTTTTTTTCTCAATTTTACACTTTCGTGTTTTAGAAAAATAACACCTTAGGGTTTTTTTTTTCCCCCATCTAAAAAGAAAAGCAGGACGGTCTGTTTTCTTTGATAATAAAAACAGATGGAATCATCTCATTAGATCTTGGCACTTGATGAGCTATTGAAGGAGAGAGAAATGTTTTTAAAAAAACCAAAAAACTCCATACGATGTTTGGCTGGATAGGTAAGGTCAGTGACATCTTTTAATAGTCCACATTTTGAAAGGATGGCTGAAATGAAAATATAAGAGGGAACTATTTGGAGTTGAAGAAAGTAGATACAATGGGACTTTTGTGCGAATGTGTTTCAAAGGAGGTGTCAAGTCGTTAGCGCATTAAATAGTGGGGTTATGAATTTGGTACATCTGTCAAACGGAAGGCTTCTTGTCTTTAGGTCTATGGAAATGCAGGATCTAACCAGCCCGCATAGCCGTCTGAGTGGTAGTAGTGAATCCCCCAAACTCGATAACTCTCATATAAATAGTAATTCCATGACTCCCAATGGCACCGAAGGTGAGTGGCTGCCTTCTCACTGTTTACTTTGCACCTTGCTTCTTCATCACTGTGCCCGGTGTTTCTAGGTGGTTATGATTGCAGTTGTCAAATCCGTGAAACTACTATTCTACCATTCGTAGACTGGTGTTATTTCACAGAGATGCATATGTATATGCACAGTATACATGTGTATGTGTGCATGACATATTTACGCTTTGAGTGTATTTTTCCTTTCTGATTGTTCTTCACAGCACAGGAGCAATTGTAATTATTTTGCTCTATGAGCCATGAACATTTGAAATTATTTCCTTTACTTTCCCTTTTTACTAAATATAACCAAATTTGCTTCAGTGCAGCATTGGCCTGGAGTGTTGCTAAATATCAATAAATAATTTGTGTGCCTAATATTCGTGTGACTTTCACCATTAAAATATAAAGAAGTAAAAGATACTGTTTACAAATATACAACCTCATTTGGAAGATAACATGAAATTCATTTACTTTGTAAAGATTAAGTATATATTTCAAACATAGTACTATTCAATGATTTCTGTATAATACGTATGAATATTTATGTAAATTTTATGTAAGTAGAAATACCTACTTCAATGCATGTATACCTAAGCCTAAACATATAGGTAAAGCTATTTGTGTGTATCATTAGCTGGTGTGCATGTTTATTTAAGTACTATGTATATTTTTAAAGCTTCATAAAAGGGTATGTTTTGTATTGTATTTATTTTTATTTTATTCTATTGAAAAATTTCTTCTTCGAAGATGCTATTTTTGCTTATTTATTCCTTATCAAGCCTTAGGACCTTAGAGCATAAGTTTCATTAGAAGTCTGATAGATTATCAATCTTAGAATTCCATGCATAAACCAAATCCTAACCATCATTTCTCAATCACCATGATGATCTTTAATCATAGTTCTTAAAAACAAACAAAAAACCCCATGTCATAAAATTGTTTGTTTGGTGCAGTATTCCAGTATGTGTGAGGAAAGCCTTTTAAAACCGATAATGATATGAAATTTCTGGTAAGAGATACAATAATAAAATCAGTTGTTTCTGATAGGAGTTAACTGGTAACTTTCATAGCGACAGTGATTGTTTTTACATGTAAGTAGTCTGTATTTTCCTTTTTGAGTAAATACCTTCACGTTATGGAAAATGGTCTCTGTTAAAAGGAGAAACTTTGCTGACCCAGCCAGAAAGAAAAAACCTCTGAAAAAGGTTCATTTGTACGTGAAACTCTTCTCTGTCCATATCAATAGGCAATCAAAAAGAAATCTCAGTTACATATAGGAAAGTCATTCTAGTGTTTTAAGTAGATTTTATAGAGCAAATAAGATAAAAAGCCAGCAGTCCTTCCTTTCTCTCCTGTGGAATTTGGCTTCACGTGTGGGCATGGCAGCTTTGCAGAATGGACTGGACTTGGGGTGTGCACAGACCACTGCAGGGCCCTGGCTGGCCTGCCCTAGACCAGTGTCGGCGGCCAGGGCGACCGCTGAGGGCAGCATCAGGGGACCAGAGTTGGAGACCTTTTCCAGTCATTCTCATCACTGTGAAGTCCAAATAAGACAATCATTTAAAGTAACTTAAAGAACAAAGCTTTAAGTATGTTAAATTGTTTTGCTTAAGGGAATAGACCAATACATATTGGTAGGAATAACTGTGAAATGATGAGAGTTAATTTTCTCATATGTGAAGAAATAGAGGTAAAATGTTTTCATTTTGTCATCATTTCACTGGCAAATCTTCTACAAAAGAAGAATCAGACAATATTAAAACAGGGTATATGTTGGAAACTGCCTCTTGGATGGCTTCGTGTGAATGATGTGTGGTTAGTTTTTTAAGGGCATGTGAAATGATCATATTTCTGAATATTTACATTTAATAGCTTGATATCATGTTCATATTCAGGAATATGTACTTCATCAAAGTTTTACATAGCTATAATAAATCAAAAATGAGAAAATATTTTAGATAGCTGTGTAACCTGCCAAACCATCAGCCTGAGAGATACTTAGAAATTATTTCTTATCCTGAAAGAAACTCTTAATTTATCTTAGGCCTAAAAAAATCTATTTCTAAGTCCTATTTCAGACAAGTACCCAGTTACTCATCTGACTCTGTTTTAGGGCATTCTTTTCTTGTTGCTGTTTTTATCATACCTGTTTATTTACTTCTTTTGTTTTCAGGTATTCTTCACTGGGGTACTTTGCCAGGGTTATGGTAGTTAGAAAGTGAGGTGAGAGGTATCAGTATAAATTATCCAGAGAATACATGAAGTTTTAGTCCATTGACTGGGGTATTCAGTTTTAGTGCACAGTTTGAAAATGTGGACCCAAACTTTCCCCATCATCTGTGTGACAGGCCTGTTCAGATACAAACAGCATCAGAAAGTTCTGGGTTATTATTAAGTTTGTGAATCACTTTATCATGCCACTTACATATTCCATAAGGCATGTGTGTCTTTCCCTTCAGTCACCACTAGAGGAGTTAAGCTTAAAATCAGTGAATACAGTGTCTGCAAGCTTTCCTGGAATAGAATCTTTATAGATTTTCCTATCCCTTTTTTGAAATCTTATTTATTTCGAAACTAGCAATATTCACCAATGAATTAGTGGAATGAAAAAAAAAAAAAAACCCACAAGAAATTCCTTAACTTTTCAAAGAGTGTTTAAAATATCAATCACCTCCCCTAAGTCCATAATAGGTATTTCAGACTCTCTATGCCACAGTGGATATTTAAAGTGATTTTATGGCAGTCCAGTTGCAATGCATCTCCTTAGTTAGGTTGACAAAACTTCCATTGAGTTTACATAGTTGTTGACCTTAACTCCACTTAGATAGGTTGTCTTCTTTCTCCAGGGCCTTTTTTTTTTTTTTTTTTTTTTAAATTTCCTGCAACCACTTGTTCCTATTATGAGGCTAAGAAAACATGAAAATCTCCTGTCTCAAAAACCATAACTTCATCGGAAGAACAAATAAGAAGGGAATGGAGTGGCAAGGCAGAGAATATTAAGTTTCTTCTTAAGTCTGTTGCCAAATTATCATAAGACTCAGTGTTTGTAGGTTCTGTCCTCACAGGCTAGTGCCTATTTTCATGGTTCATCTAAGGGATAAAGACACTGAGCTACAGCCTCAAACATTGTGCTTTTTTACTTCCTACTTGAAATGTTCTTTAGTGAGATTTCTTGCTTGAATATTTCAGGTTTCAAAAGTTTCAAGCCTGCATGTTTGTATATTCCAATCTCTCTGTGAATCGTTATTGTTTTAGTGAACTGTGGGTTTCACCCAGTTTATAAGTCTTTGAAATAGAAAGCATAAAGAGGCAAAAATATAAAATAGCATAAGTGGATGCTTGACTTGCATTCAGAAAAGCACTGTTAGGAGTAATTTGTTTCCAAAGGAATTAGTCAATATTTTAGATTACTGTTGTACAATTAAATCTTGACTTAGACTGATGGAATGGTTATGGTGGCATTTCGTTAACTGATTTTTTTTTTTTCCTAGTCTTTTGGTCTTCCGGGACAGAATGGAAAAGATATTTGTTATTAGATTATTAAAGAATAATTTTTAAGGCATGGACTCTTGGGCGATGATGCTTCTATCAGTTAAATATGAGCATCTAATCTGAGAGGATTTCCAGCATATATGTTCAGGTCTCTCTCTGGTAGAGGCTGCATGTTGATGTTTGTGTTGTGTAAATGTGAGAAGTAGTTGGGAAATGTTTCTTCAGAAGGACTTGGGGATCTAGCAGTAAAGGGATTTTTATTTACATACCTAATTAAGGCCTTGTTTGCAAAGCAGTGATTCTTCCATCTTTGTTTTTTCTGGTTGTCTTAAGACCATGGGAGCCTAAGATTGGTCAGTTCGTATATTGCTAGTGTGAGTGTTTATTTTTGGTTGTCTGGGGGTGAGGAGTGGGGAAGGGCAAAAAGGAGGTGTGAGCCGGCGGAACTAAAAGCTCTCAATCTGAGTTTTCTGGATTGTAAATTTAGATACAGACTCAAGAAGAGGCTAAACTTGTCTTAAAGCAGAGGAATTTGCCTTGAAGTGACATAAAACCAGATGCAATTGGAATCTTTACTGCAAATAGGGTTTCAGGAATTCTGATGGTAATTTGAATAGTAATTTTGAATTGGTATATCAGATTTCCAAGATGATAAGAGATGCAATCTCAAATTAGGTGGCTAAATTTTCTGCATTTTAAGATTGATTTAATTGTGTATTGCATATTTTAGGATGATAGGTTAATTCAGTTTTACAAATTTCTATTATCAGGAGTTTAAAGTTTACTTATCATTCCTACAAAGCTTAGAATGCAAATTATCTTGAATTTGTTTTCCTCACTATAATTTTAATTTCATAAAGTACAGTTATATCCTACCAGAGTATTTTAAGAAATCTTATTTATGAAAAATATGGAAACTAGAGTGAATGTGTATAAAATTATGGTTTGAGGCTACATTTAAAAAACTATATTTGTATATTTGTGGTCAAATATTCTGTTGTCAATAGAAAAATGGTAATCTAATTTTATTATTGTTTACATTCTGCGCATGATTTAGTTTCTGGAAAATGAAGGGACACTGTAAGTAAAGGAGCTTCTAAGTGGCATTTTTAGAGTTTGTAGTCGAAAAATTGGCCTCTTTTAAGTTGTTCTTTAGCAAAAGCCATGAAAGGATGAAAAAAAAATAACTTAAGATTTAATATTTGCATACATAGTTATGGGAATAATTTTCACATACCTATTGATACTTAATAAAAATAATGGGTAATTTTTATAAATAACTTATTAGTCACTAAGCTGACCATTCTCTGATTCATTTCATTAATCTTCAGAGGATCCTTTGATCACCAACATAGTGAGTAGGACCCTGGGTTTGAATCCCAGCTCCATTTGCTGGCTGTGTGAGCTCAGATGTGTTTGCTTCTGTGGGTTTCAGTCTCGTCTGTATAATGGGGATAATAGCAGGTCTTACTTGCTGTGAGCATGATAAGTAAAACTTGTAACACACTAGTGACTTACTAAGTGCTCTTCGAATTTCTAGACCATATGTAAATAATAACCCCTTCTAGAAGACATGGGCTTGATCCCTGGGTCAGGAAAATCCCCTGGAGAAGCAAATGGCAACGTACTTCAGTATTCTTGCCTGGGAAATCCCATGGACAGAGAAGCCTGGAGGGTATAGTCCATGGGGTTGCAAAAGAGTTGGATACAAATTTAAGCAACTAAACAGGGTACCATTACTGTCTCATGTGTTGAGTTCACCAGAATATATGTTTGGTTAGTGAGTACTTGTTGTTCAGTAAAGTAACTGGTGAAAATGACAGATGTCTTTCATTTTTTACTTAAAGTCGAATGAACTTTTTGGCTAATCCAGTGTAAGAAAACTGAGTCTTGGAAAGTTAGATGCCAAATTGAAAGACACATGGTTTGTAATTGGTACCACTGGTATTTGAATCAAGTTCTGTTTGAGTCTAGACTCTAGGTTTTCAAATCAGTATATCACTTATGGGAGAGAATATGTTATTCCCACCATCTGCCAATTGTTGTTCAGTTGCTAAGTTGTGTGTGACTCTTTGCAACCCCATAGACTGCAGCACGTCAGGCTTCCCTGTCCTTCGCTATCTCCTGGCATTTGCTCAAGCTCATGTCCATCGAGTTGGTGATGCTATCCAGCCATCTCATCCTCTGTTGCCCGCTTTTCCTCCTGCCTTCAATCTTTCTCAGCATCAGGGTCTTGTTCAATGAGTCAGCTCTTTGCCTCAGGTAGCCAAAGTATTGGAGTTTCAGCTTCAGCATCAGTCCTTCCAATGAATATTCAGGATTGATTTTCTTTAGGATTGACTGCTTTGGTCTTGAAGTCCAAGGGACTCTCAAGAGTCGTCTTCAGCACCACGATTGCCACCATCTGCCAATACCTTGTCTAATACCTTCATACCAAACATCGGTACTCCCACTGTCTTCATGACTGGAGACATTCTCTAGCAAACAGCAGACCTATGAAAGGACCAATGGCAAAGAGTTTGATGACAAAAGGACTTCATTTTAAGGACAACTCCCCAGGGTAGTCCTACTCTGGTTTTTAAGTTCTTTTGTACGTGAGTGTGTGAGACTCCTTCCTTCTGTTGGGCGCATATAGCATATTGCATCAATAGGTTCACTTCTAGGGGATTGTCTCTTACTAGTTTTCAAAGCTTTAGACTTAATTATAATTCCACCAGCCGTCTGTCTCTGTTAAGCCTCTCTGGGATCAAACAGAGATGGGAAGTCATCTCTGCTTTTCATTATCATAGTCATTATATGCACATTTGGATTGAAACAGTATTACTGTGAAATTTAAAAAGTGGTTGCAGTTTTACTACTGCTCAGAAGTCTTTTATGCCTCGGAAGCTCAGAAGTCTTGTGCCTCGGAAGATATTTGGACCTGGAGAAGGAAATGGCAGCCCACTCCAGTATTCATGCCTGGAGAATCACATGGACAGAGGAGCCTAGCTGGCTGCAGTCCATGAGATCACGAAGAGTCGGACATGACTGAAGTGACTTAGCAGCAGCAGATATTTGGAAGTGGATGATACACTGGTCATACGTCTCTTGACTTTGAGAACCAGCTTGTAGTAACCAAGCAAAACTCAAAGAAGCAGTTTAAATGGCATTTGTTGGGGGCTCCATAGGAAGGGCAGTGACCAACGCCAGGAGCTGGGATGTGCACGGCACGTTCTAAGAACAGGAGAGAGGATGACAGGGAGTAGAGGAGGTCAAGTGGGAAGAATCAAGGGGGGTGTCATGTGTGGGGCTTACAGGTTAGCAAACGTACCCTAGCTGATTGTATATCACTAACTGTATCTTTAATATACGGTGACTCCAATACTGCCTGGAAAAGGCTCAGAGTTTCTAGGAGGCCAAGCTTCTTGATAAACTAATGACCTGAATATAGACAGTTTTCATCTATTTCCAATACCTAATAGTTCTGGCTCACCTCTTCCCTGGCTGGGCTAAAACTTTCATAGGAACAGAAAGATGTATCTCCTTAAGGACATCCCGTCTCTGGGAGAAACTTATGGTTTCCGCCAGAGAGATACGCAAATCTTCAGTGAGTGCCAGTTATTTAGGCTAATTCTTATCCCTTTGATCATGGATTCTCTGCTTTAAGTAATTGCTAATTTCTGAGGGTGCCTGAAGACGTGGGGTGAGCAGGATATAGATAAAAGAGGTGTGGTTTTGTGTATGTGTATGCTTATTCTCGGGCTTCCCAGGTAGAGCTAGTGGTAGGAGACATAAGAGACACAGGTTCTATCCCTGGGTCGGGAAGATCTCCTGGAGGAGGGCATGGCAACCCGCTCCAGTATTCTTGCCTAGAGAATCCCGTGGACAAAGAAATCTGATGGGCTACCGTCCATAGGGTTGCAAAGAGTCGGATACGACTGAAGTGACTTAGAACACACATACACACACATGGTTATTCTCATCTTGCTTACTTAGGGTAAGGTCTAAGAGTAATTTATTCTCCTCCTTTTGCCTCCGAACATATAATAGAAAATTATGCACATAATTGCAGATTTTCTATTTTTCCATTTTCACTTTGGGTAGGAAAAAGTCATCTATTACATAGCTATCCGCGAAGACTGCTAAATATTGCCTTTATTAAAAGAGGGCATAAATTTTGAGAAGCAAATCAAGGATTTATGTTAAGTTTCAGAACCCCCAAGTAGTTTATAACTAAACTCTTACTATGATTATGTGTTTGGTTGGCCAAAAAGTGTGTTTGAAACATTTAACTAACCTAATACAAAATAGTTTGCTGGTTTTGCAGATTTTTCAGTTCTATTCCATGCTTCTGGTATCCTGTTACACTGAGAAAAGGTGGGCAGACTCTACCATACACATTTCAAGGAGGTATTTAAAGTATTCCCTCTGATACAAATCAGAGATTTTTTTCTTTCATAAAATTAAATCAAAATCTAAAATACTTCCCTATCTTTTCACTGTGTCTGTTACTGTAAGGGGACTTTTGTGTGGGAAGAATACTATTTTAGCAAAATAAGGGCTATGAGCTGAACAGATTGAGTTCTTACTAGCTATCTGAACACATCTTTTATTCCTTCCACCTACCTTATTTGTTTTACCCTCAAAAAGATTAGGAGAACTTCTTTGTACCTCATTTTAAAGAGTTCGTGATTTGTCTATACAGCATAGTATCTGTGTTGGAAAAGAGATTCAACAGCATGTCAGGCTGATTTTAAAGCCTACATCCTTTATACTAAAAAAAAAAACACAGACTCCCCAGTAGCCTAAAAGCTTAATGCTTACTGAAATACTTAATCTGCCTTAAGATTTTTTGTTACCTTATCTAAGATTATTACCCAATGAAAGAGCTACAGCTTCCATTTATTATATGTATTTCACCTATTAGAGGCTCATGAGTCCTCAAAGGCAGGGATAGACCTGTTTACCACTGCGTTCTCTGCGCCTGGCAGAAAGCTTGGTAGTGAATAAACAGTCAGCATGTATTTGTTATTGCATACTAATCAAGTGAATGATTATAATCATTTGTTGTTCAGTTGCTAAATCGTGTCTGACTCTGTGTAACCCCATGAAACTGTAGCACCCCAGGCTTCCCTGTCCTTCGCCATCTCCCAGAGTTTGCACAAATTAATTTACATTGAGTCGGTGATGCCATCCAATCATCATGGTCCAACTCTCACATACATACATGACTACTGGAGAAACCATAGTACAGACCTTTGTCAGCAGTGTCTCTGCTTTTTAATACTCTGTCTAGGTTTGTCAAAGCTTTTCTTCTAAGGAGCAAGCGTCTTTTTTAATTTCATGGCTGTAGTCACCGTCTGCAGTGTTTTTGGAGCCCAAGAAAATAAACTCTATCACTGTTTCCATTGTTTCCCCATCTATTTGCCATGAAGTGATGGGCCTGGATGCCTTGATCTTAGTTTTTTGAATGTTGAATTTTAAGCCAGCTTTTTCACTCTCCTCTTTTACTCTCATCAAGAGGCTCTTTAGTAGACTCACTAATTTTATTTACAAAGCATTAACAGGTTCAATAGTTAACTCAAGCCCAATTTTCAGATTTTGAAAGTGATCATTTCACAGACCAGTTCCTACAGTAGCCATAGGCTGTTCATCCAGAGAACATCCTCAGTCAACATTGCTGCTGAGTTTGAAATTGCGCCATCGTAACTGACTTGAGCCGCTTGGACTACAAGGAGATCAAACCAGTCAATGCTAAAGGAAATCAGTCCTGAATGTTCATGGGAAGGACTGCTGCTGAAGTTGAAACTCCAATACTTCACTGCCACCTGATGCGAAGAGTTGACTCTTTGGAGAAGACCCCAATGCTGGGAAAGATTGAGGGCAGGAGGAGGAAGGGGACGACAGAGGATGAGATGGTTGGATGGCATCACTGACTTGATGGACCTGAGTTTGAGCAAGCTCTGGAAGTTGGTGATGGATAGGGAAGCCTAGTGTGCTGCAATCCATGGGGTCTCAAAGAATCATACACGACTGAGTGACTGAACTCAACTGACTTGCATTTGATATGTACTAATTAACTGTTTCAAAAATGGAAACTTCAACTTGGACTTAGTAGTATTTATCAGTGATGAATCAACTTTCACATAGTCTAAGAAACAGCTGAATGATAAAAAGATCAAGCAGTTTGTACACTTAGGTTTAATATCTTTACATACATGGCAAGGAGTTATGGCTAGAGGTCATTTTTAAGGTGAAAAAATTAGAGGGGCAAAGATATATACATACTGCAGTGAAAAGAATATGCATATTGTATAAGAATATAGATCATACTGTATATCCACCATTTCCTTGTTAATTCAAGAAATAGTTATAAACTGATTATGTCTAGAAATTTACCACATAGCATTCTAGCAAGGAGCAGTTCATAGTCTCCTGCGATTTGCAGTCCTGTAGTCAGATGACCACCATACTTGATGATCAGGACTGTATTCTCCAGAGGATAAGGGATACCCAGCCATGACTGTGGTGATTGAGGATAGTGTCTGTACACTGGTAATACTTAAACTGAATCTTGATGGAGAGGTAGAAAAACACTGGATGCTATGCCAGGAAGGAGCAAAGCCATCCCTAATCCTGGGGACTGTGTGTGGCAGGGGAAGTGAGACATATGGGTAGAGTGCTCAGGGATGGGACTAAGACAGTCACCCAAGCAGATGATGAACAACCTACAACCTTATGTACCAAGTTCAGGAGTTTGAATTCAAGCCTGAGAGAGTTGGATGACCCGAAGGCTTGCGAATAGGAGAGTAATGTGATTGTGTCTGAGAAATACACTTAGGTAGTGTTTTGAAACTTTGATTCAGTAGATGATTTGTTGTTGTTCAGTTTCTCAGTCATATGTGACTCTCTGCAACCCCATGGACTGCAGCACACAGGCTTCTCTGTCCTTCACCATCTCTTGGGGTTTGCTCAAATTCATTTCCATTGAGTCAGTGATGCCATCCTCTGTCATCCCCTTCTCCTATCTTCAGTCTTTCCCTGCATCAGGGTCTTTTCCAGTGGGTGATAGGTAGGGAGAAAAGACTGCAGGTAAGAAGTTATGAGGGCATTTTTATCTGAAATCATGTACTTATTTATATATTACAATTTCAGCACAAATTTCTGATACTTGCCCTAAGGAAAACAGAGAATGGACAATATAAAATATATATATGTAGCAAAGCAGTATTGCATGATAGTAAGAGGATGGATTTTGCAATCAGACTAACCTGGACTTAAAATCTCAGCGTCATAACTCTGTAACTGACATACAGGTTTTGAGAGAGAGCAGAGGACTGGGGGAAGGCTCTGAAATGAGGATACCAGCCCTGCCACTTGCTGGAGAGTGAGTGCGATGCTGAATAATTACTGAACTGTTTCTATCTCAGCTTCCTGGACTGTAAAATGAAAAGTTTCTACCTCTCGGGATGTGAAGATAGTTAAATGAGTTGGTAAAGCACTTAGAACACAGTGACTCCTAGGAAATATTTAATATCCGTTGGCTGTTTTGTTATTATCATGTAAGATCTCTGATCCCAGACAAGCCCGAGTTGTCCCCTAGTTTTGGGCTTCCCAGGTGGCACTAGTGGTCAAGAACTCACCTGGCAATGCAGGAGACATAAGAGACGAGGGTTGCATCCCTGGGTTGGGAAGATCCCCTCGAGAAGGAAATGGCAACCCACTCTAGTATTCTTGCCTGGAGAACTCCATAGACAGAAGAGCCTGGTGGGCTACAGTCCATGGGGTCATAAGAAGTTGGACATGACTGAGCGACTAAGATCTCTGAGCCTCTGCCCTCCCCACTGTAAAATGGGGGTTGCACCTTTATTACTGGATCTATTTCACCTAGTGGAGGCTCGAGGTTATTTTTTTTTTAATTTTTTTATTGTGGTAAAAGTCACATAAAATATACTATTTTAACTGTACAGTTCATTGGTACTAAGTACATTTACATTGTTGGGCACTCTCACCATCATCCATCTACCAAATTTTTCACCTCCCTAAACTGAAACTCTGTCCCCATTAAACACCAAGTCCCCATCCGCCTGCTGCACCACTCCATCCCCCAGCCCCTGGCATCTACCAGTGTACTTTACTGTAGGTGTTTGACTATTCTGGGCAGCTTGTGTACGTGGAATCAAATAGTATTTGTCTCCACCTAATGTATATAGGAATGCATATTTAAGGTTCACTTAATACGTGTCCTACAAACAGATTATACCTTCTCTTCAGCTATAGACTTAAAATACTAACTCCAGTCACTGCCATCTACTACCTGCTCAAAGAGCAACTATTAGTAAAGAATAATACAGGTGACTTTTTTTTTTTTTTTAGCAAACATATCTACTGAGAATGGCTACTGCAGTGTTTCCATGGAAAGAGAGATTTACTTCCCTTGGAGATCCTCACTTCCCCTGATAGCCTTTGTAGGTCCTCTGAGTACCTGGAGTACTCCATAAGTACTTGCTCAATTAATACCCAGTGTGGGTATGATTTAGGTCTGAGTGCTCCTGTGGTTTGGTGAAGCATGGGAAAAGGGTACGATCTGAGATGTAAATTTGGTAGGTTGATTACATTTTAGGCAAGTAAACCGTTTTTCCAGATTGTTATGATTGAGGTTCTGAACCTGAGCCAGCCCATCTGCTTCCGGTCTTCATACACTAGTTTGTTTTAGCATTCGCTAATTTGCAGCATGCACTGATACACTTTTGTTCAATGCCTTGCTCTTCTGGGACATTCCTGTTGCTGTGCCCTTCACTGATTGTTAGGCTCTCCATCAGAGATTAAGTGATTAAGGATGATAAAACCCTCATTGAACAACATTTGACTTTTCAGTGGTTTCATAAAAGGTATGGTAATCAAAGATATTTGAAACCTAGTTGTGTGACCTTAGGCTAGTTTATAAACATCTTTAAGCTGTGATTTTCTCATCTTTCAAATGTGACACTTACAGTAAATATCTCATGAAGTTGCCACGAAAAGCAAAATAAGCTATTACTTGTAAGGTGCTTAGCACAATGCCTGACATGTAGTAAACGCTCAAGAAACATAAGCTATTTTTAAAATGATTACTCTTCCAGGTGAAAATTCTACATAAATATTGCCTATGCCGTAAGTTGAGACTATTACATTGCTACCTTAATTCTTAAAATTGGAGCAGTCTTTTCAGGCCATTGTGCTGTGCTTGCATTCTTATAACACAGTAGCATCTAAATGTAGGTATTTGTTAAAAGTCATCAAATGGCATTTAAGATTAACAGACCACATACATGTTTAATTATTTTTCATATATGGATGTTCTGTTACGTTTATGAAATCACAACAAATTTTCTTGTCTGAAAATTCACAGTGGGTTTTTGTCATCAGGCACTTTAAATCAACACATTAAAATTAGGCTATCATCTGTGTTCTGGAATATTTTGGTGTTAGAAAGAGGGCTTAATTCTCCAGGTTAGAAGCCACTGAGTCAAACAAAAGTGCTCTCAGAGTTTAGAGAAAAGAGCTCTTCAGCTTGCTGAGGTCTGGCCAGGCTTCAGGGAAGAGATGGAATCTGAGCTGAGTGTTTGGGAAATGGGTAGAACCTGAATAGATTGAGAAGAGATGGAATGCATTCTAAATGAGGGACCAATATGAACAAAGGTAGGATAATGTTGGAGACAGGGAGGAGACTAGTGGAGCTGAAAAAGGAATTGATAGCAGATAAAGTTGGAAAGATCATCTGGAGCCAAACTGTGGAGGACCCTGAATATTAGGCTAAGGAATTTGGACTTCATCCTGGAGCCAGTAGAGAAGCCATTGAATATTTTGAATGAGGGTTGATATGGTGCGAGTGTTTTAGGTATGAATCTGGCAGCAATTTCGAGGGTAGATTGGATTGAGGGAGACAGGTGTAGCAAAATGGCGGCTCCTGAGATCTGCCTGAATTTTGTGTGTTAGGAGCCCGAACAGCAACAACAAAACTGGAATCCTTATTTAATTCTTTTTCATATATGGATGTTCTGTTATGTTTATGAAATCACAACAAATTTTCTTGTCTGAAAATTCACAGTGGGTTTTTGTTATCGGGCACTTTCCCAATCAACAGATTAAAAATAGGCTATCATCTGGGTTTTGAAATATTTTGATGTTAGAAAGAAGGCTTCATTCTCCAGAAGGTTAGAAGCCACTGAGTCAAACATTCAAAGGGATATTTCAAAGGATATTTACCAAGTATCATTTCTTTCACCAAAAAGTCAATTAGTCTAGACCTCTACATAAGTCGTTGTGCAGTGCCCTTCCAATATGCTATACTTCCTGTGAATAACGAGTTTTGATTGACCAACATTCCTTGTTGGCTGTGTATACCCTTAAGTTCAAGTTTAGTCTATGTGTGTTGATTTGGTTTTCATAAGATAGATAGTATTGCTATTTTGAAAAGTTGTCTTACTCTTTGCAACCCCATGGACTGTAGCCCGCCAGGCTCCTCTCTCCCTGGAATTCTCCAGGCAAGAATACTGGAGTGGGTAGCCTTTCCCTTCTCCAGGGGATCTTCCTGACCCAGGAATTGAACCTGGGTCTCCCTCATTGCAGGCAGATTATTCTTTACTATATGAGCCACCAGGGAACCCCTTTTAAGAAAAAGAAGAGGAAGTTAAATTTTAGAGTACTCATAATCATATTCCAGACTGTAAAACCAATCTGAACATAAAGGGATACCTTGTTTTCCAAATGGATATTAACCAAAGGAAAATCATTTAATTCATGGATATATATTATTTTCAATAAAGGAGAAATAGTTGAATGGCTGCTTATAGTCTTTTAGTTATTCAGTTATGTCTAAAATAAAATATATAAATGTAGGAATATTGCTATCTTTTACTTTCACATTTCATGTAATTTTATCCATTCTTTTTCTATATGCCTTTGGTATCCCTTGATGCCACTTTTTGTGTCACATTTTTAAAAACATACATTTCTACTTCTGCCTGATGACGTGAGATCGTCAGTCAGTCAGGTCAGTCACTCAGCCGTGTCCGAAGTTTTGCAACCCCATGAACCGCAGCACGCCAGGCCTCCCTATTCATTACTAACTCCCAGAGTCCACCCAAACCCATGTCCATTGAGTTGGTGATGCCATCCAACCATCTCATCCTCTGTCGTCCCCTTCTCCTCCTGCTCTTAGTCTTTCCCAGCATCAGGGTCTTTTCAAATGAGTCAGCTCTTCACATCAGCTGGCCAAAATACTGGAGTTTCAGCTTCAGCATCAGTCCTTCCAATGAATATTCAGGACTGATTTCCTTTAGGATGGACTGGTTGGATCTCCTTGCAGTCCAAGGGACTCTCAAGAGTCTTTTCCAACACCACAGTTCAAAAGCATCAGTTCTTCGGTGCTCAGCTTTCTTTATAGTACAACTCTCACATCCGTACATGACCACTGGAAAAACCATAGCCTTGACTAGATGGACCTTTGTTGGAAAAGTAATGTTTCTTCTTTTTAATATGCTATCTAGGTTGATCATAGCTTTTCTTCCAAGGAGCAAGCATCTTTTAATTTCATGGCTGTAGTCACCATCCACAGTGATTTTGGAGCCCCCCAAAATAAAGTCAGCCACTGTTTCCACTGTTTCCCCATCTATTTCCCATGAAGTGATGGGACCAGATGCCATCATCTTAGTTTTCTGAATGTTGAGCTTTAAGCCAACTTTTTCACTCTCCTTTTTTACTTTCATCAAGAGGCTCTTTAGTTCTTCTTCACTTTCTGCCGTAAGGGTGGTATTATCTGCATATCTGAGGTTATTGATATTTGTCCCGGCAATCTTGATTCTAGCTTGTGCTTCATCCAGCCTAGCGTTTCTAATGATGTTCTCTGCATGTAAGTTAAATAAGCAGGGTGACAATATACAGCCTTGATGTACTCCTTTTCCTATTTGGAACCAGTCTGTTGTTCCATGTCCAGTTCTAACTTGCTTCTTGACCTGCATATAGGTTTCTCAAGAGGCAGGTCAGGTGGTCTGGTATTCCCATCTCTTTCAGAACTTTCCACAGTTTATTGAGATCCACACAGCCAAAGGCTTTAGCATATTCAATAAAGCAGAAATAGATGTTTTTCTGGAACTCTCTTGCTAAAGGCAGAGGAACCAGAGATCAAATTGCCAACATCCACTGGATCATTGAAAAGGCAAGAGAGTTCCAGAAAAACATCTATTTCTGCTTTATTGACTTGAGATAGGGTACTCATTAAATCTGTGAGTGATACTATCATTGAATCCAAACTATAACTTAACATTACAATGGTTATGGTTTTGTCTTATAGGTTCTTTATTATCTGTACAGCATAATCTTGTGTGATGTAGCTCTTTAAAGGTCTGTGTAAAGGTTTGCTTATAGCAGTATCTAATATTTTGCCTTGGACTGATCAGGACCACAAATTATTAAATATATGTGACTTACTTATCTCTCTTTTTAAAGATCAGGAAGGATTCTCTCTAAATATACAAAACCAATGATTGATATTCTTTATGTGAATATATCTTCTCCAAAGAGTACTTCGCTCGAAATAGTATGAGGGAAATGTGTCCTGCGAGTGAGAGGTTTTATAAGAACCTGCGTAGAAGTTGACAGTGATAATTTCGGAGGAATAAAATATAATTTTCAGTTTAATCATATACAGTGTGTTTAATTGCCCTATACAATGTGCCCAGAGGTATGAAGTCAGTTGTAATCTGCTTTTCAAAGTCAGTTGTACATTTTTACCTTCATCCATTTCTTCAGTGAATATTGAGTTCCACTTATGTGTGAAGCACTGGGCTATGTTCTATAGGGATATAAAAAGCTGGAGTTCCAACTATAAAGAAATCTATATCATATTTGGATAAGACTATGAAATGTAAAACAAGGTTGAATAGGATATGTGTTCTAAATGAGGTACAAACTCAGATTTAGTGGCTCAAGGGAAAGAAGCATAACCCCTGAGTAGTAGATCAGGCAAATCTTCACAAAGCAAATGGGACTTCGACTGAACCATGAAGGATTCAGATCAGTGGAAATTGTAGAACATTTAACATCAGAAAGAAAGGCACTAGCAATACTGTGGAACTGAGGAAGTATTAAACATTTGGTAGGCCAGTTTGGTAGGCTAGTGTTGGTTGGTTTGTTTGGGTGTGTGATTCTTTGTCTATAAAATGTAGATAAGTGTCAGATAGCAAAGTTGGAATGATTAAATAGGATGTGCCTATTTTGTAGTGCTCTCGTATTCCTGTAAGTTACTAGTTGTTATACAAAGTGTGTATAAAGGAAGTGGCATAGAAAGCAAAAAAAAAGAAAAAGGCTTGGTCTTATAGAGGGCCTTAAGAATACGATAAAGTTGTTGGTGGTGTTGTTCACTTGCTAATTCATGTCTGACTCTTTGTGACCCCATGGCTTGCAACACTTCAGGCTCCCCTGTCCTTTACTATCTCCCAGAGTTTGCTCAGATTCATGACCTTTGAGTCAGTGATGCTGTCTAACCGTCTGATCCTCTGCCTCCCTCTTCTCCTTTTGCCTTCAGTCTTTCCCAGCATCAGGGTCTTTTCCAGTGATAAAGTTATGATAACTTAATTCCAAAGAAAATGAAAAGCTGTTGAAGACCTCAGCAGCAGAGTGACTTGCTCCAGTCTAGTCTATAGAAAGATAAATATCTCTGTTCAAGATAAAGACAGACTGAAAGGCCAACTGATTAGCTTTTCTGAGAGAAGAGGTATACAGTAATTAGGCTTGTGACTGTGAAATTAGGGGAAAAGTGGTTGCGAAGGATTAGAATGGTAGAGATGATAGATTAACAGTGGAGTGTGAGGAAAGAGTTGCTGGGAGGAATCAGCGTGAAACACTCAGTCTAGATGGCTTGCCCACTACAAAAGGATAGGATGAGGAGATTGCATTTGAGCACTTGATTTGCCCTTGATCCAGACAAGGGCATTGCACAATTGGAATGTGAGGATTGGTCTCCATGAAAAAGTTGTACGTGTGGATAAAGATTTGAGAGTTGTCTACATGGAAAAGATTTTTTTAAATGGTTGCAAGGAAAGACATGATTGTGAAGGAAAATTTAGTTGGATAAGGAGGAAGTACAATTATCGAACCACAGAGTATGCAGAGGAGAACAGTCCAGAGGAAAAACCACAAGGAGAACAGGGAAACATTGCTGTGTTGTATTGATCAATGATGAGAAAAATGTCAGAGGAAGGCCCATTCTACAGAAAAATTAAGGAAAATCAGGATGGAGAAGAGTTTGAATTAGGCAATTAAAATCTTTTTAGTAAAATAGTAGCTATAAAGGGATGTTGCAGAGGACTAAAGAGAGAGTAGATACTAAGAATTCAAAGGCAGATTTTTAGAAAACTTAGTGATGAAAGAAGGGAGAGAAATAGATAATGGTTGAGAAAAGATTTTTTTAAATTAGGAGAGATCTGCCTATTTGCTTATTTATTTAGATTTTGGTTTTGCTTTTATTAAAAAAATTTATGAGAGTGTAGTTAATTTACAGGTTGTGTTAGTTTCAGGTGTATAGCAAGGTGAATCAGTTAAAATAGATGCTTTTATCCACTTGTTTGTAGATTGTTTTTCAATATAAGCCCTTAAGAGTATTAAGTAGAGTTCCCTGTTCTGTACAGTATTAGTTATCTATTTTATATTGGTTTGTGAGTGCTTGCTAAGTTGCTTCAGTCATGTCCAACTCTTTGAGACCCTATGGACTATAGCCCGCCAGGCTCCTCTGTCCATGGGATTCTCCAGGCAAGAATACTGGAATGGATTGCCATGCCCTCCTCCAGGGGATCTTCCCGACCCAGGGATTGAACCCATGTCTCTTATGCCTCCTACATTGGCACATGGGTTCTTTACCACGATTGCCACCTGGAAAGCAAACTAGAATTTTTCATCAGTAACCCTAACAGTCATATGCATATGTGATGATGTGTTTATATGTGCTCAGTCATGTCCAACTCTTTGCAACCCCATGAACTGTAACCCACCAGGCTCCTCTGTCCATGGAATTTTCCAAGCAAGAATACTGGGGTGGTTTGCCAGTTCCTTCTCCAGGGGGTCTTTCTGGCCCAGGGATTGAACCCACATCTCTTGCATCTCCTGCATTGGCAGGTGGATTCTTTACCACTGGCACCACCTGGGAAGTCCCTATATTGGTTTAATTAGCCTTATTATCTGTTTTATATAGTGTGTGTATGTCTATCTCAGTCTCCCAATTTATCCCTTCTCCCACTTTACCTCCTGTAACCAAAAGTTTTTCTATATCTGTGACTCTGTATCTGTTTTATAAATAAGTTCATTTGCACCATTTTTTAAGATTCTACATATAATTGGTATCATAATATTTGTCTTTATCTTGACTGAATTCACTCAATATGACCATCAATGTTGCTGCAAGTGGTATTAGTTGATTCTTTTAT
Source organism: Cervus elaphus (assembly GCF_910594005.1). Lineage (NCBI taxonomy): Eukaryota > Metazoa > Chordata > Mammalia > Artiodactyla > Cervidae > Cervus > Cervus elaphus. The sequence goes on along the minus strand of NC_057835.1, from coordinate 38,154,812 downwards.
ATGGCTGAGTAATAGTCCATTGTATATACATACCACATCTTCTTTATCTATTCCTCTCTTGATGGACATTTAGGTTGCTTCCATGTCCTGGCTATTGTAAATAGTTCTGCTGCCTGTTTTTAAAATTAGGGGAGGCAGAAGGGAAATAGTCCCTTGGGATGAAGTAATGGAAGTTGTTGAGACCAAGTAACCAAATATCGGGGTATTGTTGCAAAGAAGATATATGGATGTTGCATCAATAATAAAGTTGCTTGGTGAGCATGGAATCATGGTATGATTGGGTTAGTTGGTTGATCTTGAGAGTGATGTGATAGATCTGTCTCCACTTAAATTTATGATGAATCAAAACAGGGTTCTCTTTCATGGGCCATATACAGTATGCGTGCGTGCTCCGTCGTCTCAGTCGTGTCTGATTCTTTGTGACCTCATGGACTGTAGCCCGCCAGGCTCCTCTGTCCTTGGAATTTTCCCAGCAAGAATACTGGAATGGGTTGCCATTTCCTTTTCCAGGGGATCTTCCTGACTCAGAGATCAAACCTGTGTCTGTTATGTCTCCTGCATGGTAGCCGGGTTCTTTACCACTAATGTCACCTGGGAAGCTCTAACATATAGTATATTCACCCTGAATAGTGCTGGAGAGAGAGATGCCCACATTTTCTCCTGGAATCTTCTATCACAGTTGCCGTGGTCAGCATCCTTTCTCTAGTCCATTTCTTCAGAAAGAGTATACACTGATTGTAATGACAGAGGTGTATGTTTTATTAATATAATCATGATTTAGTCCTGCCTTCTTGTTACATCCAAATTACCTTGATTTGATTTTGGCTGTCCTGAGGCAATGGCTTCATGGTTGATCTTAGACAAGCCACTTAGCTTCAGATTTTTCTCATTTACTTTTCAAAGGGTAAGCTTCACTTTAATGTGAAGTTTGTAACAGATTCTGTCCCAGAAGAAACCACTTTGATTTCTCATCATCATTTTAATAAGACACTCTAATGATAGACTAACTATAAAAGCATGGCATCTGGACCTAGCTCAGTGTTCAATGATTTATAAGCATTTATCTTTTTAAAATATTCTCATGAGTGTATTGTCTCCAGTTACTGATGAGGAAGCAGAGGCACAGAGAAATTGAGTCACGTTTCCAGGTTCATACTGTTTTAATAGCAAATCTAGATTGAACTTCAGCTGATAATTCCAAAGCTGGTGCTTTTAACTCTTTATTGTTTCCTTTATTCATTCATTCACTTATTTATTATATATTTTAACTCTATTCCCTGTTGCTCCCTGTACTATCCCCTAGGAGGAAGGCATTCAGTATAGTAGTTATATAATACTGCTACTAATGATGATGATAAATATAGTTTCAGCTCCTTCTGTATGCCAGGTACTTTACATACATTTTATGGATTGTTACTGCATTCCTAGGATGTAGATAACATTTTTTTTTTCTTGTGACAGGAACCTAGCAACTTTCAAATATGCAGTATAATATTATTGACTGTAGTCACCCTCTCCATGGCTTATTTATCTTACAGCTGGAAGTTTGTATCTCTTGACCCCCTTCATCCATTTCACCCGCCCGCTAAACCCCCTTTGGCAACCACTTTGTATTGTGAGCATCTGTTCTCTCTATCTGTGAGTTTTGCTTTGTAGATTCCCCAAAGAAGTGAAATCATACAGTCTTTCTTTCTCTTTTAACTTGTTTCACTAATACTCTCAAGATCCATTCATGCTATCACAGATGGAAAGATTTTATTCTTTATTTTATGGTTGAGTGGATTCCGTATGTAAATGCCACTGTAGATATCACTTCTTAAATTTTGAAGAGGAGATAATCAGTGTTGAAGAGATGGAATAACTTCACAAAGTCTTATGGTGGGTATTGAATTATTTGCCTTCAAAACGAAAGCTCAGAGGCACTGATAGATGGAAGTGTGTGGTACCTCTGGAGGATATAGCAAGTTGCCCAGTATAGCTCAAGCCTAAAGTGCATGGTTAGCTGAAGCTGTTGAAAGGATCAGGGAGATTAAAGTGGGGAAGACGGATTTCTGAGTATTTTTTAAAGGGTGAGTCCTTAAATATCAGATAGGAGATTGAAAATTCAGAGTGGTAGAGAAAAGACAGATTCTTGAGTGGGGGCAAAAGAGAATAAAAGTTGCTGTTTTCTGAAAGAATGAAATCATATAGCAAAGGAAAAAGTGTGGTGGAGATAGAAGAATCCTACCATTATTTAGAGGAAAACAGGTTATTCATAGATTTCTTTTCGGATAGGTAGTGTAGAAAAGATCCTTATTGTCAGACATAACAGCACCTTAAAATGATCAAACTTTAAAAATCCAGTATGTTGTGTTTTTAAATTCAGAGCTTTGGTAAGGTGCTTTATTATGTCACTTATGACATATTTATAAATGTCATGGCACTAGTAAGGATATGTAAAGCTTTGGTGGCCACAGGATTATTATCTTGTCTTTGTTAATCTTCTGGTGGGTGTATGCTTGGCATGCCCAGAGCCAGAAGTGGTCTCTGTTTATTTGGCTTTCATTCAGAAACTATTTTCTATCACAGTAAGTCACCAGTCTCTGTAGCATCAGGTGGCTGGTGATGGCAGGTTGACCTACAGTACCTGATAAGATCACGAATATTCTGGTAGTTACTTTATGAACTGGCTCTTCTCTGTAACAGTGAGCCTTTAAAAAAAATGGATTCATCAGGAAACAGGAGTCTTTATTCTTTAGTCTATGGATGAGTATATTTGAACAATGGCAAAAAGCAATGGGCTTGAGGCCTAAAAGGTTAAGTACCCCTTTCTTTTCCTTCCTATTCTTTTTGCATATTTTTAATGGCCTCTCAAGGACAATTAAATATGCCTCTTGGGAGTGAAAGCTACTTGATTAAGCCAAATATGGAGAGTAGCTCGGGTGGGTCATAGGGGTACAAAGGTAGCAGTAGTTAGGCAGAGTCAAGCTTTCATGAATTTTGCAGTCCAGTCTACAGAATCAAGGACCTCAGATTTGGCAAAGACTTAGGAGTCACCTGGGCTAACATCACACACTGTAAATTTCTTCTTCACCATCTTTCCCGGGCAGCCAGGTGAGTGTGGACCTTCCACTTGAGATCTGCCAGTGAGTTCTCTAGCCTGGAAGCATTATCACTCTAGGAATACAAGGACTGTAGGGGTTTTGCTTCCCGTTATGTCTACAGAGTGTGGCAGTACCTCCATTGCTGCCCTGTGTGGTCAAGTAGCCCTTATTATTGGGATGTGCCACTTAACTGCCAGTGTTTTCAGCCTTGGAATAAAAAAATATCTAACATGAAATCCCACTTTGGCAACTTGGGCAGTTTCTTTATATCTCTGATTTCAGTTTTTGCATGTGAAACTGGAGAGTTTGTGCGTTGTCTTCTGAGATCTACTTGTAGAATTATTTCAAGGGATTAGTTAGAATGTCTATAGACTCTCACACGTAGTAGGTGCTTTGTAGGACCTATTCCTCTTGGGCATAGCTCTGGTCTTTTTCTGGTCATGTGATATTTGATACTAAGTTCAGATCCCAATGGTAATCTGTCAAGTACAGAGTGAAATAGAACTATTGCTTTGTATGTACAGGGCGTTACATGAATTCTTTTTAAAGCAGTAGGGTAAGGATGTGGTAAGTGAGCAGGAAACCGCACCAGCACTGGTGTCGCTGGCTCCCTGAATCTGCGGCAGTGTGATGATTATGAAGAGCAATACTGTTAGGTTTCTTGGAGGCGTGAAGAGAAGAGGGAAATACAGGCTTATATCAGAATTTATTAGCATCAACTAAGACTTCTAATCTGAAAGAAGAAGTGGAAAAGTGAAAACTTCAATCACACTATTGTTTGTTCTACATTAGAACAGTCAGTTGAAGTGATTCCCTTTGGACTCAACTTGGTTTAGAGACAGTTTAAATAATTAATGTTTTGAATTAATTTTATTTTTCATCTTGGTTTAGAGACAGTCTAAATAATTAATTTTTTTGAAAGTGAGTATCTGCTGCAACTATTCATAATGTGTATTTTAAACTACCCATTATGCACGAGTGGAAGATTTGAAGGCCCAAGAGGGTGAATTTGTCCTTTGCCTTATGTTTATATGAGATTGGTAGTGTTAAGGGAAGGAAAAGCTGCATTTTCTCCATCTTTCCCCATTCCACAATGTATTTACATGGTGAGAGAAGCCTCCCCAAATATTCTCTCGTTGTGGCCTTCATTTTGGGATACATGTTATTGATTTTTAGGTAACCTCTGAAATATTGTAACACTCTTTTTGAAAACCTGTTAATAGGGATGTATAACTTCCACAAAGTGGGCTGGGCAAATTCCAATGATAGCACTTTACTAGTAATTTCTCGGGAAGATAATGGTTCTATCTTTTTATTTAAAAAAATATAAAACTAGGGGGAAAAGGTGTTCTGGCTTATCTGTAATAATCCCATCATTATAACAGTAGAGTGGATTTGCTTTGGAGAACCAATAGCATAAATATAAATGTCTTTAATTTATAGACCCAGGGACTTTACCAAAGGTTATGTTTTCCACCAACTGTCTGCTATCATTATTATTTTTAAGTGGAAAATTTTATTTATGCTTCATTTATATTTAGTGTGGTTTTGGTACTAAGTGTACGTTAGACTTTGATGAATTAGTGGCTTTGTGTGGCTGGGTGGTAATAATAATCCATTAAAGTGAGCACTCTGTTTTTCAGCCATGCTAGATAACTGAGAAAGCAACTTTTAGTTTAAAGTTGTTTCTTTTAAAAGTTACTTGTCACAGTAGGTTCCTTAGAAAAACTCAAGGTGAATTTCTTTAAAAAAGGCTCTTTTAGGAATATCAATCTGATTTATATGCTAATATGAAAGAGTTGATTTTTAGATTATTTTCTTAAAAATTTTTGAATGTTATATCTTCTCTACTGTGCGTTTACAAATAACTATTAATTGGATACATGATATATGTTGTTTATTTTTGTAGTTAAAACAGAGCCAATGAGCAGCAGTGAAATAGTTTCAACAACAGCAGACGGGTCTTTAGACAATTTCTCAGGTTCAGGTAAGGAATAAATATTAGATTTTCACATTAATATGAAACATTTTTTGTGGTTTATACATGTACAAATGTATGTGTGTAGATGCATATGTATGTGTATATTCGCTATGTAATACCAAATAGTTTTTCTCAGAGTCACATATTTGCAATTCTGATGTTTTTATTTAGTGTGATGCTGAAGATTTTTGAGGAAAAAAATAAAAATGGGTGCTGTTCTCGAAATTATCTTTATTATGTTAATGACTCCTTTTGTCTCTCATCTGTGTGATTTTTCTTTTTCTTTTAAAAACTATTTATAAAAAATAAAAACGATTTATTTATTTGCCTGTTCTGGGTCTTAGCTGCGGCACGCAGGGTCTTTGGTCTTTGTTGCGTGGCGTGTGGGATCTTTAGCTGAAGCATGCAAACCCTTAGTTGCAGCATGTGGACTCTAGTTCCCTGAAAGTGAAAGTCGTTCAGTCGTGCCTGACTCTATGTGACCCCATGGACTACAGTCCATGGAATTTTCTAGGTCAGAATACTGGAGTGGGTAGCCTTTCCCTTCTCCAGGGGCTCTTCCCAACCCAGGGATCGAACCCAGGTCTCCTGCATTGCAGATGGATTCTTTACCAGCTGAGCCACAAGGGAACCTGGCCAGGGATCAAACCCGGGCCGCCTGTACTGGGAGCATGGATCTTTGCCATTGGACCACCAGGGAAGTCCCTGTGTGATTTTTCTAGTCAAGCAAAATACTGGCTTCTGATACCCACTAAACTGACTTGTCAAGTCATTCTCCTAAGTAACTGTCGTATCCACTAGAGATTAGACTTTGTAAAGCAGCTTTAGATCATTAAGCTGGTCTTTCATCTCTTTCACATCGATAAAGTCTGCCTCCAACAAACAAAATATCTGTGTTTCACCTCCGTTACAATGAAATTCCTGATTAAAAAAAGTGACTGTGATAATAAATTCACTGTGAGAATTGAGTTTATCTTTGTCAAATTACCCAGCTTGGACTCTTTCCATTAAAAAATCACTTTTATCAGAAGTAATTCTTCAGTGTTTAACCCTATTCAAGTAGTTTGCTGTGTTTATGAAAGCTCTCCATTGGAAATGCTCTACTTTTGTAAATTTGTGATTGAGTTCATCCAGCTCTCAGGATCATTTCACATATAACACAACTAAAACGCATTATGTAGATATAAAACAAAATGCAGATGCACAACATTTATGCTAATGGTACCAGCTAGAGGCAATGGGAAGTAAAATGTTAGACCTGTAGTTCTTTGTGAAGCATTTACTGGGATTTGACTCATGCCAAGCAGTGTGCTTCGTGCTATTATGTATTCAAAGAGGTGTGAAAACGGTCCTGGCTTGTGGCTTAATAGGGCAACCTAATCACCAGGCCATCACAGTTCAGTTCGATGATGCCAGCGGGAAGCCTGGGAACCCCTGAGAACACCCGGGAAGAAACTGAGTTGGAGTGGGCTGGTCAGGGAAGGTTTTCTGGAGGTGTCTATGCTCCGCCTTTAAGAATGAGTAGCAATAAAGCACACATAGAATTTGAGGATGAGGGAAGCAGGACGGATGGCACATTCTGTGGGAGGAGACCAAGGCAAAGAGGCTTGGAACTTGGAGGAGCCACTGATGGATCAACCTCCTTGGTGTGTCTGGTGTGAGTGGCGGGGCGTGTGGTGCTGCATGGGGGGACAGGGGCCAGAATTGACACAGGCAGGGGTGTTCCATATGGTTGTGTGTGTTTTATCCTGAGTGCCATGGGTGGCCCCAGAGGAAGAACGTTGCATGATCATATTCCCTTATGGAATGACTTGGGCAGAATGGAAGGAAGGCTGGGGAGCAGAAGGGTAGAGAACAGTTAGGTTTTTTTTTTTTTTTCTTTCATCTGGGCAAGAAATAGTGAAGACATGAAATAGGGTGCTGGCAATATTCATTGGAAGGATTAATGCTGAAGCTCCAATACTTTGGCCATCTGATGCAAAGAACTGATTCATTAGAACAGACCTTGACTCATTAGAAAAGACTCCATTAGAAAAGACCCTGATGCTGGGAAAGATTGAAGGCAGGAGAAGGAGGAGATGACAGGATGAGATGGTTGGATGGTATCACCAACTCGGACACAAGTTTGAGCAAGTTCTGGGAGTTGGTGGTGAACAAACCACCGACTCATTCATTCTGCCTTTTTCATGATTTTTTTGCACAGCATATGTATAGAAGTCATAGTTTTAAAAGGGCATCATTTTAAAGTGCAAGTTACGAATCACATACTGCAAAGACATGATTACTACGTTTACCATACTTATCTATGAATAATCCCAAAGTATTTATGAATCTCAAAGTATCTATGAATAATGGTATTGCATTGCATCAGTGTTTTTCCTGATTTTTATCACAGTCCTGTGGTGAAGAAATTTCTTGTTTTTAAGAAATATGCACTAAATATTTATGTGTAAAGAGGTATCATATCCACATGTCCAAAAAATGTGAGCTATACAGGTGCATACATGCACACACACGTATATATAGAGAAAGAATAAAAGCTAATCTCAGAAAATGTTACCATTTGGGAAGTTTGTGTGAATGATATCTGGGAAGTTTTTCTACTATTCTTGCAACTTTTCTGCAATTGTCAAATTATTTCAAAATAGGAAAGTTAAAAAATGAGAAGAATGGATGGATTTACCAGTTTTAGTGGACAAAGTGGACAAGCGAGCTTCATTTCCCCTTGTGCCCACTGGCCCATGTGTCCTGCCTCTGTGTCTTAAGCATAGTTCCTAGCAGGTAGTATGTTCTCATAAAGTTTACTGAATGAATGAATAACTTAATGAATGAGAAAGTGGAGACAGGGAAGAGAAAAATGTCTTTCATGTCCATAGATAGTAAAAGAAGAAGAGAGATGATGGTCCATTAGAAAGACGGTTGAAGGGTTGATGATGATATTTAGAAGGTCAGGGTGGTCTGGGATGCCATATAAAGGCAGGTGTGAAAGGTAGAGGCAAGCTTGATGAGATAGCAATGGCTTACATTCAAAACGAGAGTGAATCAGCCTGGAAAAAGAATAGCTTTTCCACAGAAACCTCAGGAAAGATGAATGGGAAGTAATGCAGATGAGTTTGAAGAGAAGAAGTAGGAGGCAAGATAGGGAATTCCTGCCTGATTCCTCTGTTCAAACCCTCCAGCAGCTCCCAATCCTTACAGGGAGCTTGCATGCCCAGCAGATCCTGTTGCCTGCCTCCCTTGCCTCCTGCTCTTCCTCTAATCAGGGTCTCTGCAAGGGCAGTCCTGCTGCCGGGTACCTACTTAGGTACCTGCCTGACTCCATCACCTTCACATCCCACCTCTGACCACCCTACTCAGTGTTACAAAACTGTCAGTCAAGACTTCTGATCTCTCTAAATGCTGAATCTCCTCTCCACCAAACGACATACAGAACCATTTACAAGCTATAGCATTCAGTTGTGTATTAGGTTTATTGTTGGTCTCTCACCCCCATCAGAATGTAAGCTTGAGATGGCAGGGATTCAGTCTTCTTTTATTCATTTGTATCCCTGACATCTGAAAAAGTACCTGGCATTTGTTAGGTAGTCAGATTGGAGTTCCCTGGTGGTCAGACGGTAAAGAATCTGCCTGCAGTGAAGGAGACCTGGGTTCGGTCCCTGGGTTGGGAAGAGGTCCTGGGGAAGGGAATGGCCACCCTCTCCAGTATTCTTGCCTGGGAAATCCCATGGATTTCCTCGGTGGGCTACAGATCATGGGGTCACAAAAGAGTCGACATAACTGAGCGACTAACACTTTCACAACACAGGCACTCAGATATTTACTATATACATTTTGAATACATGAGTGAATGATGGCTTCTGCTTTTTTCTCTGAAGTGACTCAATATGAGAAGAGAACTGAGGGCATCAGTAAAAGACCAGTTTCAAATAACTATTTGCCTAACTAGAATAGGTAGAAAAGACTGAAGGAAGGGGCTAATAAATTGAGAGAAGAGAACATGTCAGGGGTCCTGCATCTCTTGGATGATGGCTTGGAGAACAGATAAGATGGGAATAAGGAATAAAAATCCTGTGAAAAGAGGATGTTTCTTCTTTAATCTCAAAACTCAGGTCCCCATTTCATGCTTCTGGAGTTGGTTCCTTGTACTTCCCTTCCTCAGCCTTTATCAGCCCTTTAAAAATTATCTTGCATTGTCTTTCCTCCACCAGACTTCCCTGGTGGCTCAGATGGTAAAGAATCTGCTTGCAATATGGGAGACTTGGGTTCAATCCCTGGGTTGGTTGGGAAGATCCCCTGGAGAAGGGAATGGCTACCCACTCCAGTATTCTGGGCTGGAGAATTCCACAAATTATACAGCCCATGTGGTCGCAAAGAGTTGGACACAACTGATCAACTTTCACTCACTTCACTTCCTCCTGCTAAACCATGGCCCGATGAGAATCAAGATTCTTTTTGTCTTGTTCACACTTAGCGTCCCAGTGGCTATTATGGACTGGAGTCCATGGGAGGTGGTCAGTACATGTTTGTAAATAAACAAGTGAATCAGTTGGTGCTGTTATGGTTTAAGGCTGGGCTGGAGAAGGAAGTCCAGTATGTGGTCTTGAGCTTTCATGGTTGACCAGAGTAGAAGACCAGAGTTGAGGCCAAGACTCAATGAGAAAGCACTGGATGCATGACCCAAGATGATGTTGGGATATGTCAGGATGCAGTCTAATACTAAAATTTTTTATAAACTCGAGGCAGTTCTTAGGTGATGGGTCATTCATGGAAGTGTTAAAGATTTGTCATGAACTTCAGAGATGGGAGGATTTCCTGGGACAGCAGAAAAACAGTGGTTTGGGAGAAACAACAAGGAGGATGTATTTTCAGGTCTTTATGAGTCTGGAATCTGAGAGAAGGAGCAGCCTCTACTGGGAAAAGATATGCAAAAAATGTTAGGGCCTTAAAGGTGGACTTAGTGGAAGGTGGAGAGATTGTTTGGTGAAGAGACTGAAGCTGTAGAGGATCTTGTTTGCCGTAGATTGGTGGTCTCTGTTGGACACAGAGGAAAGGATCACATGAGCTGGGGAATCGGGTCAAAGCATAGCAGACACAGAACAACATGGGGATGGACCTTCATTTTCTATTGTTTTTTAGTTTTTCTCTTCTCTCTTCCTCTTCCTCCTCCTCCTATCCTCCTTCCCCTACTCTCTTCCTCCCTCTCTTTCATGAGTAAAGATGCAAAACCAGTGGCATGCTAGAGTGACTATGAATAGGACTTAGGGTTTCTAAGGGAAGAGGATGCTGGAGAAAGGAATCTCCAGACATTAACTCCAAGATGGTCTTTATCTCTGAGGTCAATATGCCTCCTTCCTTCTCCATGATAGCTTAAAAATTCATATCTCAAATATTCTAGGTATCTTAAGGAAATGGGTATCAAAGAAAATGAAGAAGAAGAGTCATCCTGACATTGGTAATAGCTATTTCCACCTGTGTCCTTCAATGAGCTGTAGCATCTTAAATCTCTAAGGAGGTAGCGAGGCTCACTCTTTTCCAGGGAATTCACCAGGTATCCTGGTGTGGGGAGACTGAGAGGAGAAAGGTTGATTTTCCAATGCATGTGGCTGAATTGAAAAATGCAAGATTGTTTATTATGTTTTTAAAATACAGTGATGAGAATGACCAATGAAAAGCAATACTTTAATGATTTAAATGTTGAGAACAATTGCGGTTGAAAATAATGTGCTTGAAGGGATTGCAAAATATCTTTACCTGCTGCTGCTTCCACTTACACAAAGCCCAAATTTGTTATTCATTTGTTTTCATCATGCCAGTTGATGATATTGATCATGTAAAGTTGATATCTGGCGTATTTGAAAATTGGAAATTTCTGGAGGAGAAAAAACATCTTGTGTGACAAAATATGATTTCTTTGTAATTGTTCACAGAAAGATCTACCTTTGGGGATCTGATTCATTCATTCAACAATTATGTATTGAGCACCTACTATGTGCCAGGCAGTGTGCGAGGCTGTGGGTCAACATGGTGGTGAAAAAGTAAGCAGGTTACTCTTTTAATAGAACCTTCATTCTTGTGGGAGAGACAGATGATAAATAGATAAGTAGCAGTGTAAATAAATAGGCAGTGAAAAGTACTTTGAAGAAAACAAAAGCAGGTCAAAGTCTATAGTGAAGAATGGGTAGGGGTCTCTTTTAGAGGAAGGCTTCCTCTGAGGAGAGGGCGTCGGAGCAGAGCTCTTAGGGAAGTGAGGGAATAACAGGGCTTGGAGTTGAGGGCAAGTGGGGGTTGTGACATGATGATCTAATTCATGTTTTTAAGAGGTCACTGACTGTCACGTAGAACATTCTCTTTAGGAGAAGATAAGGAGAAACAGGGAGACCCGTGCTTCCTAGTTCATAACAAGATGTTGGAAGAGCATGTTAGCTCACATGCCTCCTGGAGGAGTCACCAAGGCAGAATGTAGTTGCCCGGCTCCTAATAGGGGAGAGGAGTGGAGGGAGAAGGAGGGAAGGAGGTATCCTGGCTGTCCTCTCCGCTGGTCACAGCCAGCATTGGTGATTGGAGTAGAGTGGCAGATGAGAGAAAATAAAATAAAATAAAAAATAAAATAAAATAAAAAAATAAAAAGTTGTCACTTTTAGCTTATATTTGGGAGGGAGAGCTGGCTGGACTTAAGATAAAAGGATATGAGGGAAAGAGGAGAATCAGAACTTGCTTTTAGGCTTTTGAGCTGACTGTCCAGCTGAATGATTCTGAATGAACGAGAGGGAGCCCAGGGGAGCCGTGAACTGAGGACTTGCTAATTTTGATATTTCTATCAACCTTTTCAAAGGATTCTCCAGCTTTTGGACTTTACTTATCTCAGGGCCTTCTCTCCCTTCCCACAGTAGTATTTGGGGAGCTTCTTTAATTTACACATGAGAGGTAGGAGAAAGTGTGAAGTGATAGGAGACAAGTGTGCTAAAACAGAGAAGGAGCCATTGTCCCTGTGTCCCAGGGCTCTGGCCTCCATCCTGTGGAGTTTACCTGTGGTGTGAGGGCCATTTTACTTACCTGGATAAATGGCCTGGGAGCATTCTTTTTACCTTAGGCTATTCTGGTCTCATGAAATTGCAATTAACCTGAATTCTTTGACTATTACTTTAAAAAAAGTTAAAAGTGTTTTAGGCAACTAAGGGAGAAAGTACTGTAGGTAGAAGGCAGAAGATTCTTGAATTTAAGCTACATGGAGATCATAGGGGTTTGAATGAGAAAGCCCCAAGGATGTGGCTGTTTATATGTCATTACATGGTCAATAGTTTTAAGTGCACACAGAGAAAAAGCAGGACACTTGGGCAGCATTATAGGTTCTTATTCGCATCTATTTGATAAGGAAAACTCCCATTTATATTATATGGCAAGTCTATAAATAACTTAAATGTTATTTAAGTTTCATGTCATTATGATTTTAAAAATTCTACTTTGCCTTTGACCTAAACTTCACAGTCTCATTAAACACACATGGTTTATTGCTAACTTACCACATGCTGAGGGCTTCCCTGGTGGCTCAGATGGTAAAGAATCTGCCTGCATGCAAGAGACCCAGATTTGATCCCTGGGTTGGGAAGAACTCCTGGAGAAGGGGATGGTTACCCACTCCAGTAATCTTGCCTGAAGAAACTAGGACAGAGGAGCCTGGTGGGGTAGAGTCCATGGGGTCGCAAAGAGTTGGAAATGACTGAGCAACTAACACACACACACACACAACTACCACATGCTGGGCCCTATCAGATGCCAGGAAACAAAGGAGAGTAGGAGGTCCTTGACCCCAGAAGCTCGTGGTTAGCAGAGGAAACTAACACCTATACATTACATACACTAACCATCATGCCAGTGTTTGTTAGTATGGTAAGCGTCACATTGCCAGTGTTTACAACATTCCAAAAAGTACAGGGGAGGAAGACATTATCCTAAAGAGAAAATGATGTTTTAGTCCCAGTGGAGGAATGAGTGAGTGACAGGCCGAGGAAAGAAGAGGCAGTAGGATCTGACATGAAGAACAACCAAAGCAGATGGGAAAATACATGGCATGCATGGGCAGTTTTCAAGTCCAGGGATGCACTGTAACTCTAAACCCATGGGTGGGTGGATGCTTCAGTATCTTGATACATTCTGCCAAGGATCTTTTTCTTTTTCTTTTTCTATGGATAATGTGAGTGTAGTTGAAACATTGTAAGCTGGAGAATGGACATGAAGTTGCCATATAGAATATGGTGGCAGTAGTGAGGGTCAAAGGGCTGGGGTAGAATACAGGGAGAGTAGCTCAATGGCTCTTGTTCCAGGCCAGGTAAGACTTACTGAGAACCCACCCCAGGACTGGAGGGTAGGAATGGAGAATGAAGACAGCTCAGCAGTCTCTTTTAGATTGGGGATGGTTGTCTTGAGAGTTATATAATGTGGGGAGGGGGATGGGATGATTCTGAAGTTTCTGATTTCTAAGAAGGGGTTGAGGAGATTGCATGTTTGGGTGGAAAGAAAGGGCAGATTTGAGTTCAAATACCAACTTTCTTATTTGTTTGGATGCGTTACTTAATTTCTAGCCCCATATATAAAATGGGGACAAAGAATCCTGTTTTTAAGCATTTTACTGGATATTATAGATGGTGATGCTGTCCTTTGAGTGGACTTAAAAGTACAAAAGGAGGGGCAGATATAGGGCAAAGATAGTGGGAATTTAGGAATCTGAGATGGTAAGCATTTCTTACACAAACTTTGTATTATTCACTTTTTGTCATTATTTTATTTACTCCTCATAGCCAGTCTACTGGTGTGGGTAGTATTATTATCATCATTTTACATGAGAACATGTCAAGGCTTTGTTGTTTAGTTGCTAAGTTGTGTCTGACTCTTTCTCCACCCCATGGACTATAGCCCGCCAGGCTTCTCATGCATGGGATTCACCAGGCAAGAATACTGGAGTGGGTTGCCATGCCCACCTCTAGGGTATCTTCCCAACCCAGGAATCGAACCTGAGTCTCCTGCTTTGGGAGAGACAGATTCCTTACCACTGAGTCACCTGTGAAGTCCTGTCGAGGCTTAGAGGGAACAAACAACTTGACTAAGACCTCATAGAAGAGTTGGATCTTGAATCTGAGCTGAAATTAAATTCTGATTCCAGAACCTGTGCTTGTGTTACCACACTCTGTAGCCTCCTAAATCTTTCCTCATTTGTACACACACAGAAGATGCATATAATCTAAATCGAAGCCTCTCCAAACCTACCTTACCCTGTATAATAATGCTGATAGCTTCTATTATTCTATTTGTTTGTAAAAACAAAATTATTGAGTGGAGCCTATTAAGATGAATTTAAGAGCCTGTTAAGTTGAATTCATGGGTCTTTTCATGGGTCATGACCCACAATTTGAAAAATACAGGGATAGAACTTGAAAAGAATAAAAGGGATTTCTGTGGCTTCTATCATCAGATGGCTTTGGGGTTCATTGTGTGTTATAGTACATACTTGTGTTGTGGTTTCATTTTTTAAAAACTTCCTTTCCATCTGTAATTATCCGGGGAAGACACTACCTCTCCAGCAACTCTACTGGATAAATCTACTCTGCCCTTGGTCTCTTTCCAGGCCTAGAAGAGAGGAGTAGAAAGACTGTAGTCACAGGTGACCCGGGCAGTGGCAGCACTTGTGGTCCAAGCGTTCTTTCACTAACCTCTCCCTTCTATAAATTGCAACATTTAACTTGTCCTCCCATGGCTATTTGTGTTGGCCTCCCCACGTGTGACACCCGGGACTTGTCTTTGCATGTTTGCAACTGCAGCATGGAACTCAATGCCTGGAATAGAGTGGCAACCCAACATGTGCCAAGAGACGAGGGAGGGGACCTCAGCCAGGCCAGCCGACCTTCTCTTATTCATTTGGCCTCCGTCTCTTGCAGACCAACAGCTAGAGAGTTGAAATCTAGCAACTTGGAAGAGTAATACTGACCTCCAGCTATTCTCTTGTCACTGGGTTAGGCCAGTCTGCTTTACCAGGAAAGGATTAATCATAGATTTTGAGATTCTAATGCAAATCCACCACTATTCTCCCGAACACAAGCTAGAAAAGTACATTTTTGAAAAACATAACTGTATTGATGTGATGTTGTGGAAATATATAAAACTTGGGGTGCATGGAAATTTACAGAGTCTTAATGTGGAATATAATTAATAATAGCCTCTGCAGTGATTATTAGTAGAAAAAGAAAACAAACATATTACATCGTATAATAATTGTACCCAAAGCATATATGCACCTTAATCAGGAAAAGAACAGGAAGAATTTGAGGGTAAAGGGGGAAATACATATATAAATGTGTACATATATGTAAATGTGTGTATGTAAATGAGTGTATGGGTAAATGCATGTAGATAGTTATGTACATAAATAGAAATCAAGAATTAACATTTTAAGGTCTTGTGTTAGCAAAAAGTATGTCTTTTTGCTGCTTTAGTTCAGAATGAGTGTAGAATATTTGCTAAGAGGGTTTAGTGCATTTCTGAGACTTACTGAGTCAAGTCTGTGATTAAAAAGAAATGAAATTCTGCTTGAATGCTTAAATGCTCTCTT
Source organism: Cervus elaphus (assembly GCF_910594005.1). Lineage (NCBI taxonomy): Eukaryota > Metazoa > Chordata > Mammalia > Artiodactyla > Cervidae > Cervus > Cervus elaphus. The sequence continues at coordinate 38,139,148 of NC_057835.1, read as the reverse complement.
TAAGATAAAAACAAAAAACAACTGTGTGACGTGGATACTGAAGTGGAGCACATATCACTGAAAGGCTCAGGAACATCCACCTCCAAGCAAGAAAATAAAAGGCTGAGTTTGCAGCTTGAGAAATTTCATACAGAAATGCATTTTTATTTTAAAAAATTGCTGAATCAGCGCAGGAAAATGAGAATCTGTCCTATTTCTACTCCCTTGAGAGACTGGACTGTGTTCCGTGGTACCATGGTCTCGGGTGTGTTTCCCCTTGAGCCCAAACAATAGGCCAGGTGACTTGCCGGTCCTGCCTAGCCCTGTAATTCCAGTTCATCCCCTGCCTTTCAGTGTCTTGTTCCAAACAGTAGCTAGAACTCCCTGTGCTCTTAAAGTATTGCCACTGTGAAAGTCATCACTGACTGGTATTTAAGAAGATTGTGAGTATATTTTATAAGAGTTGGTGTCAAATCAGAATCACTTAATCCGTGTCTGTAGGTTCCTTAATATAGTCTAACTTCCTATTATGTCGACTTAGGAAATTGCTATTTCTCCAAGTCAGAAAGGTCTATGATTTCATGTGGTCTACCCAGAGCTGAAACTATATCAATGCTATCAAAAACATATTTTGTGTTTTTCTTTCATGATTGTGCATTATTTTTCTTTTCCAGCCATTGGGAGCAGCAGCTTCAGCCCAAGACCAACTCACCAGTTCTCCCCACCACAGATTTATCCTTCCAAGTAAGATGTATTTTCTCTTAATCAATAAATAACTTTTCTGAGTAGTCTTTTACCTTATTTCAAGTCAGGTCTGGTGCCCACATGTTACAGCTTAAGTGAAACTAAAGTGTGTTTCATAGAGACTTAAGTATACTTGAGTAAATTTATTTGGAGCATCACCTAGACGGGACACTGAAATATTTCAGTACTTTGTCTATGATAGTTGAAGGTTATACATGAAGAAACAGTCTTTAACTAGAATTTGTGATTTGGTTGTTAATCAGTTACCTTGCATGTTTCCATCTAATGCATGGGCTTTCTATTTTCTGTCATTTCTGACAAATAGCAGACCATACCCACATATTCTTCCTACCCCTTCCTCACAAACTATGGCTGCATATGGGCAAACACAGTTTACTACAGGAATGCAACAAGCTACAGCCTACGCCACGTACCCACAGCCGGGACAGCCCTATGGAATCTCCTCCTATGGTGAGTAATCCCTTTGCTTTAGCGGTGGTGTTGCCTAGTGGGCACACTTGTACATGTGAAAGTGTCACAGGAGTGGTATATAGAGATGGAGCTCTTGGTCACTTGAGAAAGGGTTATCACCTTTTGTGTCTGAATTCCTAATATGATTGTTTCTAATGAGCATTGTAAGAAGGGGTGGCTACTTATCTTGAGGTCAGAAGTGGCAGATAGATAGCATGGTTCGTATGCTCTCTTGCTCTTTGTTTTTTTTCCCCATTTATATCTCAGTTCTTAATTTGCCGTTTGAACACTTGGTTCGGGAATCCAAAGTATTCTGGTGCATATTTCTGATAAAACTTCTGTGAATGAAGTCTTTTGGGGGTGAAGATTCATTTCCTATTTATCAGGTGCTGAGCTATGATTAGCGAAGTACAAGCCACATTCAACAAACCCTGGCTCTAAACTTGATGGGAGTAGTCGTCTCACATGTCAGAGTAGTCGTCTCACATGTCAGTGTTATCAGCCACTAGGAAAAGTGATCTATATCGTGGCTTGGGCTGCACTTTAAAGAGCCCAATCAGGAAACATTGAAAGCTCACATCCTTATTTGTTCCCTCTCACCTGGGGATTATCTTTATCTTGGTGTAATTTAACTCAATTGTTAACAGGGTCAATACCTGTAAATTAAAAATAAAGCCAGCCAAACTTCAGAGTTTAATTCTTAAAAATCTTCGGATTCCAAAAATACCTTCTTTTCCATGGAATGGTAGCTGTAATCTTAAATTGCAACATGTTGGAATATAAAACTATGAATTATTGGCATTTGATTACAAAATAAATAAAACCTAGTGATCCAGAAAAAAAAAATACATGAAATTTTGGAAGCAATGACTGAAAGAAAAGACTAGTGGATTATTTTGTGATCAATATTCTAATTTTGCTTCTGCTGCTGTTGTTGCTTCATAATCTTTTCTCAATATGTTGAAACAAATAATGTTCTTCTTTAGGTATTTCACTGATCATTAGAAGGTAAATTATCTTTGTTTTTTTTTGTCCTGTCTTTACCCCAGGCAAATTTCCCATATATACATTTTATAGAAATGAAAATCTAAATTATGTATTACTTCAGCTTTTATAGTTTTATTTTTAAAAGATCACAACTGAATGTGATCCAGTGAAGTGTTTTTCAACTAGACTTAAAAACAGCTATCAAATGGACTTCTTAGAATTATCTTTCATTTCCATGACTTCACTGAGTTTCTCAAAATGATGTTAAATATAGATCAAATTATCTGTAATTTACTTTTAAACTGTTCTTGTGCTGACAGAGGAAAAGGGTCCCATGATTTGAATTGTGTGACTTCAAATTCTATAATGTGAATTAAGGCAATCCCCCAATTTATATTCTCAAAATTTATTTATAAGCTGATGATTTGAAATATAAATGTATATTCTAGGGCAAACAGTATTAATTTATATTCTCAAAATTTATTTACAAGCTGATGACTTGAAATATAAATGTATATTCTAGGGCAAACAGTATTCAGGTACTATAGATGTATCAATGATGCCAGGAGAAGGTACCTTTCCTGGTACTGCTTTGGGTGTTACTCACACACCTCTCTTGGTTTTTCTCTTTTTTTTGCTCCTCCCCATTCAGTCATGGTTGGGCCCTTTGCTAGTTTCTGGGTAAGGACTCCTCTAGTTTTAAACCATCAACAGATGTCTCTGTTGTCTGAAATAGTTGGTCCAGTAGGGTGAGATGAGCAGACGTTCTAAGGTTATACTCCCAACTAGTAAAGTGAGAATGGGGATTTTCATGTGGTAGGTGTGGATTGGGAAAGTGCTGAGAGTAAGGCTTAAGTGTGAAGGACTTGATCCCAGAGCCTTCCATGCTTATAAATCTGGGAATGAATAATTCTCAATCCTTAGCGCTTTCCTGATCCACGCCCCCCTTCTTCTCTTTTTATGCCTTGAGGGCAAGGAGATGCCCTAGTGCTTCTGGCCTGCCATTCTGTTTTTCTTGGGCCAGTGCATGGAAAAATATGGCAGCTTTCTTTTCATTGTTTGCTCCTGGAAGAAAAGCACATAATTTAAATTTATGGGTTTTAACCTTAAACTGATAGTTAAGATTCTGATGGTCTTAGAATTCTGACTATCTCTAAGGACGTGTATCCCCTGACTTTTTAATTAGACCCAGTGAGAAAAGATAGGCAAATGTTTTCACAGTAAGAGCAGTGGGTCCGTGGGGAAGAAGGGGTCATGCCATTCTTCACTGGATCTGCATGGAGTCAACCAGTCGGATGAGTTTGCCAGCTTCTAGCTAGAAGCCATGGAGATGTGTGTGGCTATGGGCATTTTCTACCTCTTCCTGCTTTTCTTTATCTGTTCTTACCACAAAGATTCCCATTCTGAGCCTCCAGTCTGAAAACAGAGCTGGCACAGGTGAAGACCGAAAGTACAACAGTGTAGCATCAGAGAGAGGAGAAAATCCCTATTGTGACCCTATGAAAAGGAAGTGAGTTTCTGGAGCCATCAAACCACCTGTCTGGGGCAGCTGTTTTTCCAGGGACCATTTATAAGTGTGGCTTATTCATTGGTTTGGGATTGCCTTTGCAGGGAAAGTGACATTTTTTAAAATGCTAAGGTTGTGTTAAGACTGCAATGCAAGGCCATTATGAGGTTGTTTAGAGATACTTCAGAAATTAGAGTAAGCTCTCTCAGCCAAGAGTCAGATTCTTCCACTGCCTTAGGAAAGTTACCTAAATTCATTCTACTGATGAAATTCCCCTAAAATGGAAATAAACAGTGAGACTACTGTGTATTCTAGATCTCAAAGATATTATTTATCTTAAGTGCAAAGTAAAATTATTCCAAAATGTGAATTCCCTTGGCAGACATTTTCCTCCCCTCCCTCTGTGGGAATTAAAGACAGTTGTTAACTTTCATGACTGTCTTTAATTATGATCCAAGGCTAAGCCTTGTGCAACGATACTGCCAAACCCAAGTCGTGAAATTAGGATGTCAGCCTAGTACTTTGGGAAGTATTTGGGGGCACAAATACTTTATTTTTATATTATGTGATTTTTAAAAAGTGTACTTTTAAAAATACATAAAAAGGTGTACTTTAGGTTACACTTAAAAAATTATATTTGAATAAATACTTGAAACTACAAGGGGCAATAAGGGAACCATTGGTTTCCTTCATGCTGTTCTGTAGGACTGAATTCTTTACTATTCTGCTTTCCTTGTGTTTACTTTGTGGATACCTGGGGAAAGATTTCCTCCTGTGTTGCTTAGTTCTATGTCCAGTATTGCTACCTCTGACCTCAGAATAAATTATGTACTAAAATCAGCATTGTGGTAGAAAGAGTAAAGAAAAAACTTTTTAAATGCTATGAAGTTAGAGACTCTTAATCACTTTTTAGAAAAAAAATTTGATTTTGACATTAATGTGACAATGTTTAGAACTATATAGTTCATTTTAATTATGACCATTTCTGGACTGTAAAGATGATCTTAAACTCTTGTGAAAACAACACAATTAATTACAGAAGCTAAATTTTGTAACAGCTAATCACTGGAGTTAAATTTTATAAAAAATGGAATTCAGGAAAACAACAAAAAAGAACAGTGGAGACAGGCATTCCAATCCGTCATAATCCTGTTTTTTGTGTTTTTAATTGAAGATAGAGTTAAGGGTATTTCACCCTAAGCATGTTTGGCCTTGGCTATTGAGATAATACTGGGAAGAGTTTGTGACTGGATAGCTGTGGGAGGTTTTTGTATACTCACCAGCTGTTGAAAATGAACAGATAGATAAGCTATCACTAACTGATTTAGGTGCATTGTGGGCAGGCATCAAGACTGAAGGTGGATTGTCACAATCTCAGTCACCTGGGCAGACAGGATTTCTCAGCTATGGCACAAGCTTTGGGACCCCTCAACCTGGACAGGCACCGTACAGCTACCAGATGCAAGGTCTGTATATATACTGACATCGCTCCTTTCATTAACCCTACAGGATAATTAGATTCTAAAGTGGACCCTGGTATTCTGTATAACTTGTGGATGATGCTAAGTGTACTAGGCTTGGAGACAAGATACCGGGTTCTCATTTGGCTCTTTACACACCTATTCTCCGAGCCTTAATTTCCTTATTTTTAACATCCCGGGGTTAGACAGGATGATCACTAACATTCTTTTTCAAAAAGCTCTACCATTTTTTGTGACATTGAAGTTTTCTGCCTTTGCTTCTATCAGTGAAAAAAGGAATGGAAAAAAGCACAAGTCAATGATGTAACATCCTAATGTGGACTATCCTAAAAACTGGCACTTGTGGCCTTTCAGTTTTTTGCAAGGGGCTGTTTTCCTCATTATCACATTTCTGGAAATGGAACTGTGATAAATGTTGACTAAATGATCTGTCAAAGACCAGGAGATCAAATTGACAGCCATATTCAATGCATCTTCAAGATATTGCTTCCAAGGACCCATTCCTGGGTTCTGATTTTGAAACTGTAGACAAAACATAATGTTAAGTGCATGTCATGTCATAAGAATGACAGCTGAAAGTTTACATTGTCAAACTGTTTCAAGAGTAGGCATTACTGTAATTGGCAGGTTATTGTCATGCAAATGTGTCTGTAAAGTACTTGAAATTTGTTCTTGCATAATTTAAACATTCTCCTTATATATATATATACATATATTTTTTTTTTTTTTTTACTACTAATTAGTTCAATAAATCATATCCTTTCAATAGTGCCAAACTATAGTCAGATTGCTTCCCAGGTGGCACAGTGGTAAAGAATCTGTCTGCCAGTGCAGGAGACACAAGTTCAATTCCTGGGTCAGGAAGAGTCCCTGGAGGAGAAAATAGCAACTTACTCCAGGATTTTTGCCTGGGAAATCCCACAGACAGAGGAGACTAGTGGGCTACAGGCCATGAGGTTGCAAAGAGTCAGACATGACTGAGCGATTGAGCACATCTATAGTAGAATTAAATATTTATGTTTTAAAAATTTATTTGCTTTTCTTTATTGAAGTGTAGTTGATATATAATATTATATAAATTATAGGTGTACAACATAATGATTAACCTTTTTAAAGGTTGTATTTCATTTATAGTTGCTACAAAATGCAGGCTATATTCCCTGTGTTGTACATCTACTCTGTATACATACTTGTGCATGTGTGTGTACTAAGTTGCTTCAGTTGAGTCCGACTCTGTGTGACTCTATGGGCTGTGGTCTGCCAGGCTTCTCTGTCACAGATACAGAGAACAAGCTAGTGGTTACCAGTGGGGAGAGAAAAAGGGGAATGGACGAGATAGGGGTAGGCCTCCTTTCAACTTGGCACATAATTTTTCATACAGTATTTGTCCTCCTCTGTCTGACTTTTTTCACTTGTCATAATGCCTTTCAAGTCCATCCATGTTGCTACAAGTGGCAAAATTTCATTCCTTTTTATGGCTGAGTAGTATTCCACTGTGTGTGTGTACGTGTACATACACATCACATCTTTATCCATTCATATGTTTGAAGACACTTAGCAACCTGCTCTTTTTAATAACAAATATAAATATCTTTTCATATCAACACATTCTATAGCATTTTAATGGCTGCATGGTTTCACAGGTATATCTTATCTAATCCATTATTAGACATCTAGAGTGATTCTACGAAGGTCTCATGTGCATCCTTAATTATTACCTTTGAGTAAATTTAAGTGTGGCTAGGTAAACTGTTTTAAACACTTTTAGGGATTTGTAATGTTTTTACACAAGGAAGAGCTGTGAATTAGAGTGAACACATTAAATATTTAACTTTTAAAAATTTGTCATTTTGGAAGGTCTGAGATTTTATTGTTATTTTCATGTGCATTTTTAGAAAATTGAGCTGATAAACCATTTTTTCTTTTCTATCATGGCGATGTTCATCTTTTCTTATTATTTCTTATACTTACATTTCTTAAACTTTGGTAATGTTTTATAGATATTTTTCTATAAAATATTTTTATATTTTATAATGGTTTCTATAAAACATAAATTTCTATATTTTATAATGTTTTATAGATACATTTCCAGTTTATCATTTTAAAGAGCTTTTTACCCTGCATGGGGAAGCTAAAATTTTATGGGACCAGATCCATTAATCCTTTCATATTTGTTTTGCCTTTGGTATAAAAAGGGCTGAATTATAAAGTTTTGAAATACTTGATGGCTACAAAGTTTAAAACTATCTTACAATGGATGATGTTTATTGTTAGAAGGTTACTACTTTTGTGCCTGATTGCAAAACTTGAAAGCTGCCTTGGAAAAGAACTATGGTTATGTACATGCTAAACGTCAGTTGAGTAAAGGGATAAAAAGAACAGAAAGTGATGAGACTTCACTGAAGAATTGAACCATCTTAGGCTTTAATAGTGAAATGATTCATAAGGTGAGCAAAGTCTGTAAGGTTCATTTGTGTGAAGTAGTGAGAAAGGAGACAAACCAGATAAATGAACTATGCAATTACGGAGTCTTGGGAGATTTGGGGGAAAAAGTTGGGTGCTGTGATGGGTCCCATTCTACCCTGGGCATCCAGGTCTCTTTAAGGAGAAGTGGATCCTAAGAGTCCAAATGAAATAGGTGAAGTGCCCTCCAGAGAAGAGAGATAGCTACATGTGTGATTCCTGGGCTTGAGCCCACGTGCAGCCAGCCCCTTGGCTGCCATCCACAATGCATTGAGTACAGAAATTGTGAATAAGTGTTTAGAAATGTTTATGGTATGTCATAGTAAACCTTATTCTGTTGGTGAAATGAAACACTAACATTAAGAAATCAGACATGTACTCTGTCTTTTCTTTTTTCACCTCATTATTTTAGTCATATGTAACTATTATATTTTGCTAAATTGTTAGGCTGAGAAGGATTAGAAGTAAAAACAGGGTTGTATCTTGGAGAATTCAAGAAAGATGGCACTTGAGAGTTCTTTTTTAAGGCATTTATAATCTTTTGCTTTTTAGTTTTGCATATGTCCTGATATTGGAGATACAACTCATTTTTCATTTATTCAAGTTTATTTCAATAACTGTATTATCAAGTGGCCATATTGCAGAAATTCAAGATCTTTTAAAGTTAGAGGATAATTATTTTACAATATTGTGATGGTTTCTGCCATACATCAACATGAATTAGCCATAGGTATGTATATATATAATGTCCCCTCCTTCCTTTCCTCTCAGATCAAAAGCTTATGTGGCAGAAAATTCCTGAGAGAACTAGCTAGCTATCAGATGTACGTATAGCTTTAGAGTATAGAGAAGAATGGTAATGAAGAAGAAAAGAAAGTTAATTTGGAGGAGGAAAAGAGTCTTCATTTTAAAGCAGAAATAAGGACATTTGTAGAATCAAATATAGTAAATGTAGCATTGCTCTCTAGTCATAGATTTCATTGCATCTGGGATGTTGCATTAAAACTTTTTGTTTTTAGGTATACCCTGGTTGAATGGCCTTTCCAGTGGGATTTTAGAACCCATTTTCACTAAAATTTTATTTCATATGAATGTTTGTATAATGGCACTTCGTTCATTTTTAGAGTAATCTAAAAATATGATTTTCACACATCAAGCCAGAGAATACCATGCAGTTAACTTGAAACTTGCCAAAATGATGATGGATAATGATACATGATATTCTGTAGGCTACTTATAGTCACATTTGGATAAATAATTAAACTCTGATTAATATGAATTTCTTAAACATTAAGTGCATTATAAAAAAAAATGAAATGGATGAAGTAATATTATATGTCCAGTCATGGGAGTCTGTTGACCTTTGTCTTTTCAATACTGCTTTTCAATATAAAACTTTCTATAGTGTCTAAAATTATTTTTAAAATTCTCCAGATTCTATTATCCTTAATGGATAACAGTGATTTTTGTTCATATCACTCTTACAGCTGTTAAAAATTCTTAGAATCCTGGATGACAGTATACATATTTTAGTGATTTGGGAGTATTGGTATTTTACCTAGCTTTTCCTCCAAGATCTTTTGACCTTTAAAATATAAAATATGATGAATTGTTCAGAGATTTAGTTGCTAAGATTCCATATTAGGATTTCACAATATTAGAAGAAATACTTTAGTAACCAAGATGACTTGAACTAACTCAGTGGTGGCATATATGCTTTAGGGTGTTGTGCTAATTAACTTCAGGAAATTTATGATGATCACCTCTTTGGTTCTGTCAGATTTAGAAGGTTGGACTAAAGATATAATCTTGCTTTCTGGCAAACAGTGTAGGTACTGGAGTCAAGCTGCCTGTTGAACAGCCTGCCCTTGCTATTGGTGGGACTTCAGCGTGGGGCTCAACTTCATGACTCCATTTTTGGAGTCTCTTGAATATTGTCTGTTCCCACAGTAGTGGGCTCCCAGGTGGTTCAGTGATAAAGAATCTGCCTGCCAATTCAGGAGGTGCAGGTTCAGTCCTAGGGTCAGGAAAATACCCTGGAGGAGGAAATGGAAACTCACTGCAGTATTCTTGCCTGGAGAATCCCATGGAGGAACCTGGCAGGATTGCAGAGTTGGACACGACTGAGTAACTGAGTGCACACACACACCCGATGTAGTATTGTGAGATTTCATGGAGGTTATCCATGTATGGGCTTCTCTGGTGGCTCAGTGGTAAAGAACCCACCTGCAATGCAGGAGATGCTGGTTGGATCCTTGGGTTGGGAAGATTCCCTGGAGAAGGAAATGGCAACCCACTCCAGTATTCTTGCCTGGGAAATACCAAGGACAGAGGAGCCTAGTGGGCTATAGCCCATGGGATTGCGAGTCAGACATGACTTATCACTCTGACCAACATCTAGCACTAGTAAGCATTTAAATGCTTAGTTTCACTTAGCTGTGTTCATTGTGATAGTGATGTGGTGGTGGTGATTATTATCATTATCATCGTCATCATGTAATAGTTCCAGATTAGGAAGCACTGCCAAATTCTCCTTCTCTTGCATTTCCCAAGAGGAAAAAAAAAATATATATATATATATATGAAATAAATATATAAATTTGATATATTAAATATATAAATTTGATATATTTAATATATATATCCAGCACAGATTGTTCCACGAACCCAGTAATCAAATAAATAATCATAGCTAGAAAAGAGCCGGATCTAACTAATGTGTTGGCAAGGAAGGAAAATCACTGTCAGCAAAGGTCAGGCTTTGTGTACATGGTACAAAAATGTAGAAGAAACAAGAGAAAGCAGCCAAGAACATGAAGAAAGAACAAGAAGAGAGGAAAGGCTGTGTTGGCAACAGTGGAGGTGGGTGCTGGAGAGCAGGAGCCATGGGTAACACAGAAGGGTCCTGGACAAAGAAATGAACTGAGCTTCCCAGGTGGTGCCAGTGGTAAAGAACTTGCCTGCCAATGCAGGAGATGTAAGAGACCCCAGGTTCGATCCCTGGGTCGGGAAGATCCCCTGGAGAAAGAAATAACAACCCACTCCAGTGTCTTCGCTTGGGAAATCCCATGGACAGAGGAGCCTGGAAGGCTGCAGTCCATAGGATCGCAAAGAGTCAGATACGATTGAGCGACTTAGCACACAGGAGTGGGAACGAAAGAAGTAAAAACTGAGTCCTTATGCCCCAGAAATCCCTGCAGTCACAGTGCAACTTTGAGAGGAATTGGTGGGGAAAATGGAGTGAAAGTCACTTAAAACACCACATTATTTAGTTTGGAAGCCACAATTAGGGAGGACTATGGGAACGTGATAAGCTATGCTCTATCAAGGTAGAAAACTCTCCAGCCCATGACACAAAATAACAGCTACAGTTTATTGTGCACCTGTCATAGGCCCAGGAATTTTCTAATTATTTTACATATATTGTCTCATTTAGTCCTTACAATAACCTTGAACAATGGCTTTAAAGTATAAGAACCTGAAAATGGTGATGAATACGTCAAAATGTTCGAGAATGGTTTAGAACGGTCAGACCCTGCCATGTCTCTATTCAATTGCATGACAGCACCTATAGGGGAGGTGCTGTCCTATAGGTGCTGAGAGCACCTATAGAAAACTACCAAAAAAAAAAAAAAGAAATGTAGCATTTATTTTCTGAAGGGTGGATTTGCTCTTTTTATAGCTGAGACATACTGCGTCACATAGCCCACTATATAGTCAAAAATACCAGCTCACGAAGCTCTAGAAAAAAAATTTTTTTAGACAGTTCATTTCTGAGCACTCTTTTTTTTTTTTCATGGAACTTAAGGAAAAGATTTATTTGGGAATTTGTGGGCATTTTGGCCCTGTCTGGCCCTGTGAACTAGGCTAGCCTTGGTGCCCTCATTTTGTCCAGGTGAACCTTCTGAATCCTTCCAGCTCCAATGCTCAACACTTCTGTCTATGGCAGGCTTCTGTGAATCCAGTACCTGCTGTTTTAAGCCAAAAAGGCTTGGATTTTTGCTTAAGATGCACTAACAGTAAAAGCCCATGGAGTAAAACCTCAGGGACTTGAAAATCTGATTGCTTTTACCTTTGCTGTGAGAGTCTGGAAAATTCTCTCTCTGCTTTCATTGGATCTCTTTTGCGCATCCAGTGAAAGATTAGAAATTTCAGTTTAACAGAGAAGGACAAAGTGTTTCTGTTCATCGACAACTGCAGAGGTGAAATATACTTACTGTTACTTTTTGATATCTTCCTGCTCCCCAGGGTCAGTCTCTGTTTCTGGAAGAAGTTTTGGATGGTATGAGATTTTTCTTCACATGCCATTGACAAACATGCAAATGAGCGAACTGAATGAGGGAGTGTAGACTGACAAAGGGAGTCTGGAGACCCCTGGGTCAACTGCGCAGATCCCATAGACAGTGTTTTCAATGCTGCCAATCAAAGGACACTGACAACAAGAATGAAGAGGAGGGTGCAAGTTTGTGTTTATGTCTGGGGGGACGGTGCGTGTGTGTATACACACACATGCTTACATGTACTAAGAGCAGAGAAACCGTTTAGGAGAAACAACTTTAGCCTTTGATTCACCAACCTGTTTCACGGAATATCTGCCCAGTTTATCAAAAGCAAACTTTATTCTCCTTTTGTATAAAAGAGGCATCTGATTTGAAATCAAGCTTTTAGTTATAGTATTTTTAAAACCACAAGTTCTTGACCCATTGTTATCATTCCCGTTCATTCATTTACCCCCACATCCTATACACTATAGACTTAAAGAGTACCATCAGCCACCGAAGACAAGAGAGTGTTCATAATTGTGAGGCCGAGGGACTTCCCTGGTGGTCCAGTGGTTGATTCTGTGCTTCCACTGCAAGGGGCACAGGTTCAGTCCCTGCTCAGGGAACTAAGATCCCACATACTATGCGACACAGACAAAAATAATAATTTTGAGGCTGAGTCATAGGACGAAAATGACATTTTGTTTAGCAATCTGTTTGAGGTAAGGAAAATGCAAACAATTTTCACACTAAAAGCAATTCAGACTAAGTCTGGCCTCTTAACTGGTTAAGCTTCAGCTTTGAGCAAACCCAGCTTTCCATAATAACTTAGTTCCATTGATCTCCATTTGCAGGGGTTGACCATCTTGTATTTTTGTTTTATCTGGTAGTATGTCTGAAATACACGAATGTTTTGCTGGTCATGGAAAGGCCTCTGTCACAATGGCAGTTAGAAGTTAAGATTCATAAAGACTCTAATTCTGTTCGTTTGGGGAAATGAATTTGGAATTTACCCATTGTAAAATCCTTGATTAGTTTATTATCGTGGTGTGTTCAAAGCAGTCCTCCCTTGTGTTCATAGTCGTAGGAGGAGTGGATGGAGGTGTTGGAGAATTGCAGTGGTTGTGTAGAATGCCTTTCTGAGTGCTTTATTGCCCCAGAATAGCAGTGAGGTGGGGGACATTCTGTCATTCTGTAGCAAGAAGGTGTCAGGATTTGCCTAGGTAGATGAGAGGGACTACACAGATGTACATGCACGAAACCCTACTTTGTTTATTTTCTTTTAGGCTTTATTGCTGTCTCTTAGAGGAGAAAAGAACCGCACATTCTAACTCCCTCTTTCTATTCAGTGTATAATGTTGTTTGTTCTGTTAAAGAGATTGGAGGCCCACCCAGTGTAGAAGGGCCATAAATAAGGACAAAGGTTTGTTAATGGGACATGGAAGGGTGACAATTCCATAGTTCTCTGAAGCTTACTTGCTCTAGGGCTTGTTATCAAGTGGGAACCATCCAATAATAATCTAATAAGGGCAACCACCCTGATTTCCTTTGGTCTGTCTGTCTGTAGTTTTTTGAATGTATAGCTGAAGTCTTTCAGTTTATTAGGTTTTTAGAAATTCAAAATGGCTTAGCAAAATATACTATTAAAGTTTTTCCATTACCTACAGAAATGATATTTTTCCTAGCTTGCAAATATACAGTTTTAAGGAAATATTTACTAAATCTTTTTAATAATCTGCTCTGATAAAGCATTTGAGATTTGCACTTTCTGGCATAAAGTGACAGAAGAAAGTTATAATTGGAGAATTGCCATTTCAGCTCACCCTGATTATTCACCATTTCTCTTAATTGCTTCACCAGTCTGCTCACATTTATATTTGAATTTGTGGAAATTTTTGCATTGCAGATTTTTTTTTTCTTGCTTAAGTTGATTTTTTAGCAGTAATATTTGGTTTTACTTATTTTGGCATCTTATGTTATTTCAAGTGACAAATGTTGGAAATTGTACGGAAATCTTTTGAAGTCAGTAATAGCAGTAATTAGTTATCAGTATCCACATTCTTGTCTGTATGAACTGGTTTTTATTAAAATATAGAGAAATAGATCAATAAAGGTAAATATTAAGGCTTTGCCACCTTTATGACGTTTGTTAAAAATTATCTTTGACATAGAAAAATTATTACTGAGATAAAAAGGAATAGTCTTTGGCTTGGTCCTTTAAAATCCTTCTTATAAGAAAAGGAGAAAACTTTGGTTTTAAAAAGTAGCCCATCTGGCCGTCAGAGGCCTTTCCCCAGGGAGCTGCGCTGACTTCTGCCACATAGATCGCGCCTGATGATGGACATAGCCCATGGCAAAGAGGCCAGGGAAGAAAAGCAAATGGACTTCTGTGAAAATACACGGGGGACAAATAGCATCCTGCTTGCTGAGTAAGTGCTAGAAAATGCTCTAAAACATGGGAAGTACAGACAGGCCCCTGCAGGTTCCAGCATTCTTATGTTGGCTAGGATTCTGGTTTTTAATGCGAGTCCTTGTTCTCTGTGAAGTAGACCTTTGACCTACATGTTACCTTTTTTTTTTTTTTGGAACTTTTTTGAAGTTATAGCTAGGCAGTGTTCTCTAGGTTAAATCACACACAAAATGTTGATTTATCATTTTAAATCATGTTATAAATCAACATAGACTGGGTTTTTAATTATGAAAAAGTACTTAGGATTTATTAATAAAGATTTGGTGGGATCAGTTTAGTTTTAAACTATAATTGCTTTGCATCTATAGAACCGGGTGGCCACACAGGGTCTCCTAGCAGGACTGTTTCTTGTTTGTTACGGTTGACGAGACCACCACCCTTTCCCTGTAGGAACCCCTCATGGTGACAAGAAGAAAGCCAGTCTTTCTGATACCCTATCTTTTGGGTGACTGTATAATTCACTTTTAAAATTATTTACCAGCTTCCAAAGAGTTATGATGAAGTCGTCTTATAGAAATGAGATAGTTTGTTTCCAGATTCATTTATGAAAAAATTTCTCAGATGCCCTTGTCTCTCGCTTTGAGTGTCAGTAATGTTTGTGTAGCCAAAAATTAATGCCACTTTTCTACCCGCCTTATTCCTTTTCCTTTTGGTAACCCTGATTTTGTTTTCTACCTCTGTGGGTCTGTTTCTGTTTTGTAAGCAAGTTCATTTGTATCATATTTTAGATTCCACATATAAGTGGTTAGCAGATACAAGCTACTATATACAAAACAGATAAACAAGGACCTACTGGATAGCACAGGAAACTAATATCTTATAATAACAAACTGGAAAGAGTATGAAAAAGAGTATGTATTAATGTACATGTAAGTGAATCACTTTGCCGTACATCAGAAGCTAATACAACATGGTAAGTCAGCTCTACTTCAGTACTAAAAACTAAAAGAAAAATGCCACTTTTCACAATATATAATTCACTTCAACATTACTGAATCAGAGCATGTAAAGGGTGGATTTGGTGTGGTAGAATGGTGAACAGTGATCTGAAAGTGGAGTTAATGGCCTCTCCCTAACTCAGAGTTCTTGGGCCAGGAAACCACCATTTCTGGAAATCACCAGAAATCACCATTTCTGCTTTTTAGAAAGTCACAGGTGGCCGATAATTATTATTATCTCACATACTGATGTGGGAAATAACCTCAGATAGTGGATATGGAAATCCTGAGATATAAATGTACGGTAAACACACAGAATGTTACTGCATTCTGAATTTGAAATTTTTCGTTTGCAACCAAGTCTCTTATTTTCATTTATATACCCATGATACCAGTCCATAGGGTCTCAAAGAGTCGGACACGATTGAAGTGACTTAGCACGTACACACTGATGATACATAAATATCTGACTGAGCTAGATCAGTGATATTTTATGAGCTGTTCAAAATTCATGATGCTTTAGTCAATTTAAGACTTAATTTGATTTAAAACTCTGCGGGATTTTCTTTCTGGAAACTCAGACATTTTAAATCCTTCCAGAAGGTGCTTATAGGCCCTGCATTTAATATTCTTTGTATAATTTGTATCTGAAGTAGTGATTATAATCTACTTTTTAAAGATAAGCCTTTATACACCACCATCTAGTTTAAAAGAAATAAGCAAAGTGTATGTCCTCTTGATAAAAATCTGAGAAATAAGCAATTACTATATGGTTATTTTTTCCTTTCCCCACTGTCATTTTTGTTGCTGAATAAATAAGGAACTTGAGAAATGTTTTCTTTCCTCGTGTCTATTGGGCCTTCAGATCCCCCTTCTAAATGGCCTTCTACCTTCACCATATAAAAAAAAAATATATATATATATATATATATATATATATGGAAAAATTTCCATTCTTCCTATACCTGATTCTTTATGAGAGTTGTGGCGTCTCTGGATGCTGTTGTCATTACCATCTTGAATTGAAACTCTCAAATAACTTGTTCTGTCTTCTGCTGGAGCCTCCAGGAAATTCTGCAAAGGCATGAATTGAACGTGGTTTCTTCTTCTCCACATGTTATTATTGTTTAGTCACTAAGTTGTGCCAACTCTTTTGCAACACCCTGGACTGTAGCCTGCCAGCTCCTCTGTCCACTGAAATTTTCCAGGCAGAAATACTGCAGTGGGTTGCCATTTCCTTCTCTAGGGAATCTTCCTGACCCAGGGATCGAACCCACATCTCCTGCTTGGTAGACAAATGCTTTACCACCTGGGAAGCCCTCTTTTCCATGTGAGCCGCGTGAATAAATATAACACACGTACTTAAGGAACTTATGGTCATTATGAAAACAAGACTAATGAAGGCTTGTTCAGTACAAGAACAATGGTATCGATTATTTTTGAGCTCACGTTCCCAGAGGTCAAGTCAATGCAGAGAAGAACTGTCTGGGAAAGCTGATTGGGAAGAGAGGACCTTAGCCAGATCGTGAAGATGAGAAATGGGGGCTGATAGAGGGAAGCATTAAGTAAGAGGAGCAACAATGGATGAGTTTTCAGGATAACATCCTGAATTCATGTAGTGAGCTGTGGACAGGCAAGCCTTAGGAAGTAGCTCGATCAGGCTGTTCCTCCCCTGGACACCTCCATCCGCAACTCTCCACCCCAAACCCCAACTCCCCTTTTCCAGCTCCAGTTGTATCTTTGCATTTATAGCAGCTTTCCCCACCTCCTGCAATCCTTAAAAGGAGAATCAGAAATGATAACATTTCCTATGTCCTAATACAGTATGATCAACATTCAGATCCCTGGGTTTTTCTGATAAAGAATGCCATTTCTTTTCCTGAACTGTTATTCTTTTCTTAAATGATCAGGAAACTTCTGTCACCTTCCTTGAGTCTCTCTCTCTCCTGGGCTATAAACCTCTCACTCTTGGATCTTCTCCTCTGGATCGTTTATCTTCACCCCGAGCCAAGAATACCCTTCTTGACATTCTTTGTGTATTTTCTGTGTATTGTCCTTCCCAGTCAAACTAGATGTTTTCATTTCATTGACTGAGCAGCTCCCTGTCAGAACTTATGGTGCCTACGTAGGTAACACAAGCTAATATTTCGTAGTGTTGTTTTCATGAGACTGTGTGTTTTTAAACTTTCCTCATGATGTTGGCTTCTTTGGGTCCACAGCACCCTCTAGGATAGTAACTGAGACTGTAATGCCAATTAGATGTGCCCATAGATACTGTGGACTGAACTTATTTGAAAGTTTTTTTTCCCATAATATATATAATCTTTCCATTCAAAATGTAAAAGTTCTTAACTTTAAAAAGAAGGCAATGGAGGGACTTCCCTGGTGCTCCAGTGGTTAAGACTGCACTCTCAATGAATGGGGGCATGGGTTCAATCCCTGGTTTGGGAACTAAGATCCCACATGCTGTGCAGTTCAGCCAAAAAATAGGGAAAAAGAAAAAAAAAAACATTGGAATGAAAAATAATTTTGTCTTAGAGATGTTCTGAAAGGAAAGATTTTTCCACTGTTCTAGTCAGGAAACGAATTTCTCCTCTTCCTGCCAGAAAAGAAGAATGGCTGTGATTTTTTTTTTTTTTTACAATAATAAACTACTTAAACAGGTAAGATTTTCCTTTTCACTAATGGGAAAGAAAGTGTCCCACTGCCACCCTGCTCGGAAGGTAACTTAATTCCCAACTCTACCAAGAATAATATTGAGCATTATTGGAGCTCCGTTTGAACCAAACTCGGTCAAACTCCTTGAGTGAGAAATAATGGATTCTAAATGGGAGCTCTTTCTACTTTGGGGAATTTTAATGATATAATGTTATATAAAATGTCAAACAATTTATCATAGAATATTTCTGTTCTCTTTTTATCTGGAGATGACTTTTCATGTAAAATCATTTGTGTCTAGAAAGGAAAATACTTCTGTATTTTATTTTGATAAATGAATTCTCAATACTAAGCCTAATTCTGTGATCTAACATGAAGACTTAACGAATCAGACAGAAACTATCTTAGAGCAGGGATCCCCAACCTCTGGGATCTAACGTCTGATGATCTGAAGTGGAGCTGATGTAATAATAATAGAAATAAAGTGCATGATACATGTAATGCACTTGAATCATCCTGAAATAACCCACCCCCCACCCCAGGTCTGTGGAAAAATTATCTTCCCTGGAATCAGTCCCTGGTGCCAAAAAGGTTGGGGTCTGCTGTCTTAGAGGATGGATCCTAATGGAAGAAGGGAGTCTGTTTTTCCTTGTCATGGCTCGCCCTTTCTCCCCTGTACCATCCATACTTAAGTCTGGTACATGGCAGCCTTCTGCACAATTGTGTCTTGTCTCTCAGGCCTGTGTAGAGTAGGAAGTGGGTTTAGTAGCTATATACACAGAAGCTTTCTTGGGAGTATTGTCATCGCTGTTTTGCCTTTGCTTTGTGGTGTTCTAAGCTTTGGTGAAATTCATCTGGAAGTACTGGTACCCAGTCTGAATCAGATCAGCTATTAGAGTGGGACCCTTTGTTCCCTGGGGCTTCTCTGGCGTCTCAGATGGTAAAGAAACAGCCTGCAATGCTGGAGACCCAGGTTTGATCCCTGGGTCGGGAAGATCCCCTGGAGAAGGGAATGGCAACCCACTCCAGTTTTCTTGCGTGGAGAATTCCATGGACAGAGGAGCCTGGTGAACTATGGTCCATGGGATCGCAAAGAGTTAGACATGACTGAGTGATTTTATTTCACTTTTTTGTTCCCTGTGAGCTTTGTTTAGCCCAGTTTAAGGGCCACGATACCCAAAACAGTTTCTGAGAAGCTTCCATTCTGTAAATGCCTGATGAGTGTGATTACTTTCTTAGTATAAAAAAGTATGTGCGGAAAAAAAAAAAAAAAGTATGTGCGAGGCTGCAATGTGTATCTGTGTGGGTGTGTGGTCAGCATTCCTAGGAAAAGACAAGAGAAATCTAAGAGACTGAATTCACACTAGGTGCTGTGCTGAGCTTAAGTCGATCAGTCATGTCCAACTCTTTGCGACCCCATAGACTGTAGTCACCAGGCTCCTCTGTCCATGGGAATTCTCCAGGCAAACATGCTAGAGTGGGTTGCCATGCCCTCCTTCAGATCTTCCAACCCAGAGATTGAACCCAGGTCTCCCGCATTGCAAGCAGATTCTTTACCATCTGAACCACCAGGGAAGCTCAGTTAGGGCCTAATAAATAAGCCCTGATAAGTTTGAATTTGATCCTGAGGGTACTAGGGGGTGTTACTTTTTTGAACAGGGGAGTAAGAAGATGAAATATGTACCTCAGAGAAAGTATTCTACTGCTGGTGTGGAGAGTGAGCTGCAGGGAACCAGAAGATGGGCAGGAAACTAGGAAAGGAGGCTCTTGAAGACATCCAGTGCTGGCGGCCTGGACTAAAAGTTTTGCAGCTCTCTGTCACACATGGAGGTGGGTGGGGAGGCCCTACTGGTCTGATTCTGGGGGTTAAAAATTAATATTGCCTGAGCCTGATTCTCCCAGCTTGTCCACCTCTGCCTGACATAGATCGTTGTGGAAGTTGCATTAAGTCTCGTAGGCCACTGGAGTGCCGTTAAATTCCTGCTCCTGCATATGAAACGGAATGGAATCTCAGCCTGCAGTCAGCCAGTAAATGAGTGTAACTTATGGTGAATTCCAGCTAATGTACAGTCGTCGAAGTAGCATGAAGTCTGGGAAGTCACTTGGGTACCATTAAGAGTACTGAGCTGTGATTTACATGGTCAGACCCTAGTGGCCTATATGTGCCAATATAGCTTCCATGGTCTTTTCTACTTTGTTCCAGGGAATAAGTTATGGAACAAAAACATCCATTTTTAAAATATATTTTCTATATCTTATTCGTTTTCTCAGTGGATGGGGATTATTGAGGTCAGTATTTACTGTTCAAAAATTTGTATTATAAATAAAAGTAGCAAGTCATAACCCAAAAATGTGTAGTTTAAATGAAAGTTACAAGTCATAATCCAGAGTAATTTTTTCTATCATATATATATAATAAAGTTTGAAAAGTATTGATAGTCACACACTTATCCACAATTTGAGTTTTTTACAAGGAATTTTTTAAATGTTCGTTATAAGTTTGTCATATATTTATATAGATATATAGATTTCATATTAATTTTCCCTGATATATAGATATATAGAAGGAATACATTTGCCCAGGAAGTCCATTTTTAAAAAAAAAAAAAAGCTAATGTTAACCTGATAAGCCTTCGAGGTCCAAGCCTATATCTTAATCATTCTTCTTTCCTCATGTATTTATCACCATGAGCCCAATATTCAAAACTTTTAAAATGACTATGTAGTTGCCACATGCAGATGAACAATATAAAAAACTTTTATAGTGATACTCCTACTTTCGTGGTAGAATAAGTATTAGTAGTATAATAACTTTCTGCTTCTCTATAATAGGTGTTCTGGGAACTTTGAACAACTGGTATTCCTAAAATTTACAAATGAGGAAACCTCAAATATGATTCTGTGATAACATTTAAACTATCTTAGGAGATATTTTCTTTTCTTAATAAAAATAGCAAGCCCTTGACTGGTTTTTCAAAGTGCGTAGTTACTTGATAAGTAGGTAGGAAAAGAATTTTAGATATGCAAGGATATTGCCATACTTCTCTAGTTTGGGAAAGTCAAAAGAGGGGGAAGATACATAAATACAGTAGAGAATTTTAGAAAGGTTTGCTGGAATAAACTGTAACAGTTCTGAACATTTGTGTGTTACTATGGCTTGTTCGTTAGATTCTCCAAAACTTCATTTGATCTGTTTAAGAAGCCTATGAAATAGAGTTTTTGCAGCTAGGGAAATTATGTCTTAGAACAGTTAGGTGATTTGTCCAGAGTCCAAACAGCTCATAAGTAATGAACTGGAAACTCTACTGTTTTCTAACTCTTTAGCCAGTACTTAAATGTTCAGTAGTAAGTACATAATTGATGTATATTAACTAGCATGTCGTACCTGAAGGCATCTGTGAATAGGTGGTTCACACTGGAGACATCCTCCTTAAACCACCAACACATTTACTGCCTAGACTGCTCATTTGCTGCAAGTTTTGTTTTAAAGAATGGTTCTTCTATTTACAAAAGTAACACAGGTTCTGAGTAGAAAATTTAAAAATGATCATTGGCTCCATGAATATTCTGTGAACATAGACTGCACCCCTCCATAGATTCTGAGACTTTTGTGCTTTTTGTAAATATTTTATGCTGTTAAAAATATTTCAAATGAGATCACAAAAACATTTTCATTGCTTAAGTTTTTCTTTTAAAAAATTAGTATGCAACTATTTCCAATGTTGTTAAATGTCATTATGATGCTGTTTCAACAGCTTCCTAATATTCCATTTTCTGAATAATGTCTATTAAGGACTTGGGGTTACTTTCTGTGTTTGGTTATTAGAAACAACACTGAAGAACATCTTTGCTAATTACCTCGTAGTATAGATCATATTTTTTTCTTAGAGTAAAAGCCTAGCGATATAATTACTGGGTTAAAATGGTGTATAAAATTCTTGACTATGACCAAATAGCCCGGTAGCTTGTCTTATTTAATTTTTTGTGTTTGAATGCCATTTTTTACACGTTTGCTAATCCCTGGCCTTTTAAAAATCTTCACTAAAATGATAGTCAAAAATAGTGTATTATTAAAGATACATGCACCTCTATGTTCGTAGCAGCACTGTTCACAATATTCAAGCATAGAAACAAGCTAAGTGTCCATTCACAGATGAATGGATAAGAAGATGGGATGTGTGTGTGTGTGTATATACCTATACATATATACACACACACACACAGACACACACATATATATAGTTGGTGATAGACAGGGAAACGTGGCATGCTGCAGTCCATGGGGTCACAAAGAGTTGGATACGAGTGAGCAACTAAACTGAATACACACACACACACGATGGAATACTCCTCAACCATAAAATAGAGTGAAATAATGCCATTTGCAGCGACATGGATAGACCTGGAGATTATCATGCTAAAGGATGTAAGTCAGAGAAAGACAAATGTCATATGATTTATATGTGGAATCTAAAATATGACACAAATGAACCTACCTATAAAACAGGAACAGACTCACAGACGTAGAGAACAGACGTGTGGTTTCCTAGGGGACTATGGGGTGGGCGAGATATGGATCGAGAGTTTGGGATTAGCACATGGAAACTGTTTAATAGAATGAGTGAACAACAAGGTCCTACTGTATAGCACAGGGAACTATATTCAATATCCTGAGATAAACCATAATAGAAAAGAATATAAAGAATATGTATATATATATAAAACCAAGTCACTTTGCAGCAGAAATTAACCCAACATTGTTAATCAATTATACTTCAATTAAAAAAAAACAGTATATTGTTGCTTTACATGATTAAACAAAAAGATAGTAAATCTGTTGAAGGATAAAACTAAAATTTGCCTTTTGGTTTGAATCCTGTACAACTCTGCTGTTTGTTTTAGAGTACAGAGACATTCGACAAATAGAATATTACCTACACAGCATGTGTTCCTCTCTGATCTTTGTTTTATTGAATACTCCAAGTGCTTCCATTCACTCTTCTGTGAAATAAAATAATCAGCTTTTTCCATGGGCCATTCAGATAACAAGTGCCAGTTGGAAAGCATCTTGAGCTTTTGGAAGGAGCATCATAGTTTTTGAGCTAGCAGGAATTTTAAAGATCATCTAATCTGATCCCACTACTTTACAATAAGCATATTTAATGTAAAGATGTGAAAATTCTATGCATTTTACAAATTGAAATGGAAAGCTAGGTGTCTGATATTTTAAACAAATAAATAACTTTGTCCATAGTTTATGAGTTCCTCATGTCCTCAGAAATGTAAACCTCTTTACTTATGAATTCTCAGTTGTATATTGATACTAAAATTGTCAGCCGTTTTATGAAACCAGCATTTTAGCTATGGCAATTTATTTGGGTTTCAAGATAAACCAAATGCATTTGCAGTGAACCCCAGCTCTGCTTTATCTAAATAATAATTTCCTATAGACACATTACTCGACATGGCTTAGTCACTCATGTTTCTTTTCATTTTATTTTAGGTAGCAGTTTTACAACATCATCAGGATTATATACAGGAAATAATTCACTCACAAATTCCTCTGGATTTAACAGCTCACAGCAGGTAATTTTAAAAGCCAGGTTGACTTCTGAAACTAAAAAAAAGTGCAATAGATGATTTTCTTATATAAAGAAAGATCCATTTATATTACACTATAATTGAGAGCGTTCTTAAACTTTCTGATAGATTTTTTTTTTTTTTTTTTTCAAAAAATGTCTCCAGCATTCCTATATGGTGAGTCATTTGGTTTTCAGATTGGTTAAATTTTACCTAATAATGCAACCTGAAATAGAAGAAATATGAAGAGGGAATCCAATCTTACCTAAAATTGGTTTGCATGTCTGTGCACTTCAGTGAGTGTGTGCTTGTGTGTTCCTTTGTGAATTCAGAGAGGACGGAGATGCCAACGTATTTACGGTTACACTCTGAAATGTAAGAAGGCAGCAGCTGTATTCTGACTGATTGTTCTTGTGTGGTTTAATTTGGTAGGACTATCCGTCTTATCCCAGTTTCGGCCAGGGTCAGTATGCACAGTATTATAACAGCTCACCGTATCCAGCACATTACATGCCGAGTAGCAACAGCAGTCCAACAACGCCATCCACAAATGCCACTTACCAGCTTCAGGAGCCGCCGTCTGGCATTACCAGCCAAGCAGTTACAGATCCCGCAGCAGGTAATTACTTACCCTTTATTAGTCCCGCAGGCTGTATTTCTGATGGTTTAAATGCATTTTTCTATAGTCATATATTCATGACAATGGTTGCACACTTTTGGCAAGTTTTGGCAAGGCCTTTAGTCAAGCAGCATGATTGTGACATTAATTTTATTTTTACTTATTTGTTTAAAAGCTTTCATGTGAAGTTATAAACTTGAAAATACATGAAATAAGATGAGATATGATCTCATGTAAAAATACATGAGATTTTATTTAGTTGTACAGGTACTCCATTTTCAGGGTATATATGTAGTTTTGGGGATGTATAATTATAAATATTTAGCTAGGATGCTTAACTGTAACTTTAAATGTGTTGACACATGAATATAAATGACATCATCTTGAATGTAATGTTTATCATCATGAAATAGTTAATGTTTTTCAAAAAATCAAATAGCCTCTAAGGATCAGTCATGGAAGACAGTGATTCTTTTGGCCTACCCTTTCCCACTCATGACCTACTGTGAATTTTATAGCAATGTTTCTGAGAGTGGGCATTTTTTGTACTTTTGCACAACATTTGGTGGTTGTTGTGCAATCACTAAGTCATGTCCCACTCTTTGCAACCCCATGACTGCTGCATGCCTGCCTTCCCTGTCTTCTACTGTCTCCCAGAGTTTGCTCAAACTCATGTCCATTGAGTCAGTGATGCCATTCAACCATCTCATCCTGTGTTATCCCCTTCTCCTGCCCTCAGTCTTTCCCAGCATCAAAGTCTTTTCCAATGAGTTGGCTCTTTGCTTCAGGTGCCCAAAATACTGGAACTTCAGCATCAGTCCTTCCAATCAATATTCAGGGTTGATTTCCTTTAGGATTGACTGATTTGATCTCTTTGCTGTTCAAGGGAGTCTCAAGAGTCTTCTCCAGCACCACAGTTTATTTTTTTTAATTTATTGTAATTGGAGGCTAATTACTTAACATTATAGTGGCTTTTACCATACATTGACATGAATCAGCAATGGGTGTACATGTGTTCCCCATCCTGAACCCCCCTCCCACCTCCCTTCTCATTCCATCCCTCAGGGTTGTCCCAGTGCACCAGCCCTGAGCACCCTGTCTCATGCATTGAACTTGGACTGGCGATCTGTTTCACATATGATATACATGTTTCAATGCTATTGTCTCAGATCATCCCACCCTCACCTTCTCCCATAGAGTCCAAAAGTCTGTTCTTTACATCTGTGACTCTTTTGTTGTCTCACATATAGGGCCATCATTACCATCTTTCTAAATTCCATATATATGTGTTAACATACTGTATTGGTGTTTTTCGTTCTGACTTAACTTCACTCTTGTATATTAGACTCCAGTTTCATCCACCTCATTAGAACTGACTCAAATGTATTCTTTTTAGTGGCTGAGTAATATTCCATTGTGTATATGTACCACAGCTTTCTTATCCATTCATCTGCTGTTGGACATCTAGGTTGCTTCCATGTCCTGGCTATTAGAAACAATGCTGTGATGAACATTGGGGTACACATGTCTCTTTCAATTCTGGTCTCCTTGGTGTGTATGCCCAGGAGTGGGATTGCTGGGTCATATGGCAGTTCTATTTCCAGTTTTTTAAGGAACCTCCACACTATTCTCCATAGTGGCTGTACTAGTTTGCATGTACACTGTTGCATGCACCAACAGTGTAAGAGGGTTCCCTTTTCTCCACACCCTCTCCAGCATTTATTTGTAGACTTTTGGATAGCAGCCATTCTGACTGGCGTGAGATGGTACCTTATTGTGGTTTTGATTTGCATTTCTCTGATAATGAGTGATGTTGAGCATCTTTTCATGTGTTTGTTAGCCATCTGTATGTCTTCTTTAGAGAAATGTCTGTTTAGTTCTTTGGCCCATTTTTTGATTGGGTCGTTTATTTTTCTGGAATTGAGCTGCAGACGTTGCTTGTATATTTTTGAGATTAATTCTTTGTCAGTTGTTTTGTTTGCTATTATTTTCTCCCATTCTGAAGGCTGTGTTTTCACCTTGCTTATAGTTTTCCTTTGTTGTGCAAAAGCTTTTAAGTTTCATTAGGTCCCATTTGTTTATTTTTGCTTTTATTTCCATTACTCTGGGAGGTGGATCATAGAGGATCCTGCTGTGATTTATGTCAGAGTGTTTTGCCTATGCTTTCCTCTAAGAGTTTTATAGTTTCTGGTCTTACGTTTAGATCTTTAATCCATTTTGAGTTTATTTTGTGTATGGTGTTAGAAAGTGTTCTAGTTTCATTCTTTTACAAATGGTTGACCACTTTTCCCAGCACCACTTGTTAAAGAGATTGTCTTTTTTCCATTGTATATTCTTGCCTCCTTTGTCAAAGATAAGGTGTCCATAGGTGCGTGGATTTATCTCTGGGCTTTCTATTTCAGCACCATAGTTTAAAAGCATCAATTTCTTTGGCACTCTGCCTTCTTTATGGTCCGCCTCTCACATCTGTACATGACTACCAGAAAAACCATAACCTTGACTAGATGGACCTTTGAAAGCAAAGTGATGTTTCTGTTTTTTAATATGCTATCTAGGCTTGTCATAGCTTTTCTTAAGGAGCAAGTGTACATTTGATGGGCCCTTTTAAATGAAAGTCTGTCTCCAGAAGTCTGTCTATTATGTCTTTAATACTTCTTCCCCTCCATTAATTTTTTCTGGAACTCTTATTAGTGTATGCTTAATTTTCTGAATTGGCCTTCACCTAGGTTTCTTACATTTTCTCTTGTACTTCTTGAATTCTTAACTTTTAAAAATGTCTGTCTGTCTGTGCCAGGTCTTAGTTGCAGCACACTGGATCTTTTAGTTGTGTATGTGAACTTTTAATTGCAGCATGTGAGATCCATTTCCCTGACCAGGGATCGAACCCAGGCTCCCTGCATTGGGAGTGCAGAGTCTTAACCACTCTACCACCACTGAAGTCTTGCATCCTTAACTTTTTAAAAATATAATCTTTCCTTTCATAGATTAGAAGTGAAATATTATCCTTAAAGAAGCCGTGAGTGTGTTCCCTTTGCCTTTTACTCCTAAAGCCAGAGCCCAGTCAGTCATATTAAAATGGTCTTACATTGTAACTCACTTCTATGACATGATCAGAGTGTTAATTCTCAGTGGTTATCCCAAATCATGGTGAGAAAAAAGTTTTATGTAATAGATGCTGATTTAAATTTTGACTCTAGATTTACCTTGTAAATCTTAGCAGATGATCCTCCTCAAAACTCCTTTAAGTGTTTAATCGTTTTACTTTTTCTCTTAAATGGGTGTGGACACTGTTTTATTCGAGAGTAGGAAGTTAAATCATTCTTAATCTTGTTCCACCTAACTGTAAATACAGTTTCTGCTGCATATCTCAACTCTAGACGTGTTTATCTTGATTATCATATTCCACTTACCTTTATTTAAGAAAAAAATGAGCTTTTATCTTATGACATGGCTTATATGTGGAAACTTAAGAAAAAAATCCAAATTAACTTATTTCCAGATCAGAAAGAGACTCACAGACATAGAAAAGAAACTTATGGTTACCAGAGGGTGAAGTGGAGGTTGGAGAAGTAAGAAATTAGGAGGTTGGGATTAACACTGGGTCCTTATTAGGTAACTAATAAGTACCTACTGCAAAGCACAGAAAACTATATTTGATATTTTGTAATAACTTATAAGGGAAGAGAATCTGAAGGAGAATATATATATATAAAATATGTAAGGCATATATAAATAAGATGGAATCACTGTGCTAAATATATACATATACGTGTGTGTATATATAATTACTGAATCACTGTGCTGTACATCTGCAACTAACATTATATTGTCAATCAACTACACTTCAATTTTTAAAAGTAGCTTGATATATTCACTCAGTTCACATATATAAAAACAGTATTCATAGAACCTCATATATGTGTTTTTCTGCCTTTTAATTAGATTGCACTTCTGTATAATCCCACTTAAGTAAACTTTGTTATAAAAGGAATTGAATGTCTGGTGGAAGTTACTGTAGACCTTTCCTGTCTCTGCTTGTCACCTTGACTTCATGTAGGTATCAAGAGGAGAGAGAATGGTTTGTTGAAATTTAGAGATAACTTGTGTTTTAACATGAATCTTCTGGGTCATGAAAGGTTCTTGAGGACCAAAAGGAACTTTGAAACGAGGACAGATACGTGAATGTGAAACAGAAAAACTCTTCAGGGTCTGTGGAATAAGATACTGAGGAAAGGAGACAGCAGAATCATTTTACTTAATTCATGACATTTTGGTTGTGAAGAGCACAGTATAAAACAAACTGAAGACTTAATCATGTTTCTTAAATTAAGTTTGTTAGAGCTTTATAAAAAGGCCATTTGGACATATCATAAAACTTTCTCTCTGAAACTTGACATTGTTCTAAGTGAATTTTGTTTATAAAAGGGATGCCATGTGAAAGAGTGGGGATTAGTGGGCACCAAGCCACACCAGATGGGGAAAAGTGTGAAATTATAATTTTTGAAAAGTATATATAATTTTATTTTAAGATTAATTGATTTATTTTAGGTTTTATTTGAATGTATGCTTAGTGTTTTGGGTACTTATTTCAATTTCAGTATCTTTATTGCTATAGAATAGAAATGAATTGAAGTGGAGAAAAAAATAATATTTTTTCAGATTTTTTCAATATTCATCACTTCCCACTAAAAATGTGTTTGCAGTGGGTCAACCTTTATTGTGTTACATAGTGAGGAGTGAAAAGTTGAGTGAGTTTACACATTGAAAAAGAAATGTGGATTACTTTAAAAATTCAAGGAAAGTTTCATCTTTTTTTTAAACATTTGTGGTAAGACTGTGGATTCAGCCTAAGTTGTTTGGCATTCACTTTACTTTCTTACTAGTCTTATAGAACATTATGGATGACAAAAGAGTGTTGATGATAAAGTCTATAAAAATCATTAAGCTAAAGAATTAGAAGAATGATTTATTACATATAACCTAATATTTTTGTTTTGATTTGAAACAGTAGTTAAAATAACATATTTATTTTTGTTGAAATTATTTCAGGTGCTTTTTTCCCTATTAATAGTCTATTTGGTTTAAAATCAGTATTTGCAATACTGGGAAGTTAAATTCTAGTCATTATCTCATATATAACTAAGTTTCTGCCTTTCAGTTTCATGGAATTACACAGTATAGATGAATCCATCATCCATGAGTTCTTCCATACTTTATGATATCTGTTCTTTATTGTTCATAGAATTGTTGTATCATAATGCACAAATAAGATGACCTTGTAAGGGCTTTTTTCAATGTGAATAGGTAAGGACTCATTTTTTCAATTGAGGAATTTATATTTTTATTGTTTTTTTCGCCGTGCCTTACAACTTATGGGATTTTAGTTCCCCGATCATGGATTGAAACTGTAAATGGAAGCATGGAGTCCTAACCACTGGACAGCCAGGGAATTCCCAGGACTCACTTATTTTTAACTGTACATTTTGAAATTTATATGCATGATAGTAATCTTTCAAGTCTATGATATTATGCAGTATTAGTTATAAATATGTACCTCCTTATGAATCTTAAGTTCATAAGTTATTTTAATGTTTGTAGTTAAATATTGAAAGCTGTATCCCCCTTTAAGTAGACATATGTAATACATTAAGAATAACATAACTTGAATGTGAAAGCATAATTTCAAGTTTTAAAAACTAAAAACAGTGCCTTTGCATTCATTTGAAAAAAGGAATTTGTTAGTCATGCATTGACAGTCTTAAAAAAATTTACATCATTTGGAGATAGGTAAGAATCCATATACCTTGAGAAGTATAGTGAAATTTATCTGATCATTCAACACAGTTTTAATTAACTTATTGGATTCATGAAAATTGTGCCCACTCCCAGCTGAAGGATATCTTGGTTGCTTCCAATTTTGGCAATTATAAATAAAGCTACTATAAGCATTCATGTACGTTTTTATATGGACATAAGTTTTCAACTCATCTCAGAAAATTCCTGAGTCTGATGGCTAGATTGTATGGTAAGCATATGTTCGGTTTTATAAGAAGCTGCCAAAATGTCTTTCCAAGTGGCTGTACCATTTTGCACTTCTACCAGCAAGAATGAGAGTTCTTTTTGCTCCACATCTTTACTAGCATTTGGTTAGTCAGCTTTCAGCTTTGGGCCATTCTGATAGGTGTGTTCTGCTATCTAATTGTTTTAATTTCACTTTCCTAATGAAATATGATGTTGAGTATCTTTTCGTATAATTATTTGCCTTCTGTGTATCTTCTTTGATGAGGTATCTGTTCAGATCTTTTGCCCACCTTTTAATCAGGTCATTTTGTTGTTGAGTTTTAAAAAGTTATTTGTATATTTCAGATATGTCCTTTGTCACATGTACTTTTGCAAATACTTTCTCCTGGTCTATATATTGTCTTTTTATTAGCGTTATTTTTTGCAAAGCAGAGGTTTTTAATTTGAGTGAATTTTTTTTTTTTCCCTTTCATCCATTTGGTTTAGTATCTGAAGACTCATTGCCAAACCCTAGGTTTTCTCTTATGTTATGATCTATAAAGTTTGTGGGCATAGAGTTGTTCAGAATATTCTTTTGTTATCCTTCTGATGTCGATGGAATTGCTAGTGATGGACCCCTCTCTTATTTCTGGTATTAGAAATTTGTGTCTTATCTCTTTTTTTGTCTTGGTTAACCCAACTAGAAGTTTATTAATTTTTTGGTCTTTTCAAAGAGCCAACTTTTCAGTTCAGTTCAGTTGCTCAGGTGTGAGTGACTCTTTGCAACCCCATGGACTGCAGCACGCCAGGCTTCCCTGTTCATCACCAGTTCTAGAGCTTGCTCAAACTCATGTCCATCAAATCGGTGATGCCATCCAACCATCTCATCCCCTATTGTCCCCTTCTCCTCCTCTCACCAGCTTTTAGTTTTATTGATTTTTCTCTATTGTTTTCCTATTTGCAGTTTCACTAAGACTTCTAGGATTTTTAGGATTTCTTCTGCTTTTGATTTAATTTGCCCCTCTTTTTCTACTTTTCTAAGGCTTAAAGTTTAGATAATTGATTTTAAATCTTTCTTCTTTTCTAACATACACATTTAATACTGTGAAGTTTCCTTTAAACACTGCTTTTGTTGCAGCCCACAATATTTGATAGGTTTTTTCTATTTTCATTTAGTTCAGAATATTTTTATTTTCACTATCATTGAAACCTTACCTTGTAAAGAGACATATATTTTATATACATTTTACTGGAGAAAAATCTTAGAAATTTGATAGTGCATAGAATATATTTTTTATTACAGCCATCCAGTTATTCACATCTTCCCAATTATATGACTTTTCATTGTTAGAGAATGTGTTTTGTTTCTGAGAGAAGGGTATTACATAGTACATTGACATTCTGTTATCTACTATAAGAAAATTTTGGTCAGAGTAAACTCTGCTCAAATATAATACTGTAAAATAACATCAAAATTAAATCCAATATTACTTTCATTTTTAAATCATGACTTTCATTTTAAATACCTTTTAAAACATTAAAAGAACATCTTTTTATTTTTGAAACAATTTTTCTTTGCAAAGTGAATGATTTTTCTTCTGTTTAAAAATATATAGAGTAAGAAAAAAGAAAAGGACATTTTAGGATGTTTTCCTTTTGTACTAACATCTAAGCTCTGATACTATCATCTCTTAGCCACTGAAATGAAAAGAATATTTTCTTTCCTTGAACTGAGCCCTGAAATCTTAAGTCATATTGTTACCAACATAACTGAATACATTTTTTAAGAAAATGAGATGAAGATAATTTAACCACTTTGAGAGTCATTCACAAAGAGACTTTTGAAATTGACTTTTATAAAAAGAACACTTCAGATATTCTTTAAAAAATGTTTTTATTATATGACTCATATATGTATAATTAAAATATGAGTACTCATTTGTAATCTAATTACTGTGCTATAGTTAAATTGGTTTGAAAACGTTACTCTTGCCCATAAAGTCTTAGAACATCTCACAATTATTATGATGGTGAATATACTAATAATACATAGTAAAAGTATAATTATTGTGTTTAGAGCTTTACAACATATTACTTGTAGTCTTATAAACATACCCATGAAGTCAGTACTGTTTGTTTCCATTTTACAGGTGAGGAAAATAGGCATGTAACTCTTGAATATTTAAGTTGATCAGGAATTTTGAAGCCAAGTTCTTATGAAAGGGCTATTCACCTGTAACATTGTATTTTTAGAGTAGTACAAAGCAATCAGAGAGAGATAAAAGTAAATGATAAATAATTATTTTAGATCAAATGAAAATAAAAGCTAATTATGTATTTATGAATGTTAGCATGGATCACATAGAAAAGTTCCTTTTTCAAAGGATTTGTTCATTTGAATTTCCTACAAAAACCTTAATGTTGAAATCTACCTTTTCATGCTTTGACTGCATGTGGACAATTTACTGGTTAAGGTGATGTACAGGAATCTTGCCAATATTGAATTTCAAGTGACAGAGGAAAAATCAGTATAAGAGGGAATTCAATATGCATGGGAAACCATTTGTTCCCTCTGCTTCTTTGATCCTTGCCAAGGCCTAGAAAGTAGAGCAAGGCACATGAAAAACAGGGGAACATTCTTGTGCAAAGTGGCAGGAGAGCTCTGAACTCTAACAGGAGTTTGCTGAGAAGGGATGAAAAACTAAACTGCCGGCCGTCTTTCCAGTGAATGCAGGGAACACTATGAATGCCACATCTATATTACCTATATTTTGCTGAGTGAACTGTTTTGCAAAACTTTAGGCCATATTTGCTCCTTTCCACAGATGCCTCATGGACTTCAGAAGGGTTTACAGTTTGTTCAGCTCAAAAAGCAACTTATTTGAATAGAATTTGAACTAGCATTTGGAAACATTTGTCAGCAAAAGAAATATTTGTATCTAAAATAGCCAGGCTATTAAGATGTGAGAAAACAGATGTTTGGGGTTCCTGTGCTTGGTTGTCTTGATGGCATTTATTTGTCATCCACCACCCACCCCTGCCCCCGACCCCAGGGAATGTGTGGTGTTGACCTTAATGAGATTATAAAATTCACCCTTTTTTTATTTTGCCAGGAATATTGTCAATCGCCATAGCTTTGAATTTTAGACTTATTTCTAGGAAGTGAAAAATCCAGTGTTTTCACATTTACCCATGTTGGGCCTCATTACTAGTTTGATGAAGTTTTTCAGTTAGCTGGCATGAAATCAGGATGCCTTAGTACACTTGGATTCTACTATGTCATTCTTTCTTATATTTATGCGTAATGGATAATTGGTATAAAAATAATAAAGATCAGAAAGCATGTATTATTGAGCTAATTAGTTTACATATCTCCCAGGCATTTATCACATTATCTTTTGTAGGTAAGTGAGTCATTGTTTCTGTAAAGTCTTAAGTATCCTTTGTGACCAACACAAATCAATATAAGTTCCCTTGTTTAAGTTGAAGGACATCAGCATTTACAGATTAAAAATTTTTTTAATTTTATTTCTTGTTTTCTTTTTCATTGGAGGATAATTGCCTTGCAATGTTATGTTGGTTTCTGCCATATATCACCATGAATCAGCCATAGGTATACGTATGTCCCCTCCTTCTTGAACCTCCTTCCCACCCCCCACCCCATCCGACCCCTCCAGGCTGTCACCCAGCAGTGGGTTAAGCGCCCTGCATCATATAGCAAATTCCCACTAGCTAGCTGTTTTACATGTGGTGTACATGTTTCAATCCTCCTCTCAATCCTTTTCATCCTCTCATTCCCCCTGCTGTGTGCACAACTCTTTTCTCTCTGCTTTTCTCTGTTGTTACCCTGTAAACAGGTTCATCAGTACCATTTTTCTAGATTCCATATATATGTTAATATGCTGTATTTGTGTTTCTCTTTTGACTTACTTCACTCTGTATAGCAGGCTCTAGGTTCGTCCATCTCACTAGAACTGACTCAAATTCATTCTTTTTTATGGTTAATATTCCACTGTATATATGTACACAACTTCTTTATCTTTTCATACATATTAAATTTTTAAATTGGAGATGGTTGAGGAAAGGATGTAGAAAGTTGTATGTGTTTCCCATCTCTCCATTTAATTGGGATTGGATGGCTTAATGAATGAGTTTGGGATTAGCTTTTCAATAGAGGTGATAATGATGATTAATGGCTATCAATTTTATTCCTAGCTTCATTGTCAAAATAAATTGAAGTTTAATGAATATCTTTTAAATGTATTGAATAATAATAAATGAGCATGGACAAAATTACAAAGGTCCACAAGGGTTTACAGAGAAGAATAAAGCCCCCTTCATCTTCCCTACCCTTCGTTTCTTCCAGCAGAGCTTTTTGTGTCTCCTAGTGATGCACTTTGTTTCTATAGACGTAGACATAGCACCTACCCTGAGCACTTCTTTTTTCATATTCAAGTATGTATACTTTTCATTAGTTTTATTTTTCCTTAAAGATATTCTGCACCCTACATTTTTCTCTCAGTAATATGCAGAGAAATACTCAATATATAGCTTTGTTGATTTTTATATTTCATATGCCAGTATAATGATGGCCCCAGGTGGCGCTAGTGGTAAAGAACCCACCTGCCAATGCCAGACACATAAGAGACATAGGTTTGATCCCTGGGTCAGGAAGATCCCCTGGAGGAGGGCATGGCAACCCACTCCAGTATTCTTGCCTGGAGAATCCCATGGACAGAGGAGTCTGATGCGCTCCAGTCCATAGGGTCGCAGGGAGTCAGATACGACTGAAGTGATTTAAAACACATGTGTAATGATGGCACGTACATTTTGAGCACTTACCATGTACCAACCATCATTCTGAGCACTGTTCATGTATGAACTTAGTTCATTTCCATCAGGCCCTGGGGAATAGGCAGTGTCATCGTCACCCACATTTTATAGACAGGGAAGCTAAGGAGCAGTCAGCCGCAGCACTGAATTAAACTTCTAGAAGTTTGGCTTCAAACTTGTGTCCTTAATCAGGAAAGCATGCTGCTTCTTGAAACCGCTGGGTCTGAGATTTCAAGCAAGCAGAAAAATGAAAATGTAAACAGAACTGTAAAAGGTAGTAGCTATGTGGTGTTCATTTTCTTTAATCAGTCATAGCCTGTATGAGCATAATCACTCAACAAAAGCATCTGTTAGAAGGTATTCAGTTTAAATGTATGTTCAACATTTGAATGAACACTATTTGCTGATAAAATAGCATAGGTCTGTCTGAAATTATAGGGACAATGGTATACAATATAGCTAAGGTGATGTTGTACCATGTTTCCTGAATTATAATATCAGTTTGTAGGCTCTTAAATGATCCACAGCCAGATGTACACTTTCTTTCTTACCTTCCACTTCCCTAAATCTGCTCTCTCTCCTACTCCCTATTTATCCTGTTTAATAATGACTGCCATGGGCCTGCTTAGGAAACAGTTTTCACAGCATCCCTTAACCCTTTCCCTGCAGATGACCTCATTCTCTACCTTACCAGCTCTTTTTGTTTTTCTTGGTCCACTCACAGCTCATGGTTGATGAGCACCAGTATAGGGATGGTAATACTCTAGTGTCACGGGAAGCCACCCATTTTAAAGTGAAAGCAGGCAGTCTTAATCCAGTACAGTCACCTTCCAGCACATTTGAAAATATTTCTGTTACCCCTTCAGAAACTCTGTAAAATTAAAATTGCATTTTCTTTAGAGCCATTATTTAAGACAAATTTTTGTACTTTTCACTTTAATGTAACTGCTGATATCTGAGTACAGTTTTCTGATGTTTTATGTTGTGTGTGTGCGGTTTTCACCGGGACTGTTGATTAGACTTGATGGTCATGGTTTGGTTTGACACTCATGTTGACTATGTGTCTGTGAGAAAATAGCTTCTGAGTTTTAAACAACTGATGCAAAAATATTTAGAACATAGCTGATTTGAAAACTGACACTGTCTTCAAGGTACAAACCCACTTAAGGAAATTTAGCCTAGAGCCATTAAACCCTAGGGACAGTTTTGAATTTTTATAGTAGATTCTTTTGCCTTAGACATTCACTCTACTAATTATGAATAAGGAGTCCAGAAAGTTTAAGTTTTTCCAGAGTGGTGTGGCCTGCTGTCAGCGGCATCTCTTGATGGCAAGTTGGAGTGGCAGCCTTGATAGATGTCATGACATAGAACAGACTTCCCCACTCTGCCCCAGGCAGCACTGCTGTCTCCAGAAGATTGGGATGGATGTCCTTTAATGAGTTCCCAAGGTGAGATCAGTTAGGGTCACTAGTCCTCAGGTTTAAAGCTAGCAGGGTTCCTTTAAGTCCTTTGTGATCCTTTGATGCAGTGATATTCACTGAGAATTGAGTATAATGCACAGTGTTTCCTAATCACACCTACCTGGGTACCACTCTCCCCCTACCCTCACCCCCCACAAGGCACATCTGTGAACTTCTCTTGGGCATCACACTTCCTTGGAATCTAATTGAGAGAAACTGGCGTGGTGACTTGGGATTCAGAGTGGAGTTAACCTGGCTTGTAGTACTGGTTCTGTTGTTTACTCTGGGCACGTCAGTTAGTTCTGTAATGTATCAGTTTTCTATGAAATGAGGATACTACCACTCTTGTGTATGAGACGAATGAGAGAATAAAATTATGTGGTGGTTAACAAAGTGACTGCAGATATAGGCCTTCAGATATTTGTTTTTTCAGTTATGCATTCAACAGATGTGTGTAACCGCTTGCTGTGTGCTGGGGACATAGAGGTGACTAGAAGGGCAAGGTGCCTGGCCTCAGGAGCCAATGAGTTCTCCCCTCTTGAAGACGATAACTGGGGTGAGCTGTGCATTGTGGTTTAAGGTAAAGCCTCCAAAGTGTGTGCTTCTTTCTTTCCCATAGACTGAGGGTTTAAGTCAGAGGTTGAAGCAGGTGAAAAGGATGACAGACGTTTCTCTAAGGTCATCCATAAAGCACTGGAGAGTGGATGGTGGCCTGACTCCAGGGATGACAAAATTCTCTTAATTTAGTTAATAGACCTTGACTGAGGATCTGATTTACCTGGGAGACCTCAATTAGTGATTCGTGAAAGAGAAGCAATGGTCATGCAAGACCAAGAAATCAAAACAGTTCCCTAAAGTTAAATAATACCTATTGGTCTCCGACTTCTGATTACTTCTATAAGACTTCTTATATATTACTTCTATAGGACTGCAAGGAGATCAGACCAGTCAATCCTAAAGGAAATCAGTCCTGAATATTCATTGGAATGACTGACACTGAAGCCGAAGCCCCAATACTTTGGCCACCTGATGCAAAGAACTGACTCCTTAGAAAAGACCCTGATGATAGGAAAGATTGAAGGCGGGAGGAAAAGGGGCCAACAGAGGATGAAGTGGTTGGATGGCATTACAAACTTGATGGACTTGAATTTGAGCAAGCTCCAGGAGTTGGTGATGGGCAGGGAAGCCTGGCATGTTGCAGTACATAGGGTCCCAAGAAGTTGGACACGACTGAGTGACTGAACTGAACTGAAAGTTTGTTAATACCTGTTGGTCTCTGACTTCTGATTACTTCTGTAAGACTAGTCATCAAGCATACTTGCCTTGGCCTATTTTACACATGTTTTTCTGTGACTGGTAACTTGAAGTTATCAGTTTCTTTAAGTCTTGTCTTATCCTGTGATAGGGGCTTCCCCAGGGGCCCAGTGGTTAAAAAAAAAAACCTGCCTGCAATGCAGGAGTTGTGGGTTTGATCCCCTTGGGTTGTGAAGTCCTCTGGAGTAGGAAATGGCAACTCACTCCAGTATTCTTGCCTGGGAAATCCCGTGGACAGAGGAGCCTGGCAGGCTACAGTCCATGGGGTCAAAAAGTCTGACATGACCGAGCACTTCCTTTGGTGAGGTAATAGTCACTGAGAGTCTTATATAGTGTAATGTAATTTATTCAAGGATTTTATGAGGTTGTTTGTTTATTTGTTGCCAAGAGAGATAACTCCCACTTTAAAAACCTTCCAGTATAAAATTGGCAGGTCACTTTGGGGGCTTGTTGGCCTGTTACTTCGTAGGTCTCGAAGGGTCCTCAATAGGTTTTTGAGGAATATCATTGGCCTTCCCTCAGGTCTGTGGCCTTCCGCCTGGGAATCTCTCCTGGTAAGGCCTCTTAATTTTCATAAGAGAATGTTTTTTCTGTTCTCGGTGTAACTAACTTAGTAACGAAGCTTGTGAGTCTTCTCTCAACTCAGCAGCCAAGTATCGCTCTCCTCCAACTTACCCATCAGTATAACCTCCTCCCTGTTGCCATCTGAAACTCAAGTGGAAACTTGCTTCTGGCAGGTGCCAGAAAGGGCAGTAATGGCCCTGTTCATCTAGATACCTTGAGTTTCATCCTTAAAAGAAGGAAGACGCCCAAAGTCAGTGTTCTTTGCTCTGAACCACCAAGTCAGCCATGTGGAATCCAGTGCAGTCAGCCTTAGGAGTTAAGAGTCTTATGAAACGTGCTGTTTTATTTACCAGGAAGGCATGTTCCTGGTATCACACACACCCTCTCGATGAGCAATCCTGTGAGGTATTTCTGTCTCGTTTCTTTACAAAAATTGTAGAGACATTGTTTTGTCTCACTTTATATCCCCCATGAGTCACTGGGTTAGCGAAAAAGTTCTTTTGGGTTTTCAATACCATCTTATGGAAACAGCTGAATGAACTTTATGGCCAACCCACTATTTTTGTCGACTGCAGACCTGCACTGACCACTCTCCCCCAGCTTCATTTTTTTTTTTTTTTAATTTTTTTATTAGTTGGAGGCTAATTACTTCACAACATTTCAGTGGGTTTTGTCATACATTGATATGAATCAGCCATAGATTTACACTTATTCCCCATCCCGATCCCCCCTCCCACCTCCCTTTTCACCCGACTCCTCTGGGTCTTCCCAGTGCACCAGGCCCGAGCACTTGTCTCATGCATCCCACCTGGGCTGGTGATCTGTTTCACCATAGATAGTATACATGCTGTTCTTTTGAAACATCCCACCCTCACATTCTCCCACAGAGTTCAAAAGTCTGTTCTGTATTTCTGTGTCTCTTTTTCTGTTTTGCATATAGGGTTATCATTACCATCTTTCTAAATTCCATATATATGTGTTAGTATGCTGTAATGTTCTTTATCTTTCTGGCTTACTTCACTCTGTATAATGGGCTCCAGTTTCATCCATCTCATTAGGACTGATTCAAATGAATTCTTTTTGACAGCTGAGTAATATTCCATGGTGTATATGTACCACAGCTTCCTTATCCATTCATCTGCTGATGGGCATCTAGGTTGCTTCCATGTCCTGGCTATTATAAACAGTGCTGCAATGAACATTGGGGTGCACGTGTCTCTTTCAGATCTGGTTTCCTCAGTGTGTATGCCCAAAAGTGGGATTGCTGGGTCATATGGCAGTTCTATTTCCAGTTTTTTAAGGAATCTCCACACTGTTTTCCATAGTGGCTGTACTAGTTTGCATTCCCACCAACAGTGTAAGAGGGTTCCCTTTTCTCCACACCCTCTCCAGCATTTATTGCTTGTAGTCTTTTGGATAGCAGCCATCCTGACTGGCGTGTAATGGTACCTCATTGTGGTTTTGATTTGCATTTCTCTAATAATGAGTGATGTTGAGCACCTTTTCATGTGTTTGTTAGCCATCTGTATGTCTTCTTTGGAGAAATGTCTGTTTAGTTCTTTGGCCCATTTTTTGATTGGGTCATTTATTTTTCTGGAATTGAGCTTCAGGAGTTGCTTGTATATTTTTGAGATTAATCCTTCCAACAACATATTAAAAAAATCGTACACCACGACCAAGTGGGCTTTATCCCAGCTTCATTTTATTTACATTCCCCTACTCCGTGTTTCTTCTAATGTACTCATTCATTGTTTCAAAAGATTGCTGCATAGTTATTGTGTATATATTTGGTGGGTATCTTAAACCCTTTTTGGTGAATGTAGGATATGAATTACTCAGAAAATAAGATGAAGGATTTAAATGCTTTATATGATAAGAATAAGGGCCAGAGAAAAGATTTACTGCAACTACTCATGCTGAAAAAATGCCTGTTTTGCAAATTACCTTACACCCATCTTTTAAGTGCCACCATTTTGGCTAAAACCCCTTCAAGATTCTCCTAATAATAGCCTCCCAGGAGCACACACATCTCCATCTTTCCTTTTCTCTGTTCTGAGTCTCATTCCTTCTTGCCTAGTTCAT
Source organism: Cervus elaphus (assembly GCF_910594005.1). Lineage (NCBI taxonomy): Eukaryota > Metazoa > Chordata > Mammalia > Artiodactyla > Cervidae > Cervus > Cervus elaphus. The sequence continues at coordinate 38,098,736 of NC_057835.1, read as the reverse complement.
AGGCTTGTATTCAATTCAGGTAATTTATATAAAAAGCATGTTGCCAATTGTAATATGCTTCCCAAAGGTAAGGATTCATTTTCTTTACCACTGACATCATTTTTGACTTCTGCAGTTTCTTTTCTTTTCCATCCCTGAGGACATTTTAAATGTTCTGAGCATTCTAAGCACTTTCTTTCTGAGGGATCTCTTTCCTTTCCAGTTTCCCATTTAGTTTTTCCCTAACGTGTCCGTTTCAGTACATTTGTTCATCTAATTACCTCCCTTGACTCAGCTGTGATGTTGATAAAGGTTTTAGAGGAGGTACAGTTCTCTTGAGAGGTATTGCTCCATCTTGCCATTAAATTTTGTTACACTGTTCTCTAGGTGAAGGAAAGGCAGGAAGCATGGTTTTTTTTGCCACTTGTGAATGAAGATTTGATGGTGTTCTCTAACAGTCCCTTGGCTAATTATGGAGCATCTCTTAATTACCAAGTACTCGTAGAGAGTACTTGGTACTCTCTAAGTACTAAGTACTCATACAGAGAGCAGGAGGGTTTTTCTCTATCCTTAAGGAGTATCCCGTGTGAACAACCATGCCTAAGAAAGGTTGTCTTTAAAATGTATCCTTAGAGCTAGGAGAAGCAGCACAGTGTCCAGAAGAATTCAGGAACCAGAGATTTCTTATGTAAAGTGTTTGAATAAAAAACTAATAAAGGAGGTGAAATTTATCCTCAGCATCAAAAGATGCAAATGAGTGTGGGATAGAAAGGATAGGAAAGGGCTGTCCATCCAAGGCTAGAGATACAGACCCTTTTGAATGAGCTCAATGATAGTATCACTTCTGTCAGAACAAACTTAAACTAAATTTCATTGAAGGATCAAAGCTTTTTTAAGCTGGAAGTCACTTTATTATTATCTTTACCAATAAGATACCTGAGCCCGGAGAGGTGACTTTGAACAATTCACTTCACATGACAGCACTAACATGTTACACAGAATTGTTGTTGTTACTAAGTCATGTCCCACTCTTTGTGAGCCCATGGACTGCAGCATGCCAGGCTTCCCTATCCTTCACCATCTCCCAGAATTTGTTCAGATTCGTGTCCATTGCATCAGTAATGCCGTCCAACCATCTCATCCTCTGTCATCCTCTTCTCCTCCTGCCTCCAGTCTTTCCCAGCATCAAGGTCTTTTCCAATGAGTCAGCTCTTCCTTTCAGATGGCCAAAGTATTGGCGCTTCAGCACCAGTCCTTCCAATGACTATTCAGGGTTGATTTCATTCAGGATTGACTGGTTTGATCTCCTTGCTGTCCAGGGGACTCTCAAGAGTCTCCTCCAGGACCACAATTCAAAAGCATCAATTCTTCAGGGCTCAGCCTTCTTTATGGTTCAACTCTCACTTTTGTACATGACTACTGGAAAAACCATAGCTTTGACTGTATGGACCTTTGTCAGCAAAGTGATGTCTCTACTTGTTAATACACTGTCTAGGCTTGTCATAACTTTATATATATAAATAAAAGCTCCTAGTTCTGTACTGGATGAAGTTGATTGAACCCAGAAAATGGAGTAAGGAACTGAGTGTGTGTGTCAGATTCTCCCTGAATGAGCGTGAAGCCACATAGATACGTACTTACCTGTGACACACTCCTTAAGAGAGTGTTTTGTTGTTGGTGTTTTTTACATGGACCATTTTTTTTAAGTCTTTATTGAATTTGTTTACAATACTGTTTCTGTTTTCTGTTTTGGTTTTTCAGCCATGAGGTATGCGGGATCTTAGCTCCCCAACTAGGGATCAGACCAGCACCGCCTGCATTGGAAGGCGAAGTCTTAACCATGGGACTGCCAGGGAGATCCTTTAAGAGAGTGTTGAAAATTAAATTTTACATCAGGGAATATCAATCATGTGATCGTGTGCATTTTGTGAACCAGGGATGCTCCATGTGCCAGATTGTTAGTTCATCCAACAAGAAACTTTACTAAGCCTCTCGAATGTTCCAGGCTCTGTTCTAGACACAGGGGACTTAGCAGTGATCAAAATAGTCTCTGCCTTCTGGGAGTTTACATTTTACCAGGGAACACAGACGATAAGTAAATATAAAAATGCATTTAGTAGTCAGAAGTACCTGGAAGGATGACATGGTGCATAAAGAGAAGAGTTAGAGCAGGTGAATTATTTCTGAATCGCGATCCAGCAAGGTAACATTTTAGCAGATACTGGAAAGGGGATGAGGAGAGAAACACCTCACCTTAGAGGAAGACTGTTGTGGGAGAGGAAACAGAATTACCAAGGCTTGGACCAGGGACTGTGCTTGGTGGATTTGGGGAGCGGTAGGAAGGTCAGTGTGGTTGGAGTGCGTTGGCAGAGGAGAATGTGGGGGTGAGGGTGGGAGGTACAGAGCCCACATCACAGCAGGTGTGTGGGCATGGGGTGGATTTTGGATTTTGTTTTGAGTGCGATGAGAAATGTTTAAGCAGAAGAGCGGTGAGATGTCATGACATTTAAAAGGAATCTGTCTGGTTGTTGAGCAGAGAGTGAGCTGGGGCAAGGCAAGATGGGGATTGGGGGCTATCATGTAGGAGATGCTTCCAGTGATCCAGGTGAGATGTAGTGGGGGCCAGGCTTGGGACTTGGGGTGGAGGCACTGATGGCTGTCAGACCTGAGAGAGGTTAGAGTATAGCTACTGGGATTTGTCCGTGGATTGAATGTGAAGAGTAAGAGAGGACTCATGGGTGACATCGTGGTTTGGGGTACAAACAGCTAGAAAAGCACATTTGCCATTGACTAATCTGGGAAAATGGCAGGGAGAGAAGGTGGCATTGAGGACATCAGGGTTTCCAGTTTGGCACATGTGAGTTTGAGATGCCTCTGAGAAATCCAGAGGGGGGATGGCAAGGAAGTTGTTGGATAAGTAAGTCTGATGTTCACAGGAACATTTAGAGTCTAAATTTGTCAACAGAGATGCCATTTAAAGCCGGTGTGTCTGGATAAGTTGAGCAGGACACTGCATGTGAATACAGCAGGGGAGAGAGCCAGAGGGAGCGCGAGGCTGTGGGAAGTAAGCGTGGCATGGGAGTCAGGTGTGATCCGCCAGGCATAATGCCAGTGAGGGCTTGAAAACATGGAACTTGAGACTTGATCATTGGATTTGACAGAGTGGGACTCCCTAGGGATCTTTTTTTCTTTCTTTAAGAATTGCTTCTATTTTTTTCTTTCTTTCTTTTTGGCTGTGCTGGGTCTTCGATGCTGCTCACGGGCTTTCTCTAGTTGCGGAGAGTGGGGGCTGCTCTCCAGTTGCAGTGCGTGGGCTTCTCACCGTGGTGGCCTCTCTTGTCGTGGAGCATGGACTCCGGGGCATGCAGGCCTCAGTAGTTGTGGCACATGGACTTAGTTGCCCCGAGTCGTGTGGGATTCTTCCCGGACCAGGAATTGAACCATGTCCCCTGCATTTGCAGGCGGATTCTCAATCTCTGGACCACCAGGGAAAGCCATCACTGGGGATACTGACAGAGGGGAGTGTTGGTGACACGCTGGAGAAAACAACATGATTGGAATGGATGTAAAAGAGAATGGGAGGAGAAGAAATTTATGCAGCAAACCCAATTCTTTCAGTTATTTCTGCTGTCCATTACAAGGTAATAGAGAAATGGTGCAGAAACTGGAGGGAGAAATTGGGGATATTTTTTCAGGCAGGAAATAGATCTGGCCTGTATGCATATGTAAGTGCTCCAGAGGAACAAACTGGCTGAAGTAGGTGACAGGGGCTGGGGTCTCATGCCCAAATGAGAGGTCAGTTTTAGGAGCACAGAAATTTGTCCGCCCTAACAAGAGGGGAGGAGACAGTGCCTGAAAAGTACTGGCAGGGGGTTTACCCAGGCGTGGAAAGCATGGAGAATGGGTGCTTTTATTTTCTCAGTGGTTGGGGAGACAGGTTTCTTGCTTGAGGCTAGAAGGAGACTTGGTCCTGAGTGGCAAGCTGTCCCATGTGATGCCTTGATATGCAGTGAACACAGCAGCTCTGAGGTTCTGTCAGGGCGGGAATATTGTCTTGTTCAGTTGGATTCCCAGCACTTAGCATCTTGCCTGGTGCGAGGCAGGTGCTCTAAGCACATCATCCCAAGGTGGAGCTTGCTCCACTGGCTCAGGGATTTGTTTGTGACAGCCACAGGCAGGAAGGCTAAAGGGTTTGTGGGCCAAAGGGCATAAGATGCATGCCCTTTATTCATAAATTAGGACTTTCAAAACAGCACAGCAGACTGTGTCCCCAAATTCTAAAACAGCAGCAAATGCTGTTGTTTATATAAAACCTAAATGGTAATTTTTAGACTCATTTCCATGGTGCCCTGTTAGCATTAGCACTACCATTGTACCGTGCTATATAATAAACAATCTTAGACCTTTATCGATTATTGATAGAAATGTTAGTCCCTAACCACTTTTTCTATGTCTTAAGTTTTTGAAATTCAAGTGTACCTGCCATAACATAAAATAAACACTAGACTCTAAAACAGAAAGAAACAGCACAGCAGGGCACTCAACCACATGCAGGGCCTTTCTGAGCCTGGGGCCCCATGTGAGCACACAGGCCGCACGTCCGTGGAGGTGGCCTGGTACATGGTTACCGGCTGAATCTGATCAAACACATCCGTGGGCTGTAGACCCAGGGGCACTGGCCGGAGCTAGGACTTCAGGAGAAGATAGCATTCCATGTTTACATTTCTTTTAAACGTTTAAGAAAGGTCAAATCTGAAAGAGAAGCTGCCGTCATCACAGATGGACAGAGATGAGGGAATAGCAGTGTTCTAAGAAAGTGGGCAGAAGATGCATCAGCACTGTTAGGAACTTTCATCACTGAAAACATGCCCTAGGGCCATCTCCCGAGTCAGAATTCCCCAAATCACAGTAGTGGGAAAGGGAAGGTGGGAAAAGCGAAACTGAGGTTACGGTTCATTGTCAGTATAGATGTGGCGTTGATGACTGATTAAAAAAGAAAAGACATAAGAAAATCCTCCCCGTTCGTTTCTCAGACTCCAGCAGAGAAGGACAGTGTGAATGGAAGTTTAGATCCAAGGCATGAGTAAGGTGGGGGCTTCCCTGGTCGCTCAGATGGTAAAGAATCTGCTTGCAATGCTGGAGACCCGGGTTCAGTCCCTGGGTCGGGAAGATCTCCTGGAGAAGGAAATGGCAACCCATTCCAGTATTCTTGCCTGGGAAACCCCATGGACAGAGGAGCCTGGTGGACTACAGTCCATGGGGTCACAAAAAGTCTGACACAGCTGAGGACTAACATCACATACCCATAAGGTGACTGATTTTGTAGCTGCTTTAAAATTGACTTGTTTCAAAGGTTACTTTCCAAAAACAGTATCTAAAAGACCTTTTTGAAGACATTTTCCAACATTGTTCCCCTTTTACTGGGAAAAAAAATCAAATTAACTGAATGAGATGTATATATACACCTGTGCTCTGCTGTGAGCATTTGTCTTCCATGGTAATGATTCTGTTAACCAGATAATGCAAGTATGAAGGTTAGGCCACCAAGGGAACTTCTGTAGAGTTCTGAGAATAGTAGAAATCGTACTTTTTAAGTCTGAGGATCTTTGAGTAGAGAGGTTGGTTCCAGGATGACTTATAGGAAAGGAGAATCCATTTTACAGTGTTGTCAGGGGGCTGGGGTTGAGGGGGTAGGCCTGGGAAAGAATGGTTGTCAGATACAGTTGTCCGAGGTCACTGGAAATCAAGGAAAATCTTGAGTGTTCATCGTGAAAAGAACATGGACATGTCCATGCCCCTTTTCCATGTGCCCTTTCACCTAAACTTGTTAATTTTCCTGCCCCATCATCCCTCAGTATCCTGGGGGTTTGGTTCCTGTGGGCCCTCCACCCCATACAGAATTCACAGATAGTCAAGTCCCTTATAAAATGTCATAATGTTTGCATATAACCTAGGCACATCCTCCTGTATACTTTAAATCATCTCTAGATTACTTGGAATACCTATTATGATGGAAATACTATGTGAATTATTCCTTGTTGTTCAGTCACTAAGTCGTGTCCAACTCTCGGAGACCCCATGGACTGCAGCACACCAGGCTTCCCTGTCCTTCATCGTCTCCCAGAGTTTGCTCAAACTCATGTCCATTGAATTGGTGATGCCATCCAACTGTCTCATCCTTTGTCGTCCTCTTTTCCTCCTGCCCTCAATCTTTCCCAGCATCAGGGTCTTTTCCAATGAGTCAGTCCTTTGCATCAGGTGGCCAAAGCGTTGGAGCTTCAGCTTCAACATTAGTCCTTCCAGTGAATATTCAGGGCTGATTTCCTTTAGGATTGACTGGTTTGATCTCCTTTCAGTCCAAGGGGCTCTCAAGATTCTTCTCCAGAACCACAGTTCAAAAGCATCAAATTCAAGTTTTATTTTTTGGAGCTTTCTGGATTTTTTAAAAAATATTTTTCATCTATGGATGCTGAACTTGAGATACAGAGGGCTGACTGTGTTGTGAACAGTGTGACTTGACGATGGCAGGCAGGGCCTTTAAATTTTTCTTTCTTCAGAAACAAGCTTAGCTTATCATCCAGTGTCACTGGAGCTTGCCTGCTCCAGTCATTTGTGACAGAATTTAGTCAGCTACAGAGAGCCCGGGAAACAAGTGTCCCCCAAGGTTGCACACCCGGAGCAGTGCCCACCTTAAAGCAGCTTCATCAGGCATGGTACCTGCACGGAGACCTGTTCTGTTGGAGATGAGAACCCAGAATCCCTCCCAGGATGGAGGTGTCTGGTGCCCATATCAACCCAAGGAGACTCTGTAATCTGTTTTGCATCAAGTTACTGTGTTCATAAGAAAAACAAACCTTGTTTGCATATTCAAGGTAGGGATGATGGGTTGACATGATGGCTAAGTTCTCTTAACACCTGGGATAGTGCCTTTTAAAAAGTATGTATTAAATTCCTTTTCTACTTGTTATCAACTCTCCCAAAATTAGCACCTTGTTTTGGACCTTGTTTTCCAATTATTTCAGCAACATGTTTCACTTACTGTCTTTACCACACAGTTTTACCATTCACCATTGCTTAACACTTTTGGAGAAGTGATAATACCCAGAAAAGTCAGGTGACAGTCACTTGCCTGAATCTCATAATCACACAGGGTTACATTAATGAATACAGTTATATGTTCCCACAAGCCAAATCTGTTTTGTAAATAAAGTTTTATTGAAACACCCCTGTACTCCTTCACCAGCATCCTGTCTGGGGTTCCCTTTGACCCATATCAGCAGGATTGAGTCATTGCCACAGAGACCATATGGTCCACAAAACCATTTGCTGACTCTTTACCAAAAAAGAAAAAACACTTGCTGACCTCTGTATTAGAATGTATAGACACCTGCCTCTCTGAAAAAGGAGAGTTGAAGTTAATAGTGCGGGCAGGGCGGTTCCTTGCCTCACCAGGGCCTGTGTGATCCGTACCCAGCTGTCCCACTCTTTGCTACTCAGTGTATATTTGCTACTCAGTTGAGAGAATTTGGGGGTAATTTTGATTATAGGTGGTTTTCACCTTGTGTTGATTGCAGAACCTATATCTAGCTTAAGATACAATCCTCCTTGGTTACCATAATTGGACTCATCCTTACCCAGCAGCTCTCCCCTACCTAGGAAAACCAAGTATAAAAATTATTAACAGGAACATACCCAGTGGAGGTATATGGTTCCTGTGGCCACAGTAGCATCAAACTTGATGTACCTGCCTCCAGAGAGCCATGATAACCTTTCCGCACTAATCAGAATCAACCTCTCTCATTCTTCATTCATTCTTTCTTTCAGTCTTCATGATTTTTGTCTTGATAGACCACCTTTTAAGATAATTTGTGTGTGTACTTAGGTTGACCTTGAGAGTCCCAAAGTTCAGGGTGCCTCGGTGTTGATTGGCATCTTCTTCCTACTCACCCCATATCCTTGAATACTTGAGTCTTGAACATGGCAATATCTGCTTTTAAGGAAGTAATATACTCTTTTCCTTTTATCTGAGTCCTCCCTAGCAGCAAATAGAATACAGTTGACCCTTGAACAACATTAGTTTGAACTGTGCAGGTCTATTGATATAGGGATACTTTTCACTAGTAAATACCACATACAGGACTATGAGATTGGTTGATGCTGTGAATGGAGGAAGCGTGGATACAGAGGGCTGACTATCCATTATAGGCAGATTAATCTCAAGTTGTTCAAGGGTCAGCTATATAAAAATTGATCACTAGGTCTCATGTTTACTAAATTCAAATAATCTTAAAAGACATTTCCCCCAAAGCTCTGCACTTCTGTGTCATTTTAACGCAGATTCAGGGTCCAGAGATAGTAGCTCTCCTGGCCTGAACGCAGTGTCATATGCACGTGGCAAGAGCTTCCTCTTGGCAAGGAGCTCGCTTACGTACTACTTTTTCGGGGGAGTAGTCTTTCCCATTGGTTAGACTTTGGACTGAGTAAGGAGGGCCTTCATCATCCCTAAGCACAGAGAAGGGAACGGGAGGAGCCCTGTATCCTACTTTCCTTACAACTCCACTGGCATGTATATTCCCAGGAATATAAAGTTAGATCAGAACTTCCCAGCAACCTTAGATTAAGTATTAACTCTTATCCCTATATCTTCAAGGAGCCAATCAAGCTTTTAGGCTGTGGAGCAGGACTCCATCAAAATCAAAAGCTTCTCTGAAGAAAAACATTATTTGAAACATCAACATAATTGGAGGAGTTCTCATGCTTGGAAGAGTGTCTGCAAATACGAAAAAAAGGTTTTAAAACTTTATATAAATCAGTAAATGAATATTTTAAAGTTGACAAAGAATTTGGACAGTTCATGGAAGTTACTTTTCAAGCACATACATACAAGCATCTCCAATATTTCCCAATTAAAATAAAGCACTATTTTCTGCACCTAATAAAATAGTAAGGACATCTTTAAAACAGTAACAGCCAGTGTTTATAAGGCTGTGGTCAAACTGACACAGTTTAAATGGACAAAATCCTTTTAAAAACTGTTTGGCACAGTATATGAGAAAGTAGGTAACATGTCGAGGGAGGCATGAGAAATAAAACTGGGTAAGGAGTCTGGACTAGATTCTGTAGACAATAAACCCTGCTGGTTCTGAAAGTTGCTTGAAGTATTTTAGACCCATTATTCTGAGGGGGAGTGAGAGGGAGGAACAAACACTAAGTTGGGTGGGTGGGTGTCTGTGTGTATGTGTGTAGGGAGAAACAAAAACAGCTGGGGTGTGCGTGTGGTAGTTGCTCAGTCATGTCCAGCTCTTTGTGACCCCATGGACTGTAGCCTGTGCGCCTGTGTGTGTGTGTAGAGGGAGAAATAAGACTAACAGCTGGGGTATGTGTGTGTGTGTTAATTGCTTAGTCATATCCAACTCTTTGTGACCCCATGGACTGTAGCCTGCCAGGCTCCTCTGTCTATGGGATTCTCCAGGCAAGAATACTGGAGTGGGTAGCCATGCCCTTCTTCAAGGGGATCTTCCCGACCCAGGGATCGAACACAGATGTCTTGCGTTGCAGGTAGATTCTTTACCATCTGAGCCAGTTTGGTAAATATTTTACATTTGTAGATCATCAGACTTTATATTATCTAGGTTGTGTCCTCAGCTTGACAAACCAGGAGACTGAAGACTAAAAAATATGGAAATCCCTTCCCCAAGGTTCAGGTAGGAGTTACGAGCGCAGATGAACTAGATGGACTCTTCTGAGTTCCAGTTTTCTGTTTTTCTTTTTACTCTTAAAGGGTTTATGGAACTCTTTGGTAGTATTTACAAATGGAGAATTTTAATATTCTTGTGTAGATTTTAATATTTTATGATTGAATATGTAAACATTAACTTTTAAATAAGCTTTAAAAAGAATTCCAGCTCTTTCCCACTTGTAAATATTTTGACTTGCCAATAGAAATAATTAGATAATCTTCATAGATTTAATAGAGTAAAAACTAGAGAAACACTCATTCTTTTGATCACTGATTTTTTTTTTTTTTTTTTTTTTACTGTCTACTTTAGTGCTCTGCACGCTTACTGTGCTTTCAGAATATAAAACAAATAACCTCCAGGGCTGCTCTCCAGGAGCAGGAGTGATGGACATTTGCTTAAAATAAATCAAACAAGTTTTTCTATATTGAACATTTATTGTTCTGTTGCTAAGTCATGTCCGACTCTTTGCAACCCCGTGGACTGTAGCACACCAGGCTTCGCTGTCCTTCACCATCTCCTGGAATTTGCTCCAACTCATGTTCCCTGAGTCAGTGATGCCACCCAGTGATCTCATTCTCTGTCACCCCCTTCTCCTCCTGCCCTCAGTCTTTCCCAGCATCAGGGTTTTTTTCCAATGAGTCAACTCTTCACATCAGGTGGCCAAAGTATTGGAGCTTCAGCTTCAGCACCAGTCCTTCTAATGAATATTCAGTGTTGATTTCCTTTAGGATTGACTGTCTGGATCTCCTTGCAGTCCAAGGGACTCTCTAGAATCTTCTCCAGCACCACAGATCATAAGCACACAATAAACATAAGTGATTACAAAAATTATATAACCCTATAATAGAGATAAATGTAAATTCAAAGTAGGAACCAAGATTTAGATGGAAAATCACAGAAAAGGTACTTGAGCTTGATCTTCAGAGGTTACTAGGAATTTCTCAGACTAATGAGGGGAGTAAGTATGGAGAAAAGGCATTCTAAGAAAAGGAAACTGTGCAGAATCATGAAACAGCATGTCACTTGTGGCAAGGTGAGATAATTAGATGTGTCTGAAGTCAGATTGGTTAGAGATGAGGTGTCAGAAAGTGACTCAGTGGGACTTTGTTCTGCTAGTGTCATTCATGGTTCTAAATACCTTTACACAGTAGTTTTACTTTATGCCATTGATTTCCATTTTACAGATGGTGAAACTAAGTCCAAGAAAAGGAAAATAACTTGAACAAAGTCTAATCAGTAGTGGGGTCATGATTTGAAATGTGGCAGACTCTTTTTCCTGTCTCCCTCCCCCCGGAGGGTTTAGAGCATTGAATAGTTTTCAAGCTTGCTGTCACGGTGGTGCAGAAGATAGGTAAAAGGCTGCAGGTAGCAAGCTTGGAAACAGCCACTTGCAAGAATCAAGACAAAGGATAATGAAGGCCTAATCTTGGAGCAAAAGTATTTAGGAGAGAAAAGTCGCAGAACTTAGTCTTTATTTGATGGAGCTACTAAAGAATTTCTGGCTTGGAAAACTGGATAGATGTACCACTCATCAGACTGAAGAACAGAGACGCAGGATTCAGTTTAGAACGACTTTAGTTGTGGTATTCATGGAATATTCAGATCAAGAGGTCTGGCAAACAGTGGGATAGTCAGATCAAGAGATGAGGTAAAGCTTTAGCATCATCAGCCTGGATTATCATTGAAATCCTTCTTACAGATGCTACAAACCACTTAGAGCCTATAGTGAGATAAGAGGGCTAGGGAGGGAAACTCTAGTGCACTGCTTCTCAGAATATAGTCTACCCAGGGGCTGGCTGTGCACCAGTTATTTATCACTGGTCCATGGTGAGAGATGGGATTTGCTTCAGCATGTAATTGTTGCATGTAAATAAGCTTGCTATTTATTTGAGCTGACTTTAACAAATCTTAGCAAGACATTGCATTACTTTGCATTGCTTAACATCCTGATTTTGCAAACTCCTTTTTCTTTTTTTTGTTGCAGATCATATTTAGTATCACTGACATCGAGAACATTTAAACTTTAGGTAGAGGGAAGTGGTAGCCAAAGAGACAGAAGGTACAGTGTGAGGGGTAGAGTGAAGAACAGAAGGATAGGAAGCTCAGTTATTCTAATGGGTTCATGGTTTAAATGAGCAGGTGGCCAGCACAGCCACAGAGAGGTCAGATAAGATTGAAGACTAAAACTTATTGGATTTGGCCATTTTAGGGTCATCGGTAATATTTTAGGAGCTTTGCCCCCTGCTTGCTCTTTTACTTTCTTCTCTCTCATCTTTATCCACCAATCTACCTTCTAAATACTTACCAAACCTATACTTTCACCATGTATACCAAAGACCTCTTTGGCTCTAAAATACTTTTGAATTCAGTCTTCCTTTTTCCTTATCTCTTGGGTGATCTGAAGTTACTGATCCCTCTTTCCTTCCTGTCATATTCCTTCATCTATAATGCACTGACCTTGGTATTCCTTTTCACACCCCACCCACCATTCTGTGCCCATTTCTTCTACACACACTGCATGTTTTTAATGACATCCATTTGTTCCACTACGTGTGTGCATGCTAAGTTTCTTTAGTCATATCAAACTCTTTGAGACCATATTGACCATAGATGGCCCTCCAGGCTCCTCTATCCATGGGATTCTCCAGGCAAGAATATTGGAGTGGATTGCCATGCCCTCCTCAAGGGGATCTTCCTGACCCAGGGATTGAACTAGCATCTCTTATGTATTTTATGTCTTCTGCATTGGCAGGAGGATTCTTTACCTCTCAACCACTACATATGGTGTCAGTTTCCAAATCTAAACTCAACCCACCTTTCTTTTCTGAGCTTCGGAGCCATCAGCCTATCAGACATCTTACTCAAATGCCACAGATTCTTCAATACGTCCAAAGCTGGACCCAAATTGTCACCTACATTTTTCTCTCCATCCCTCCTTCCTAAGCCCCATGCTCATACTGCAATCTGCCTAGCTGCCAACCACTAGTGTGAACATCATCCTCACCCCCTTTTTTATCCCATTAGTGATTGATTTCACTACCAAATACCTCTTTGAATCTGTAACTCTCCCTTATCCCCGCTCCCTGCATCTGGGCCCCCAGCATCCATCACCTTGACTGAGTTATCCTCTTGTGAGGATCTCTCTCCCTTCCTCAGTCTTCTTTTCTCTCCAGGACCCTCACCACACTAGAGCTAGAGTAATCGAAATTTGACATCACCTCCTTGTTGAATTCTTTGCCTGCCACTCCAGTCTTCTCTCTGTGTTCAGTAGAGTCAGGTCACATTGATTGTTTTTCAGTTCTCCAGTATGTTCTCTGTCTGTTTTAAATAATTTTACTTATGACTATGCTGGATTCACTATGCTTCCTCGCTGTTGAGGCTTTTCTCTCGCTGTGGAGAGTGAGGGCTACGCTAGTGGCGGGGTGTGCGCCTCTCATTATGGTGGCCTCTCTTTTTGCGGAACACAGGCTCGAGAGCTCACGGGCTCGCAGTAGTTTCAGCACATGAGCTTAGTCGCTGTGGCTCCTGGGCTCTGGGCACAGATTCAACAGTTGTGGTACATGGGCTTAGTTGCCCGATAGCATGTGGGATCTTCCCAGACCAGGGATGGAACCCATGTCTCCTGCATTGGCAAGCGGATTCTCAACTACTGGACCACTAAGGAAGTCCCAACATGCTCTCTCTCTCTCTCTCTGCACCTTCGAACATGATCTGTGACTGTTTGGAGCTATTATATACCCTCTTCATTGGCAAATTTGACTTCCATCATCAGAAAACTTCTGTAACCCTGCATATCTGAATTACATGGAGTTCCTCTGTGGTCACCCATTAGTCTCCTTTCCCCTTTCATTACATTTGCCATATTGTTTGGTAATCTCTCATTTTTGTTCATGAATCAATGCCCTCCTCTGAATGTTAAGCTCCAAGAAGGCAGGAACCATACCTGGTTGGTACATCATTATACTTCAAGCTCCTAGTACAGTGCTTGAAGAGTAACATTCAGTCAATGTTGGTTAAATGAAATGAATGCTCTTCTGAATGTTTTCACATCCATTATCTCAGTGGGGGTAAAGTGGAACAATTTAGAGAGGATTTTAATGAAACATAAGACGGTGGATTAGAAGATTAAATTATTTGTTGAGTTGTTTTGCCCCAATAGGAGGAAGGAGAACTAAGAGACAGGAAAGCTGGTTAGGAGAGTAGAAGCATTTCATACTGCCTTGTAAAACAAAGAGGAAGAATAAAAAAAAAATAGCTTGTATTATTCAGATTTCATATTCCTTCTAATAAGTTGAGGCCTATAAGGAGGGGTATGTGTGTGTGTTTTAATATTTTAAAACTTCAGATTGTTCATCTCTTAGGGTTTATTTTCTTCACCTGGAAAAACTACATAACATGGTGTAAAAATGTTTTTGTAAACTTTGATCTTTCAGTTTGTTTTCTTTGGAGGGAGGTTTACAGAAGTAAGTAATTGATTTCATTCTAGCTTTTCTATTTTCAAACAAATTGAGACAAAATGTATTTTTAAAGATTTAACTGAGATTTTAAAAAAAGGACAAAGAAGTAAACACCAAGAAGTAAAGGAATAGGCAGTCAATTGGAGGAAATCTGGGTTCAGAAAAGAGGTAAGAGAAATTACTTTGAGGACAAAATGCTCTCTTTCTGGAAGTCGAGGTGTAAAACACGTGGTAAGACACATTATTTGGTGTCTTCAGCTTCTTAACAAAGATGAACCTCCAGAGCTAGAGAGCTCGTTGCATCCAAGATAGACTTTACGACAAGTGCTTGACATCCAGGGCAAATTAGATTTCAGCTATGCCAGAGACAAAGTAAATATGCCATTTTGAAACTATTAAAAGAGATTGGTGTGTGTTCTGTATAGGGTAGTGGCTATTCAGGTTCTGTATGGAGATGTAGATTGAAGAATATTTAAAGAAAAAAGAGATCAAGATGTTTTCTTTAAAACACAACTTTGTATCTAATGAACTCTGTAAAAAATAAAATTTGTGGGTAGTTCCCAATTCTCTATAAAACATGGAAGAGAGAAGCTTGGTTTGGAACCTCTTGAGAATTTGCCACAAACATCTACCTCTGCAGGAAAAGAATCTAATATAGATTTTAGAGAATGCTTGTCATTGACCGTGTAGCACTGTATTCTAACAGTTCTACCAGATGAGTTAGCTCAGAAATGCATCTTGATTAACATAAATTGAGCATTGAGTGGCATTGTTTTGGATTTTCTGGCTGTAATTAACTAGTAACTTTGTTAAGTCCTCACGGTGGTTTCTGGGTGCAAGAATCACATGACCAGTTTATATGAGGAAGTTTGCCATCTGGTTCGCTGTGCCAGAGGACATGCAGAAGCTACATCTAAAAGCGATAGGAACCAATTAGGTTTTAAGGTGAAACAAGAGACATCGAGCTATCTCTTGTGATTTAGAAATGAAATTTAATCTGTCAAAGTCCATTCCTACCTACCCTGACTCTTAAGGCTTTGCAGAAGCGCTTCAACTTGGAGGTTATACTGAGACCATGCTGCAGTTTGACTCATGGAAGGTCCTGGTAGAGTCAGTGGTACAACTGTACCATTGTTCAACTGGTAGAGTAACTGGTACAATAACTTAGTACCAGTTAACAATGGCTACCAGGTCTCTAGCTGTTCTCTACGGTTTCCTGTTTGGTGAGATGTAGTGCTGTTGTCTCTGTGAAAGTAATATTCCTCATATTAGACTAGGAGATTTCAAGCCATATCTAGTAGAGTGATCTGGCAAAGAGGTTTGGGGGGAGTCAGCACACCTGTACACCTACCTGAAGTTTGTGTGGGTAGAGATGTCTGATGGGTGAACTGGATGGACTATGAGGAGAACGTACCTAGGGGTAAGAGTAGATGTCTTTTTTCTGGAAACAGTCTCCTCCCAGCTCCACAACCACTGTCCAGCTCTTCCTCTGAGCATGCTGCGGATTGTTTTTAATTTTGTGGCTTCTGTGCGATTGTTTCCATGGTTTCTCTGAGTTTCCCGGATGAGTGACTTTAATGTGCTGCCTGGTTTGGGATATTTGGTCCAAAGAGACTAAGACACAGAAAGAGCCTGTGACAAATACCATGCAGAGTGTGGTGTTGCTCATACACCAGCTCTCCTCATCTTGCCCACCCCCTTGTTCTCACATAAAATGAGGGAGAAAATGGAGAATTTAAATTTTCAAAGAAAAATCCATCTGATTCTGTTTTCCCTGGCCCAGGGGTTTTTCTTTATTTCTTTCCATGAACCAGAAGCCTTTCTGTCGTTGGAAGAGCCCCTATAAGGCAGTTGCGTGGACCTCTCAGTGTGGCCAGGGGCCATTTGTGGGATGAGAGAGAAGGTGGACCTGGAGATGGGGGTGCATTGTTTCATCACAGAGAACCACAAAGGCAGTCTCTCCAACTTCATACAACCTGTTGTCTCCCACCTTCCATTAAATTTTAAGTATTTCTAATCACACACTTTTTCAACTTCCTCTTAAATTATTTACCAATGCCAGTAAAAGATAATGGAGAATTTGAGCAGAGCTTTACTCTTCCGACTTCCCTGTGAATTAAAACAGGGTTAATCTTGACACTGTAGTGATACAACAAGAGATGAAAATCCTTCCTGTATTTCCACAGAGTACGGTACAATCCACAGCCCGTCAACACCTATTAAAGATTCAGATTCTGATCGATTGCGTCGAGGTTCAGATGGGAAGTCACGTGGACGGGGCCGAAGAAACAATAACCCTTCTCCTCCTCCGGATTCTGATCTTGAGGTATGCTATTGCCAACGCCTAAGTAAATAGCAAGCGATTTAGAAGCTAAATGCTGATTTTGTATACCTGCTGTGAGCAAGGTGTCCAAATGCTTTTGTTACTGCTTTCTGTTCCCTATCAACATAAATAAGCCAGTTTTTTTTCTTTTTTCCATATTAAAGGTAAAGCAACTATTTATTTCTGCTTTCTCTTCCACTTCATGTGGTAAAGCATTTATTTTTCCTCTTTAGTGAAACGTCATAAATTATATCATTCTGCTTTAACAGAATTCTCTTGTACTGCTGTGTCATTGCCGTTAAATTAAGTGTTGTACTAAATATGCTTTATAAAACTCACTTGGAAATTAAAGGCACACTGTGTATATTGGGGGCGGGGAGGGGAAACCAGAATGTTCTAAACAAAAGTGGTTATCACCTTTTGAGACATGCTTTGGTGGAGTTCAAAGCAGGAGAGATTAAATAAAACTTTACAGGGTGATAGATTTTGTAACGTTGAATCCACTGATATTAACTTTCTTTTCATTGCCCAAGTGAAACTAATGGTAGAAAACTTGATTCTTTTGGCCGAAAAGATGACAGATTACCAGCAGAACTTGTGTTTGAATATGTGCTGGTGTGAGTGGGGTTGGGAAGAAAAAAGCAAATGGAAGCCTTTGGTGATATCTCAAAGATCTTTTTGAAATGAGTTCCTTCACTAATTCAATTCTAAAAAACCCCAAGAGTATGCCAAGAGCATGTGGGTTACGTCTACTTAAGTTATTACCTCTGAAATCTCAATAAAATCAGGCAGGAACAATATACCATCCATTTGATAACATCCCAATAGGTAACACAAGGTGAATAGATGATGTAAAGTTTAAGTTTTTATATGCAATTTTTAGATACTCGGCTTATTAAGAATAAACCATAAGACTAGTTATTTTAATACTTCTTAATCCACAGTGATCAGAGGCAAAGAAAAAGTCAACTGAATGATTTTTCACTGATTGCCCCTCTGTCTGTGAAGTTACAAACAGACTCGTTTTAGCTTATTTTCCATGTCTTTAGAACTGAAAAGTGACTACAGAAGTAGAAAGAACATGTAGTCTTATTTCTTTCCTGCATTTTTGACAGTGTTGCTGATATGTTTATCCTCTTGTATCTTACCTGAGGTTTTATCTGAGAAAAGCTAGGGCATACACTTTGGAACATTTGTGTTAAAAAATAGTAAATTCAGATTTTTCATCTGTCTCCCGTTTCAAGACTACCTTTCCATGTTGAAGTTATGACTAGCAGGTTTCTCAGACAAGGGCAAGACACATTGATTTGGTGCTTCCTTTCTAGAGGGTGTTCATCTGGGACTTGGACGAGACAATCATTGTTTTCCATTCCTTGCTCACTGGGTCCTATGCCAACAGATATGGGAGGGTGAGTACCAAGAGGCATCATTTGTTCATTTCTTTAGAGTAAATCTGCCTAGAATTAGATTTTTTATCCAAATGGGAATGTGGTTTAACTTTAAATAATATATTTGAAATACAAAAATGAAAGTAACTTGATTTACTGAAATATATATATAAGACGAAGCCATAAATGAACAGAAGGAGTTCTTTTTAGGCTGTTAAGAAGATAAAGATCTCTCATAAAGATAAACTTTATGCAATTAAATTCATTCTTATTTCAGACCCCAATGAATAAAGGTGATCAGATGCTATTCTAGGGTGAAATAGTAGAATACATAGATGATATAAAAAGATCTTTTGTGTTGTGTTTTTTTTTATTTGCCACATATTTTTATTCTCTTCATTCCCAACATATTCAGGGGAGCAGATAGTTCACTATATTGTCTTCCATGATTAGCAATGTTAGTATTTTATTTTCAAAGCACTTATTATGAATGTCTTTATCAGTCCCTTTGCTGTGGAACTAAAAATATGTGAATAGTTTGTAAAAGTTTGGCTTCTGAATGACAGAGGAACAATATCTCCAGTTCTTAGTTGTTACAACACTTATCTTGGTGGTGTAGGTACAGAATAATTTTACAGATCACCTTCCATGAATATAATTTTAATTTCAGTGTTTTGCATTGGGTTTCCCAAAATCTTGGAAATTCTTTTTGTTTCCTTGCTGGTTCCATAACTTTTTCTCATGCAAAAATCATGTTATTTAAAAGTGTCTTAAGTGAAATTATCCTGTGAATATCATATTTTTCATTTTTAATCATTAAAGAAATCATATTACAAGTCTTAGATCCTTGAAGCTTTTGGTTGGAAGTCTTAGGAACTGAATTCTTATGTGTTGGTGACTCCAGATGTTTCTCAGCATTAACTGTTAAAATTGATGCTCATAAGATGGTCATGCTTTCATTACTGACTGCAGGAATTTATCCTTTCAATAAATCATATTTCAATAAATACATATTTAGTGCTTGATATGTAGGCATCTGGAGGTGAAAGTGGAGAAATGCTCATTGAGCTTCACAGTGCAGCCTTCCTTTCTCAAACCCTAAATATATACCTAATACAAAAAAAAGGGGGGGGGGGTGTGCTGGAAAAATGCACATTTGTAAGAGCAAGAATATTCCACCATTTGAATGTCTTGTCAGAAATATCTGTAAAACACAATATCCCCCAATTTATTGTTAAACAGATTTTCTATGAGAAGAAGATAATGAACAAAAACACAGATTATTTTAAAAATAAGGCTATTTTAAGTTTTCTAAGGAACCTCCATAGTGTTCTCCATAGAGGTTGTATCAATTTACATTTCCAGCAGTGGAAGAGATTTTCCCTTCTTTCCACACCCTCTCCAGCATTTATAGTTTGTAGGTATTTTTGATGATGACCATTCTGTCTGGTGTGAGGTGATACCTCATTGTAATTTTGATGTGCATTTCTTTAATAATTAGTGATGCTGACCATCTCTTCACGTGCCTCTTGGCTATCTGTTTGCCTTCTTTGGAGAAATGTCTATTTAGATCTTCGCGTTTTTTGACTGGATTGTTTGTTGTTTTGCTATTTAGTTGCATGAGATGTTTGTATATTTTGGAGATTAATCCTTTTTCAGTTGCTTCATTTGCAAGTTATTTTCTCCCATTCTGAGGGCTGTCCTTTTGTTTTGTTTATGGTTTACTTTGCTGTGCAGAAGTCATAGAGTCAATCATTCAGAATAAGTCTTTACTTTGTGGCTGGCACATATGAAGGAGTCCATAAATATTAGTTGTGTTATTTTTATTTATTATTTCTTTGATCGGTATTATTACTATCCCTATTTATACAAAAACTGCTCCTTTAAAAGCCTGAAGTATCAAAGTATAGTAAGTAGGAAGAGTCTTGAAGATCATCTTAACTGAGCCATTTTAATGTCCCTACAACTAACTCCTGGAGGAAGAGAGCTGGCCCCTGGAACTCACAGAAAAGTGTTGAAAAGGCAACACTTAGGAAATCAACATTTAAAAACCATCCAGGAAGTCTCAAGTCTTTAAAAAGCTTTGTCACTAGAGGCCAGGTTGATTAAGGAGAGTTGTCTTGATGTGTGTGCTCTGAGCCATTGAAAGGGGCCTGCTTAGAGGTGGTGAATATCCCCTGACCTCCTGGCCTTGTGTCAGTCTCTGACCATAAATTACTGGTTTACGCATGGAATTCATACCTAACATAGAAACCAATGGCAGCTTAGAATTTTTCACTTGGATTCTTGACGATATCTAAGCCAAATATTATAAATATCATGAATTTTATTTTTACCAATGTCAGCTATTAGTATTTTAAGACTTCAACCCATAGTATTTTGTTTAGTTTTTTCATACGAGGATATGTGATAAAAATTTTTATTTTCTATAATTTCCCAAAGCCAAATGTATGTATTCTTTCAAATACAGATGATTTGAGATGTTTAAACGTAAGGTTATCCTTTATGAGTTGATGGATGTTGAAGAGAGAGTAACTTCAGAAAGTCGGGGTGGGAAATGTCTTCCTGAGCATGATCCCTTGAGCCCGAGGTCAGAATGACCCAAAGAGTCCAGTGGATAATGTGCCCGTCAGGAGCAAGAGTGTTATAAGCAGAGGAAACAGCAAGCACAGAGGCAGGAAAGGGTTTAATGTTTGAGAGACAAAGAGGACAGTGTTGCCGAGCTTAGGGAAAAGAGATGCAGTCAGGAGAGAGATGTGCTGGGATGAGGGCAGGTATGAAGCACCTCCCAGCCATAGTCAACAGCACTGATCTCATTTCACACACTGTAAGAAAGTCTTCAAGGGGAGACATGAAATCTGATATAGTGTTTTAGATTTCTTTGGCTGTGTGTGGAGAATTAGTGGTAGGGAGAGAGAGGATGAGGAACAGAGAGGTTTCAGGGTGATCAGATGCACTGGCAGTGAAGATGGAGAAATGATTGGATTATGGATTCTATTGCAGGTAGAGAATTAGGATTTAATTGGACTGTGCTAGTGGGCGATAGGCAGTAGGAGATCAGATCATTCCCAGGGTTTTGTCCTGAGAAACTGAAAGAATTTTCATAAATTTGTTGAGATGGGGTAGAACTAATTTGGAGGGAAAATGGAAAATTCAGTGTTGCTCAAGTTTGAAATGCCCATGAGACATCTGCTCAGACCAGGTAAGGTGACGCTTGGAAGGGGACCACAGGAGATGGTGGAGAGTGGTTGGGGCAGATGTCAGATTTAGAATGAACAGTACACAGCTCAGGATGAGAAGGTCCTCAGACACATTTAGCTCAATTTCTTCCCACACCCCTTCTTTGAGCTGAGCACTGTCAGTCAACCTATCCTCTCATTGGTGGGACATGCCTCTTTCCTGACTTTTGAGGACTCCTTGCTAAGGATGTTGACTTGTAGCCTAAGTCATGCAAGAAAGCTTGCTGTATGATCTCTTTATTGGAGAACTTTAGAATCTGATACTTTAGAATCTAGGATATGATACTTGTGTCTGGTAAGAATGTGTGGCTCAGCAAGGATGCTTCCAAACAGTAATAATAACCAAACTGATCAGGACTTCGGTTTAGTTCAGTTCAGCCGCTCAATCATGTCTGACTCTTTGCGACTCCGTGGACTGCAGCACGCTAGGCTTCCCTGTCCATCACCAACTCCTGGAGCTTACTCAAACTCATGTGCATCGAGTCAGTGATACCATCCAACCATCTCATCCTCTGTCATCCCCTTCTCCTCCCACCTTCAATCTTTCCCAGCATCAGGGCTTTTTCCAATGAGTCAGCTCTTCGCATCAGGTGGCCACAGTATTGGAGTTTCAGCTTCAGCATCAGTCCTCCCAATGAATATTCAGGACTGATTTCCTTTAGGATGGACTGGTTGGATCTCCTTACAGTCCAAGGGACTCTCAAGAGTCTTCTCCAACACCACATTTTTGGGGGCTCCAAAAATCACTGCATATGGTGACTGCAATCTTGAAATTAAGATGCTTGCTCCTTGGAAGAAAAGCTATGACCAACCCAGACAGCATATTAAAAAGCAGAGACGTTACTTTGCCAACGAAGGTCTGTCTAGTCAAAGCTATGGTTTTCCAGTAGTCATGTATGGACGTGAGAGTTGCACTACAAAGATAGCTGAGCGCCAAAGAATTGATGCTTTTGATCATTACTTGCATCCTTGTTTTCTACCTGGGATGCAGGAGAGAAGTCTCAGGACAGTTCAGGGGCAAGCCACCTCTCTTAGAGCACAGGTTCCGGGATGTTACTGGGCTTTGTCAAGGGGACATGTGGCTGAGCCTTACTCTGCAAGCATATAAAGCAGTGAATGCCTGACAATGTGATTGCTGTTCGGTCTCTATGGGAACCAGATACTTGAGAAGTAGCTTAGTCACAGTAGCTTAGACTGCTCGATGAGTAGGCCATTCAGTAAAGGGATACAGGATCTGGTTGATATAATGCAAAATTAGGGCATGTTACAGCAATATGTACCAAAAAAACTTTGAGAATGTCTCACCTTCCATGTAATCCTAGCTGTGGGAAGCAGGCCTGCTGGGTGTTATAAGGAAGTGCTGTTTTATAACAAAGGTGATGGGAACAAAAAGAAAATACTGGGTACAGTTCAGGTTTTAGGGAAGAGAAAAGAAACAGCATATTAAAAGGAAAATGAAGTCTATGGATGTTAATGTAAATTAGGTTGTTGTTCCTAATATCTGTCCTAGCATCTTTTAAAGTTGCTTTCAAACCAAATCCAAATTCCCTAATTTTACTGAAGAAAACAAGCCTTGCTTTTTTTCATTGAATGGTCTCTTTAAAGTAGACAAGGTAATAATATAGTTGTTGACATCAAAGCACAGACCCCAGATTTATATTTAAAATAAGCATTGTACTGATGTCCCAAGCATGAATCCTTCTTGGGGGAGGACTTCTCAAGATACCCAGTATCTTGATTGTTTTAATACTTTCTTTTTATTGTTGCTTTAACACCTGTGTCTCATACAGATTTGGGCTAGACTAGGTCTTCAGAGTCTTGAACCTTACTCCTTGTTTTACACAGAAACCTAAATGTGAACACTTAAGACAGCATGAAGCTTAGCATTTTAATTGTTGTTGTTGTTCTGTTGTTATGTCATTTTTGATTCTCTGTGACTCCATGGACTGCAGCATGTCAGGCTTCCCTGTCCTTCACCATCTCCCGGAATTTGCTCAAACTAATGTCCATTGAGTCAGTGATGCCATCCAACCATCTCATCCTCTCTCGTCCCCTTCTCCTCCTGCCATCAATCTTTCCCAGCATCACGGTCTTTTCCAGTGAGTCAGCTCTTCGCATCAGCTGGCTCAGCTTCAGCACCAGTCCTTCCAATGAATATTCAGGATTGATTTCCCTTAGGATTGAGTGGTTTGATCTTGCTGTCCAAGGGACTCTCAAGAGTCTTCTCCAGCACCACAGCTTGAAAGCATCAATTGTAGGCCCTACTTATTAAGAATCTCCCATGTAACCAGGACTCATTTAACTCAACTCTAGTGCTCTGAAACTGCTATTGCCAAACCCATTTACAGAGGAGGAAGCTGAAGTTTAAAAGAGGTTGGAGATCAAATGTAAAAAACAGTAACATTTGTGGCATAAGATACATATTAGCTGATTTTAATGTAGCTGAACCTTGACTGTCAAAAAAAACACACAAAACCCTTGAATCTGACATAGTGGCCAGTAGGTAATATATGATACTGTCTTTAAGTTTTTGAAGTACCAATATGTGATTGGCCTTATGATGTAATAGAAGGAGCATCAGATTTGAATTCAAATAGAGCTATACTCAGATCCAAGCTCTGATTTTCAGTTCACTTACCTTGGCCAAACTATTTATCCATGCTGAGCCTGGTTTCCATATTCATAAATCTGACTGCTTGTAATCACTTTAAGAATTCACTTGCATCAATGATATCTCAGTAAAGCTAGAAGGTATTAAAAAAAAAAAAAGATTTAAGTTGTGTCATGAATTTGAAGGGTCCAGCACTATGTCTTACTAACAGCAGTAACCTAATAATAAATACAGCATATATCACTGATTGGTCTTGTATCTGCTGTCTAAGCTTTTCTTTTCTAACGTGCCAGGCTTATAGGATGGTCCCAGTTGTCACAATAAGTTTAGATCAACTAAACCTCCCTAGTGAGTGTATTACTGTGATCATTCAGCACATTGAGGGAAGAAAAACTTGACGGCAGTTTACACCATTTCATCAGAACATTCCAAGTAGCCAGTAAAGACTGCTGCTTTTTAGAGTACTGTGTCTGTTTCAGGGCATGATGGTAAACTCCAGACTCTAATGAGGGATGACCACCTTCCATGATGGCTGTAGATGCTGGATTCTCAGCATAGTATCAAAGCAGCTAGACATCTAGTGTCCTCCTTGGACTAGAGAGGATTTAGTTACTTAAACGGAATGATCTCTCTTTTGGAACCTCCAGACCAGAGGTTCACAAACTTTTCTGGTAAAGGGTAAAGAATAAATATGTCAAGCTCTTGGGCCGTATGCTGTCATAACTACTCAGCTCTGCCCTGGTACTGAGCCACAGACAATATGTAAATGAATACATGTCACCAGATATTACATTAATAGTTCTTAAGTTTGAATTTCATGCAGTTTTTCCATGTCATGAAATATGTTCCTTCCTTTGGATTTTAAAAATTTTGACCAGGGATTGACAGATCGAATCTCAAAGCTAAATCTGATTCATTACCTATTTTTGTAGCACTTCCAAGCTAAGAATGCTGCTTGAATTTTTAAAGGCTTATTAGTTAATTAGTGTTGGTTGGTCAGTCATGTCCGACTCTTTGCAACCTCATGGACTGTAGCCCGCCAGGCTCCTCTGTCCATGGAATTCTCCAGGCAAGTATAGTGGAGTAGGTTGCCATTCCCGTCTCCGGGGGATCATCCCGACCCAGGGATCAAACCTGAGTCTCTTGCATTGCAGGCAGATTCTTTACTACATGAGCCACCAGGGAAGCCCTATAAAGGGTTTATATATATTTATTTATTATAAAATAAAAGAATTTTCTCAGAGGCTGTATATGGCCAACAAAGTCTAGAGTATTTTTTGTCTGTCCTTTTAGAGAAAACATTTGCCTGCCCCTGTTCTGATCATGTTCTGAATTTTGTGTTGGTTAATTTTACTCCTGCCTTCAGGACACCGGGACAAATTCAGTGACGGTCACAGTGTGGCTGACTAGACAGTGAACTCAATGTGTGTCTGCATCTGGGGCCCCAATAAAGCACAAGCCAGCACATGAATTTGTCAGGGTGGGCAAATCAGCAGTTACAAATAGGCCCTGAGTCTCATGCTCAAAAACAACAGAAACATCTCTGTCCTATTGAATGGTCTTGAGTGGATTGTCTAGGTTGTATGGTTTAGGCAGTCTTTGGCAGTGCAGGTACGATTGTACCATCTTACTGGCTAGCTTCTGAGGCTTCTGGGACCTCGTCATCAGCTTTCTAGCCCCCAGCGGGGAAAAGCAGGGGGAGCGTGAATGGCACGCTGTAAGGACCAGCCTTAGAGGGAAGGGTACACACCTCTACGTCCTTGGCCTAGTGCAAGGGAGACCAGGAGAGGTAACCTAGTTGTGTGACCAGGAAAAAACAGAAAGTGGGTTTCGGTGGATGGGTGGCAGTGACAGCCACAGTTCTCAGCTGAGAAATATTTGACAAATGAGTAAAACCCAGAACACGCTTTAAAACCCTTGTGGTGGCTCTGGCCATCCCACCAGACCAGTGCCCTAGGGCTGTGTGTCAAATGTGCCAAATGGCCGCTTAGTCCCAAAGGATCGTTCCATGATTCTGTTCTCTACTTTGTGTATCAGGGCCATGTTAGATCAGAATGATGAAATAAATTAGGGTTGTCAATATAATTTCTGAATACTGTGAAATGACCTGGAATCTAAACTCTCAAAATGAACTAGCACAGTATTTTTTGACTATTAAGGGGATTTCCAGCAAAAAGAACCTCCTTCATCCCTTTCCTTTGCCCTTATTCTGACAGTGGTTCTCTTTCCATTTAACTGTCAGCCTCTTCCTCCTTACTGGCAGTAGCATACTGAAATGTATGTTCCTGCTACCTTTTGAGTAAAGCTCTATGTTTCAAGTCCACACATATAAAAGGAAACGCAGCGAACAAACATCAATCATCACAGTTTTCAAACCACCACACTGGTCTGCCATCACCAGCTTTGGACCTCCCTTGCTCTACGGCCTTTGGAATAGCCCCTTGAAGATAATCCAGTCTCACTTGTTCTGTCTTAATCTTCCCGTCTGTAAAATGGGAGCAATCCTGGGGCTTTTGGGAAAACAGTATAAAGCACCTAGAAAAATACTCACAGGCACTTTCTAAATAAGAGCTGTTATTGCTTACCTTGAGGAGTTCAGAAGAGGGAGTGGGAAATAGTGCATACTTTATTGTTCTAGGTAGCAGACACGAAGAGGGGGTAGCTGAGCATAACCATTTAGGGAAATGAGCAGCAAAGTAGCTGGATATCTGTTAAGGATATATAAAGGATCGTATTTGCAGAAGATGAGTAACAGAAAATGTTCTGAAATGGTAATAAAAATACTGCACCTTTGTTCAGCTTTTACAACCTATACTGCCATCTCACAGTTACTAAACATCCAGTAAGTCCCTTCTTTTCTTTCTAATGAAGAAGCTGTGTCTCAGAAAATTAAATGATTGCCCCAAAGAAGCTCATCTGTTAACTGACAACATTAGGAAATTCATCTATCTTTTGATGGGCTCATTGCCTGAAAAAAGGACATACACCTAATAAAAATTTGGAAAAGTAATCTCACTTCCCCTGCATCTGCCCCTTCAAGGTCAAGACATTAAAACTGATGCTTGAGAATGTGTCCATGATCTTGTGGCCAACACCGTGTTTGGCTGATAAAATCCCTCATGCCTACATATTTAGAAAAAAACTTGGAAACAGAAAGTTGTAAACATTGAGGTTTTGTGCTGTAGGCATGGGGATGCCATGAACAGTATTGAAACAGTAGAGTGACATGATGGACGTGTACAATTTGGAAGATTGATCTGATAGCAGAGAAGATTATTGCAGTCCTCCTGGTAGGAAATAATCAAGGTCTAAGAGAATGGCTGTAACACTAGGAAGGAGAGAGAGATAGGAGAGGTTACAAGTGAAATCTAGATAGGTCTTTTGATTGGATTTAGCTGTGTAGGCTTTTTGCCAGCACTGTGTGAGCCCTGACTTGGCCAGATCTGTCCTGGCTTTATTCTTGTTCTTCCCTCTCTGTACCACATCTTGGCAGCTGTCTCATGTTTGGGATTCATTGGGTTTTTTCCACAAGCACAATTAATCTTTGGAGTGGTGACGTTCTTACTCTTATTCTCTACTTGGGTATTATTTTCATGATGTTGTAAGAGAGTCTCTTAAATAAGGAGAAAATTAGCAGTCGAGTGTCACATATCTGATCAATAAAAATAACCTGATTAGCCCCACCGTAAGTTGTGGTTTTTTTTTTTTTTTACTTTTTTAAGTCATTCATCCAGTAATTCAGCTATGATTTATTTCTCATGTGTGTACATTCTCTCCTGGTAATCCAGATTATTTCTTAATTGGCATCAGAACTACACCCAGCTACACCCAGCTCCTAAAACTTGACATGATAGGGCTATAGAAAATTGTAAAAGTTAATATTCCTTTGGTGGTATTGATAACTTTAGACAGATTAGAGAAAAAAATGAAATCTTTGGGTCTCATGGTCTATACAGATTATTTACATAACACTTTTAGAAATATATTTGAAAGAAATAACATTTTAGCATTTTTTTTTTCTTCTCTCCTGTAAAGGAGTTAATTTTCTCATCTTATCTTTAATCCTTCCCTTGTGAGCAACCAGCATGGGGCCTTGAAAATAAGCCACCCCTGGACTCAAGAGTGCCTGCCCATTCCTGTTTTTCAGCTTCTTTTTCTCCAAAACAAAAGATCCTGAATGAAGAGAATATATTTTCAATGGCATGCAGGGCCTGTTCCTGGCTGTAATACTAGCATTCAAAATAAGTAGCTGCTTAAGGGGTCCAGAATGGCTTGTTTTTTTTTTCTTTCCTTGGATTGAGACTGGCCAATATTGTTGTTGCTTTGAGTAGACTTTACAAGATTTTCACGTTGACCCACAAATCCTCATAAACCTGCTCACAAGCTTCCCATCACACCTCACTGGGCCACATCAGCCCTGATAATTGTTCACCACTGGAGGCTTAACTGCCCACACAGGGTCAGGGCAAATAGAATTTTTAGGAACCTTATCTTTTATTCCACAAATTTAAAATATAAGTACCACATCCCAGGGTACTAGTCAGACTTTCTGAAATAGCTGAACCATCTTTTAACCTAAGATAAATTCTTTAAATAATGGTGTAAAAACATGACAGATTCTACTTTTTGATCCAAAATAGAACAGCAATTGCCAGGAGTCCGTATAGATCAGATCACATAGACATCATGGGGTACCTATTCAATAGGAGCGACGTGAAAGACATTTATCATGTGTTTAAAATGTACTTGGAAATTGAAAATAGTAATAGGTAAAAATTAAAAAGCAAAACTAATTTTTTACTTTCAGTGAAATAAACCCCTGGCATCATTGGTGCTTTGTAGAACCCAGTTCCTAACTTGGAATGCTTCAGGTATCTAAAAGTAGAACAACAATTTAGGTATTAAAATATTTCTTAGAAGTCTCAACTTAAAGAATTTAAATAGGATAAGTGTATATTGCCTATACTTTTGCCTGATTTATTTCACTGTGTTGTTTTTTTTTTTTTTTTTGCTTTTAAGTTTAGAAAAATATGATGGTTAAAGAAAAAGAATGAAAGGGCAAAATGTGCAAAGGTGTGGATATAGGAACTGGAGTTATATTAACAATATGAACAATTATTTCTTTTAATACATTGCCCATATATCTAGTCTAGTGGTGGTAGCTCAAGCGGTAAAGAATCTGCCTGCCAATTTGGAGACACAGGTTCGATGCCTGGGTCAGGAAGATCCCTGGTGGAGGAAATGGCAACCCACTCCAGTGTTCTGCCTGAAAATCCCATGGACAGAGGAGCCTGGTGGGCTACAGTCCACGGGGTCGCTAAGAGTCAGAACAACGAAGTGACTGAGCACACAATAATATATATTTAGAATGACATAATTATATATGGTATATATAAGCAATAAACAGAAACTTTTATTAACATTTGGTGCCATTTTTAATTGTTTTAACGGTAAAACTTAAGGTGACTTCAGTTCAGTTCAGTTGCTAAGTCGTGTCTGACTCTTTGCGACCCCATGGACTGTAGCACACCAGGCCTCCCTGTCCATCACAAACTCCCGGAGCTTACTCAAACTCATGTCCATCACGTCGGTGATGCCATCCAACCATCTCATCCTCTGTCGTCCCCTTCTCCTCCTGCCTTCATTCTTTCCCAGCATCAGGGTCTTTTCCAATGAGTCAGTTCTTCACATCAGGTGGCCAAAGTATTGGAGTTGCAGCTTCAGCATCAGTCCTTCCAGTGAATATTCAGGACTGATTTCCTTTAGGATGAACTGGTTGGATCTCCTTGCAGTCCAGGGGACTCTCAAGAGTCTTCTCCAACACCACAGTTCAAAAGCATCGATTCTTCAGAGTCTAGAATTAACATACCAAAAAAGATGTCCTTTTCATTATAGGGGGCTGGAATGAAAAAGTAGGTAGTCAAGAAATACCTGGAGTAACAGGCAAATTTGGCCTTGGAGTACAAAATGAACAAGGGCAAAGGCTAATAGAGTTTTGCCAAGATAATGCACTGGTCATAGCAAACACCCTCTTCCAACAACACAAGAGTACACTCTACCCATGGACATCACCGGATAGTCAATACTGAAACTAGATTGATTATATTCTTCGCAGCCAAAGATGGAGATGCTCTATACAGTCAGCAAAAACAAGACTGGGAGATGACTGTGGCTCAGATCATGAACTCCTTGTTGCCAAATTCAGACTTGAAGAAAGTAGGGAAAACCACTAGACCATTCAAATATGACCTAAATCAGATCCCTTATGGTTATACGGTGGAAGTGAGAAATTGGAGCATTAAACCAAAAGTAAAAACCTTGGGATATAGCTTTCAAAATAGTTACATAAAAGGAAGGGATATTTTTATGGCTAGATGAATGGTTAGCTTTAAGTTTTCTAGAGGAAGGACATTCCTTTATACTCAAAAACGTGCTGAATCCTGTTCTAAAAACCCAAGAAAAGATAAACAGGTTTTCCTTAAACTATTTTGAGGCTCAAAGGACCATGAATACTCTGAGCTGAAAATAGAATTTTGAGAAAGTAAATGAAAATGAATTAAGAAAAGCATTTTTGAATCAGTCTCAGTTTGGCGAAAGCAGTGGCAGGGAGGGTGGGTAGGTACAGGGGGCGGTCATGTTGGCCATTAAAAATAGATTATATTGCCGTTGAAGCCATGAAATGAGAATTATGAGTGAGTGCATACCACCATTCAAAGCAATTTCACAGATAGGTAAGATCAAATATCATGTTCAAATACTCGAATTAGCAATGCAGATGTAACTATGATATTTCTCAACATAAATGGCCAACAAAATAATCTGAGCAGCATGAACTTCAGCTAGATCACTGAAATAAAACAAAAGTCATGTTAGAAAGTACTCTCTACTGCTCTTCCCCCCAGATCTGGATTCCATGATAATGCCTTGGGGTCTCCATGTTAGGACTAACCAAAATTTAAGAGCCCATCCAAAGAAGTTATCAAAACAGAAGTAGTAGATGATACCCAGTACCTTAGTCTTCTGGCCTATAGTAGTTTTGTTGTGGGTAATGATCACTGAAAACATCCATGAAGTATTTCAGAAAATTGTACCCCCAAATGTCACCATTCCCTAGTTGCACATTCGAAACAATTCATATTATATGGGCTGTGGTACCCAAGATACGCACTTGGCCATGCCTGCCTCTCCTGCCTGAGTCACCATTTGTCTCCTGGCTTGATACCAATGAGTCATTAAAAATGTCCCCCTTAGAAAACAAACTTAGGGGATTGCCAGGGGGAGCAGATAGTTAGGAAGTTTAGGATGAACAGGTACACACTGCTGTATTTAAAATGGATAACCAACAAAGATCTACTGTATAGCACAGGGAACTCTGCTCAGTGTTATGTGGCAGCCTGGATGAGATGGGGGTTTGGGGGAGAATGGATACATGTATATGTGTGGCTGAGTCCCTTCACTGAGTCCCTTCAGTTCACCTGAAACTGTCACAACATTGTTAATCGGCTATCAGTTCAGTTCAGTTCAGTTCAGTCACTAAGTCATGTCCGACTCTTTGTAACCCCATGAATCGCAGCACGCCAGGCCTCCCTGTCCATCACCAACTCCCGGAGTTTACTCAAACTCATGTCCATCGAGTTGGTGATGCCATCCAACCATCACATCCTCTGTCGTCCCCTTCTCCTCCTGCCCCCAATCCCTCCCAGCATCAGGGTCTTTTCCAGTGAGTCAACTCTTTGCATGAGGTGGCCAAAGTATTGGAGTTTCAGCTTCAGCATCAGTCCTTCCAATGAACACCCAGGACTTATCTCCTTTAGGATGGACTGGTTGGATCTCCTTGCAGTCCAAGGGACTCTCAAGAGTCTTCTCCAACACCACAGTTCAAAAGCATCAATTTTTCAGCGCTCAGCTTTCTTCACAGTCCAACTTTCACATCCATACATGACCACTGGCAAAGCCATAGCTTGACTAGACAGATCTTTGTTGGTAAAGTAATGTCTCTGCTTTTTAATATGCTATCTAGGTTGGTCATAACTTTCCTTCCAAGGAGTAAGCGTCCTTTAATCGGCTATACCCCAATACAAAATAAAAAGTTGAAAAAGTACAGTCCGTCCTTAATAATTTCTTGAATACAACATAGTGGTGTAATAGGTGTCTAGCCAGAATCCCTGGCTTCAGGGAGCTTTTAGATTAATAAAGGAGATAGTAGGAAATGAATGAATCTTCAGTAGCAGTCCTTCATGGGCTGATCTAAACCAACACCACTAAACCCACAAGGAGGGAAGCCACAGAATATCTAAAGAAATAACAATCTTAGGAAGGAAACAAGTATTCTGTATTACTCATGACAAGTGTTCTCTGGTAACTACAGTCACTTAACTAGTAAGAAAAGGCCAATAGTAGGATGTAAAATGATAACACTAGTATCATGAGCCAGAAAAAAAGGATCAGGAGCTACACAACCAAAATCTAAATGCCAGAGGTCCTAAATGAGATGCTTCTAGGGTTACTGCTATTCTTAAATTACACCGGGAATTCTCCTTTGCAGCCAATCAGTGTTGCAGTGTGACCATACTGCTCCTCTGGCTTCAATTATAAATGTATTAAATAGAAGTTTCCCTGGCTTCCTGGAAAAGGCCATCATCTCCTTTGACAAAAATTAGTAGCTTTAATACAGACAAAGCAGTGTCAGACACACATCCTATGTATACTCCAAATCTCTTTAAGTCTGAATACAGATGAACAGCCATGTCCAAGCATCTTCTTTTCAATAAAAGAGGATATGCTGAGAACTCTGCAAGGCTTTTGGAACTTTGACTTAAAAAAAAAAAAAGGTCACTTTAAAAGTATGGTTTGAGTGTGCTTTACATTTTCAAAATGTTTTTTAATCTATAGTTTTACCACCAGAAGACAACCAATCTTGTCTCAGTGAATATTTTTGCCTATTTTTTAAAAATTCAGTATAGACAATTCTAAATATCTACAAAAATAGATGACATAGTATTGATATAATGAAACCCAGTGTAACCTCTGCCAACTTTAACAATTATCAAATCCTAGTTAATCTTGTTGCATCTGTGTCCTTACCACATCCCTCCCTGCCTGGGTCTGCTGGAAGATTATTTTTCAAATAAAGATTGTATTATTTCATTTGTCTGTATTTCAATATATATTTAAGACTCCATTAAAAGAATTTTTAGAATAGAAATGGTAGCTAGAGCTCAGGACGTTAGCTGTCTAGCAAAGTTAATAGTTTCTTAATATTAAATGTCTAAGCAACAGCTACAGTTCTCCAATTCTATTTTGATTTTAAGTTATAGTAAAACAAACTACCTTCTTAATAGTTCATAAGTATACAGTTCAGTAGTATTAACCAGATCCACATTATTGTGCAGCCAATCTCCAGAATTCTTTTGATCTTGTAAAACTGAAAGTCTATATGGTTAAATAACTCCCCATTTTCCCCTCCCTCCAGCACCTGGCAACCACCATTTTACTTTATGTCTCTATAATATTGATTACTCTTTATTTTTATTGAACCATAGTTGATTTACAATATTGTGTTAGTTTCAGATGTACAGTTATATATGTGTGTGTGTACATAGATTTTTTTTCAGATTCTTTTCTATCGTAGATTATTATAAGATACTGAATGTAATTCCCTGTGCTAAACAGTAAATCCTTACTGTTTATTTTATGCATAGTGGTGTGTATTTGTTAATCCCATGCTCCTAATTTTCTCCTCCCCTTCCCCTTTGGTCACTGTAAGTTTGTTTTCTATGTCTGTGAGTCTATTTATTTCTGTTTTGTAAATAAGTTGATTTGTTTCGTTTTGTAGGTTCTACGTGTAAGCAGTATCATACATTTGTCCTTGTCTCACTTACTGCACTTAGTATGGGTATCTGATTTTGACTCTCCTGACTACCGCACATGAGTAAAATCACACAGTATTAGTCTTTTCGTAAGTGGCTTACTTCACTTAGCATAATGTCTTCGAGGTTTATTCGTGTTTTCTGCATGTGTCAGCATTCCTTTCATTTTTGAAACTGAAGAGGAACTAAAGAGCCTCTTGGTGAAGAAGGTTGAAAGAGGAGAGTGAAAAAGCTGGCTTAAAACTTAGCATTCAGAAAACGAAGATCATGGCATCCGGTCTCATCACTTCATGGCAAATAGATGGGGAAACAATGGAAACAGTGACAGATTTTATTTTTGTGGGCTTCAAACTCACTGCAGATAGTGACTGCAGCCATGAAATTGAAAGACGCTTGCTCCTTGGAAGAAAAGCTATGAGAAACCTAGACAGCATATTAAAAACCCAGAGACATTACTTTGCTGACAAAGGTCTGTATAATCAAAGGTATGGTTTTTCCAGTAGTCATGTAGGGATGTAAGAGTTGGACCATAAAGAAGGCTGAACGCCTAAGAATTGATGCTTTCAAACTGTGGTGCTGGAGAAGACTCTTGAGAGTCCCTTGGACTGCAAGGAGATCCAGCCAGTCAGTCCTAAAGGAAATCAACCCTGCATATTCATTAGAAAGACTGCTGCTGAAGCTGAAGCTCCAATACTTTGGCTACCTGACGTGAAGAGCCCACTCATTGGAAAAGCCCCTGATGCTGGGAAAGATAGAAGGCAGGAGGAGAAGGGGACGACAGAGGACGAGATGGTTGGGTGGCATCACCAACTGAATGGACATGAATTTGAGCAAGGTCTGAGAGATGGTGAAGGACAGGGAAGCCTGGCATTCTGCAGTCCATGCAGTCGCAGAGTTGGACATGACTGAGCAACTGAACTGAATAATACTCCATTGTATGGGAATGCCTCATTTCATCTATTCATCTGTCAATGGACACTTGGGCTATTTCTACCTTTTAGCAATTGTAAATAAGGCTGCTATGAAAGTGGCTGTATAAATATCTCTTGGAGACCCTGCTGCTAGTTATTTTGGGTACCAGAAGTAGAATTAGACTTCCCTTGTGGCTCAACTGGTAAAGAATCCGCCTGCAATGCAGGAGACCTGGGTTCAATCCCAGGCTTGGGAAGATCCCCTGGGGAAGGGAAAGGCTACCCACTCCAGTATTCTGGCCTGGAGAATTCCACGGACTGTACAGTCCATGGGGTCACAAAGAGTCAGACACAACTGAACAACTTTCACTTTGACTTTCAGAAGTAGAATGGCTGGATCACATAGTCATCCTATGCTTAACTTTTTGAGTAATTACCATACAGTTTTCCATAGAAGCTGTGCCAACAGTGCACAAGGGTTCCAGTTTCTCTATATTTTTATCAACACTTGTTATTGTTCAGTTCTTTTATAGTAGCCATCCTAGTGAGTGTGAGGTGGTATCTCATTGTGATTTTGATTTGCATTTCCCTAAACTCCAATACTTTGGCCACCTCATGCAAAGAGTTGACTCATTGGAAAAGACCCTGATGCTGGGAGGGCTTGGGGGCAGGAGGAGAAGGGGACGACAGAGGATGAGATGGTTGGATGGCATCATCGACTTGATGGACATGAGTTTGAGTAAACTCCGGGAGTTTGTGATGGACAGGGAGGCCTGGTGTGCTGCGATTCATGGGGTCGCAATGAGTCAGACACGACTGAGCAACTGAACTGAATGATTAGTGATGTTGAGCATCTTTTCATGTGCTTGCTGATCATTTGTATATCTTTGAAAGTTAAAGTCCCTCAGTCATGTCCGACTCTGCGATCCTCTGGACTGGGGCCTGCCAGGCCCCTCTGTTCATGGAATTCTCCAGGTAAAAATACTGGAGTGGGTAGCCATTCCCTTCTCCAGGGAATCTTCCCAACCCAGGGATCAAACCCAGGCCTCTTCATTGCAGGCAGATTCTTTACCAGCTGAACCACCAGGATTGCTATTAAGTTCTTTGCCCATTTTTTAACTGGTTGTTGGTTTTTTTTTTTAAATGGCTGTGTTGTAGGTGTTCTTTGTATATTCTGGATATTAACCTCCTATCAGATATGGGTTTAAATATTTTCTACTATTCCATAGGTTACCTTTTCATTGTGTTAATTGGATCCTTTGATGCACAGAAGTTCTTAGATGTAGTCACATTTATCTATTTTTCCTTTTGTTGCCTGTGCATTTCACGTCATAGCCAAGAAGTCACTTGCCAGATTCAGTGTCGAAAGTGTTTTTCTCCAAGAGTTTTATAGTTTCCCTCTTATGTTTAGGTGTTTGATCCATGTTGAATTCATTTTTGTATATGGTGTAAGGTAAGGATCCAACTTTATTCTTTTGTTGTGGATATCCAGTTTTCACAACATTATTTGTTGAAAAGGCTATCTTTTCCTCATTGAATAATCTTGGCGCTCTGTTTGAAAGTCATTTGACCATATGTGTGGGAATTTGGTTCTGAGCTCTGTTGCATGCCAGTAGTCCCTGTGTCTGTCATTATGTCAGTCTTTATAAATGACTTTTTTCAGTTAATTTACAGTGGAGTATAGTTGGTTTGCAGTGTTGTTAGTTTCTGCTGTTGAGCAAAGTGAATTAGCTACACATGTACATATATACCCTCTCTTTTGAATTCCATCCCATTTAGGTTACCACAAAGCATTGAGTAGAGTTCCCTGCGCTATATATAGTATGTTCTCATTAGTCATCTATTTCATACATAGTATCAAGTGTGTGTGTGTATATATATGTATATGTGATATGTATGTGTGTATATATTTATATATGTATGGTAATCCCAATCTCCCAACTCTTCCCATCCTTCTCCTTTCTCCCTTGGTATCCATGTTTGTTCTCTACATCTGTGTCTCTCTTTCTGTTTTGCAAATAAGATCATCTATGCCATTTTTCTAGATTGTACATCTATGTATTAATATATGACATTTTTCTCTTTCTGACTCACTTCATGCTGTATGACAGTCTCTCCGTCCATCCACCTCTCTACATACCATCCTGTTGTGACTGCTGTGGCTTTATGATTAAGTTTTGAAATTAAGAAGTATGACATCCAACTTTGTTTTTATTTTTCAAGATTGTTTTGGCTATTTGGAATCCTTTGAGATTGCATATGAATTTTAGGATGGATTTTTCTGGTTTTGCAAAAAAGAAAAAATACCATTAAAAATCCCCTTAAAAATTTGATCTACTGAAAATATTCTCTCAGATGGTAAAGAATCTGCCTGCAATGTGGGAGACCCAGGTTCGATCCCTGGGTTGGGAAGATCCTCTGGAGAATGGATTGGCAACCCACTCCAGTATTTTTGCCTGGAGAATTCCATGGACAGAGGAGCCTGGTGGGCTATATATGTATATCTCCATGGGGTCACGAAGAGTTGGACATGGCTGAATGACTAACACACACAAAAATTTGATAGAGATTGTATTAAATCTGTCAGTCACATTAGGTAGTGTTGATATCTTAATATTAAGTCTTCCATCTGTGAGGATGAATTGTTTTTCCTTTTAATTGTATCTTCTTTGATTTCTTTCAGCAACATTTTATAGTTTTCAGTATACAAGTCTTTTGACTACTTTGTTACATTTATTTCTAAGTGTTTTATTCCTTTTAATGGTATTTTAAGTGAAATTTTCTTAATTTCCTTTATGGATTGTTCATTGTTGATATATAAAAATGCGGCTAATTTTTGTGTGCTGATTTTTTATCCTGTAACTGTGCTGAATTCATTTATTAGTTCTAACAGTTTTTAGAAACTCTTTGGCATTTTCTCTGTATAAGATCATGTTATCTGTGAATAAAGATAATTTTACCTCTTCTTTTCCTATTTGGATGTTTTTTATTTCTTACCTAATTTTACTGTCTAGGACTTGCAGTACTATGTCAAATAGAAATGACATCCTTGACTTGTTCCTGTGCATAGAGGAAAAGCATTTTGACTTTAAACACTATGTTGTTGCTAGTGGGCATTTCATATGTGGCCTTTATAGTATTGAGATAGTTTCCTTCTATCTCCTGTTCCTAGTTTATAAAGTGTTTTTCCCAATTTTTTTTTTTTGATAGTTTATTGTATGTCTTTTAATATGTATTTTATTAGTACATTTTCACTTACTCTATTTTTTTTTAACCTCTGGTATATCTGTTAAAATAATCAGACAACTCTCTTGTAGCATTCCTGACAGTGGGTTTTCTTGATTGCATCTCCATTGTGTCCCTCTATCACATAGTCTTCTGTTCTCTGTATTTCCTACACATCAGTAGCTAGATCCAGAAGCTGAATTAGATTTAGATTTGATGGTTGGTTTGTTTGTTTTGGACAAGATTTCATGGGTGGGGTAAATCTTTCAATAAGAGATGTGTAATGTCTGGTTGCTCTGTTTTTTTAAACTTCCACATTCTGATTGAACAGTCTCATTTAACAAGCCATTGTAGAATGTTCTCAATTATCCTGTAAATCCCTGACCCAAAGTTGATTAGGAAGGAGAAAACTCCAGTTTGAGGGGTTTTTAAACCATAAATTCATTAACTCAGCAGAACCAAGTATGTGTGGACCCATGAAAGAAATAAAAAGAGTAAGTGTTTTTTATACATACTAGCCCATAGCTACTTTTGGTGAGGTATTGTTGTTGTTCAGTCACTAAGCAATGTCCAACTGTTTGTGACCCCATGAAGCCTGCAGCACGCCAGGCTTCCCTGTCCTTCACTATCTTCAGGAGTTTGCTCAAATTCATGTCTGTTGAGTCATTGATGCTATTTAACCATCTCATCCTCTGCTGCTCCCTTCTCCTTTTGCTCTCAACCTTTCCCAGCGTCACGGTCTTTTCCAGTGATGGCTCTTCGCCTCAAGTGGCCAAAGTATTGAAGCTTCAGCTTCAGTCCTTCCAATGAATATTCAGGGTTGATTTGAAGCAGTTTTGAGATGAACCTAAACCGCTTTCTGAATTTGGAGATTTTCTCAAGTGTCTTCTTTCCTTCAATATCTCTCCAGTATTAGTGCAGATCCTTGTTAAGGCTTCCTGGTCACCTCTTGGAGACAGATAGGTATCCTTAGTGGCTCAAGTAGGTGCCACATTCCTTATCTTTTCAACAGCATGGTGAATTTCAGTTTACCAGCTACAGCTCTGAGCCAGTGAACTAATATGATTAATCTGTAGGTGTGCCTGATGCGTGGTGGCTAACTTTAAAGGTAAATCCAATTCTGCTCCTTGAAGCTTAAATCTAGCCTTGGGCATTTTCTGTGTAAGTGTCTAGCAGAGGTTTATCTACATTATATATGGTGGCCACCATGGGCTTCCCTGGTGGCTCAGATGGTAAAGAATCTGCCTGCAGTACAAGAGAGTGGGGTTCAATCTCTGGGTTCAGAAGACGCCCTGGAGAAGGGAATGGCTACCCACTCCAGTATTCTGGCCTGGAGAATTCCATGGACTGACTAGTTCCATGAGGTCACAAGAGTCAGACATGACTGAGTGACTTTCACTTTCATGTATAACGCATATACATGGTAATCTTAACTTGGGAGTAACCAACTATTTACATTAGGGAAAGGATGCTGTGCTTACATGGGAGCTGAGGAGTGGAATACCTTTCCCTGGTCATCGGTCACATGACTCCAATCAGAGTTGCTATTTTTTGAACAACTAATACTAGAAGGACCCTACTTTTCTTTCCTGTTATAGTAGCAGATAATTTTATATGATGTTGATATTCTTAAAGTACTCCCACAGATTTATTCTTTGACCCTACCACAAACAAGGCCTCTTTGAATTATGTATTCCTCAAATGCTAAAGTCATTTTGTGAACCCTGAAAATTTTCAGGGACTCTACATTGAACGTATTACATTTGGAATGTACCTCAGTAATTATGGTTTATTGCCCTTTGTCACTACCAGCTATTTGTTGATAAGCTTGGGCTTATCAAGATTTTGCCATGACCTGTTCTGCCAAGTCATTTGGACTATAAACAATGGATTTGGGCTTTGCTTAAGTTCCTGTCCACAAATCTAACCCTTTAATGATTAAAGGGTGTAAGCTAATAGGTATAGGTGACCCACCCACGATTATCACACTGCTTGGCTATGCAGGTAATTGCTTTTTTCTTAAAGAGCATTTTTGGATTTCTATGGAATTGGTGTAGTGCTTGGATCCTATATGAATGACAGTGCCTTCCCCTCCATTCCTAGATCTTCAGAGTATGGGACGACACCTCTGCTGGTTTCCTAGAATTGGAATCATTGCTCTTAGTGATAAGAAGCTTGGTTAGCATCTTTTGGGAGAACCAGTGGCGCACTGCTCCTGGGAGCGGTCACACTGCATGTTCCCAGGTTAACATCCACACAAATCAGCTTTACCGATGATTGGTCTCTTAAAAACACAATCACCTCAAAAATATTGGCATGAGGAATTTAGCGGTGACCTTATTTTTAAAAAGCATGCACATCCAGTCTGAACACAGAATGTTCATGTACCTTTCTGTAGTAGGGACATGGTGTCCCCTGTTTGGACTGATCTGCAGTTATTATTATAGTATAGAGATAAAATACCACCACCACCACCCCGTAGTAGTAGCAGCAGCTTAATACTTGCTAGGTACTATGTTCAGAACTTTAAATATATCATCAATTTAAAACCTCAAGCAAACCTGTTGTATTCCTATTTTGCTGATCTGGGACCTGAAGTCCAGGGGTTAAGTAACTGAACTGCCCACCACAGAGCTAGTAAATGGTAAAGTGAGAGTTTCAGTCTAGATGCTATGACTGCAAAGTGCATGGTGTGACCACCATGAGAATGTACACTTCTGGTGTCCTTCTACCCTTTATGCCTACAGGTTGGGAACTCAATTATCTTAGAAGAAACTCCTTCCATTTCTTTGACATGTAGCAAAAATGTACTCCTGCCAATGCCTCATGTGTGGACTAGTGTTAGACCTAGTTCAGTCAAGAGATGAACTGGATGGCATCCTCATAAGCTCTGATGAAAGGAGTTTCATTCCTCGTCATCCTAAGAGAATTCCTAGATGGAAATTTAGAAACAGTGACACAGTTCTACAGTCACAACAGTGTCTTTGTCTGGTGGTGGAGTCTTGGCAAAATCAAATTTCTGAGTTGCTGTGGATTGTGCTTACTGAAAAGTGCATTTTTAATGATGCCTGAAGCTTATCAAATGCCCTTTGTTGTTGTTTAGTCTCTTAAGTCATACATTGTTGTTGTCTAGTGGCTAAGTTGTATCTGACTCTTTGCAACCCCATGGACTGTAGCCTGCCAGGCTTCTCTGTCCATGAGATTTTCCAGGCAAGAGTACTGGAGTGGGTTGTCATTTCCTTCTCCAGGGGATCTTCTCGACCCAGGAATCCAACCCAAAGCATCTCTTATGTATCCTGCATTAGCCCGTGGATCCTTTATCCTTGAGCCGCCAGGGAAGCACTTATCAAACGCCCTAGCTCATCTGTAAGACAAAACAAGTCGACGAGAGCCCAGTCTTCCAGTGTTCTAATATTCACATATACTTATAAACAGCCTTTTCTTTAATCAATTTCTATTGGAGGGTAGTTGCTTTATAATGCTGTGTTAGTTTCTGCTGTGCAGAAAAGTGAATCACTTTACATATACATATACATAACATATACATTACATATGCATATACATTACATATACATATGCATATACATTATATATGCATATACATTGCACATGCATATACATTAATTACATATTACATATAATATGTATTATATGTATAATACATATATGCATATAATACATATATAATATACATATACATTACATATGCATATGGATATACATTACATATTACATTACATATGCATATACATATACATTACATATACATATACATTACATTACATATTACATTGCATACATTACATACATTACATTACATATACATATAGCCCCTTTTCTGGATTTCCTTCCCATCTAGGCCACCACAGAGCACTGGGTAGCGTTCTCTGAGGTATACATCAGGTTCTTATTAGCTATCTATTTTATGCATAGTATCAGTAGTGTATATACTGTCAACGTGTTAATTCAAGACTGACACATGAATCTCCCTAAAAGGTGAATTTAGTGGTATTTCAGCATTTCTATGCACTGATTTTGTCTAGAGTTTCTTCTCTTCAAAGCATTTTCATCACATGAAGATCTAGTGTAAATGGCAGTGATCTGGCTGAAAAAAATCAAGGAAGAGACAATAAAAGAATGACAATGGCCGGGGATGGTGCTGATGATTTGGATACAGGATGATAATAACTTTTGTCTCTGTGGGCAGTTCTGTTTTCTAGAAACAGGAGAAAAAAGATCTTGAGGCTGTGGGATTCACTGGATAGAGGATGAGAGCAAAAGAATTGCTTTAGACTTGGACCTAAGTTTTCTGTATAATATTGCTTTCTCTTCAGTAGACATAACCATCTTCGACTTACACAAAGCAACCTTGAGTAGCCTAGCCTTGCAATGAGTTCCTTCACCTTATTTTCATGACTTTAAGCAGACACTTGCCATTTTAAAAAAATTGAAGTGTAGTTGATTTGCAATGTTATATTAGTTTCTGGTGTGTAGCAGAGTGATTCATATATATGTGTATATATAAATATTCACATATATTCTTTTTCAGATTATTTTCCATTATAGGTTATTAGAAGATATAGACTATAGTTCCCTGTGCTATACAGTAGGTCCTTGCTATTCATCTGTTTTATATGTACTGCTGTGTATCTCTTAATCCCAAACTCCTGATTTATCCCTCCCTCTCACCCTCCTTTCCCCTTTGGTAACCATACGTTTCCTATGTCTGTGAGCCTGTATTTCTGTTTTGTAAATAAGTTAATTTGTATCATTTTTTAGAATCCGCATTTAAGTGATATCACATGGTATTTTTCTTTCTCTGTCTTACTTCACTTAGTATGACAGTCTCTG
Source organism: Cervus elaphus (assembly GCF_910594005.1). Lineage (NCBI taxonomy): Eukaryota > Metazoa > Chordata > Mammalia > Artiodactyla > Cervidae > Cervus > Cervus elaphus. Next base: position 38,056,143 of record NC_057835.1, on the reverse strand, counting down.
GGCTCATCCATGTTGCTGCCAATGGCTTTATTTCATACCTTTTATGGCTGAGTCTTCCCTGGTGGCTCAGGCGGTAAAGAGTCTGCCTGCAGTGCAGGAAGCCTGGGTTCAATCCATGGGTTGGGAAGGTCCCCTGGAGAAGGAAATAGAAACCCACTGCAGTATTATTGCCTGCAGAATTCCATAGACAGAGGAGTCTGGCGGGCTACAGTCCGTGGGGTCGCAAAGAGCTGGCCATGACTGAGCAACTTCCACTTTCTTTCTTTCTAGAATCCCATTGTATATCTATACCCCATCTTCTTTTTATATTTATCATTCAAGTTGCTTTGAAATTGAATATCATATCAAAATAATTTAAGATCAGGGTTACATTTCATTCCTCTGTGTGTGTTTGTGTGTGTATGTGTGTGGTGCTGGATACTGTTCGTCTTGATTTGGCAAGGAACAGCTAGTAGAATTTCCTGAGCATAAGAACTATAGTAAGTTTACAGTGTTTCTTCGTTAAACAAAAATGATAAAACATTTGATTATATTTTCTCTATTTGAGCCTCTTCACTGAACTATTCAGTTTTTACTAGGGAACTAAGTTGCAGAGCATATGAGAATATATTTCACAAGATGTATTAACACATACCACTGATGAGTTTAAAATATAAATAATTGTATGCTGTTCTTAGGCTAGTCTTATTTAGTGCATCACATAGATAAGAAAGGCTTTGTAAGCAGCTGTTTCTAAAAATGAGCTGCTCTTTAATCGGGTACAAATTATGAATGAATGTGTTTAATAGTATTTAGATAGATAGAATGATTTTGGGAGTCAAACACCCATTTCCTCCTGAGCTAAGTACCTAGGATTTTTTTTTTTTATACTGATGCTGGACACTAACTAAAGATAACATTTAATAATTTTTCTTAGTTAGAATTATTTGAAATACTTGCTGTTTATTGCTGTCATTCATTTACTTCTCCACCGAACTTTGGGAAAGCCCTGGGCAGGCACTATGCATGGTCCCAAGGATGGAGGAGAAAGATACAGGGGTATGACTCTGCCACAGACAAGAGCACATACAGCTGTGGTACCCAGAAGCTGACAAGCCTGTCTGAGAGAAGTCAGGGAGGAAAACTGTGGACTGATGAAGGGTCAGTGGGAGAAGCCCTGTGCAAGGATGCAGGATGTGGGCATGGGGGTTGAACAGAGACCTTGATGTCTTTATACTGATAACCTGAGAAGACCGGTCCAGTGAGAGAGGCTACTGCAGATAGTTATAAAGAGACATGGGCCTGGGGAAAAAGAAAATGGTGGTGAATATAAGGAAGGTATGAATTCTAGCTCCAAGCAGCAGGAGGTTGTGATTCATTTAATATGGGGAATATGATGAGTCCAGATTGCAGCCCATTGAGTTTCAAGTACTCTAGGGTATATTGGAAGGGCTGATGCTGAAGCTCCAATACTTTGGCCCCCTGATGCAAAGAGCTGACTCATTGGAAAAGACCCTGATGCTGGGAAAGATTGAGGGCAAGAGGAGAAGACAACAACAGGGTCAACAGAGGACTAGATGGTTGGATGGCATCACTGACTCAATGGGCATGAGTTTGAGCAAACTCAGGGAGATAGTGATGGGCAGAGAACCATGTCATGCTGCTGTTCACGGGGTCTCAAAGAGTCAGAAATGACTTAGCGATTGAACAACAGCATGGTACATCAAGTATCAATGACCAATAGGTGATTGATATATGGGCCTACAAATGAGATCTAAGGTTTAATAGAGGGGGATGGGGGTGGTGATTGAAGGTGTGAGTATGTGGGTTCTGTAGGCAGTGTAAATAGAATGAGGAACAGATGAAAACAGTCCTAGGAACCGACATCACTTAAGGGATAGGGAATGGATAATCTGATTGTAGGAAGATGCTCAGAAAAACAATTCATGATATTACAGACATCAGAGAAGGAGAAATGTTAAGAGAAATTAGACGGGAGTGGCAAATACCACTGAGGAGTCAAATTCAGAGAATGGGAACATTTGGCAACAAGTTTTACTTAAAATGAAATATTTCTTTGAAGTGGAAGCAAGGTTCTAAATAATTTTTCAAAAGTGATAGAGCAAAAATGGTGTTTTAAAAACCACTCTTTCATAATGCATCTCTGGAATTTGTTACTGCAAAGCACAAGAAAAGTAAGATTTAGCCAAAGACATGGTGATTTTAATGTCGCAGTTTGGGTCTTAAAAAGTGTTTTTTTCCCTTTCTTCCTCTAAGTATGCCAAAATAAGCCATCAAGCTGCGACTCATTTATTAACTGTTCAGTGTTAGCTTTTGTGACATTTGACTTCTATCAGGCATGTTGGGAAAATGTGAAAATACTAAAAGCTTATTATAATAGGAAGATGGAATCTAATCTTGATATGAGAACTCCAGTTGCTAGAATGTGGAATAAGTCTGTGACCATGGTTATCTGTCTGCTCTTCCAGCAGGTAGAACACTTGGGGTGGGACAACTTTGCACCCTCACAGCGCTGTTGTTGTTGTTTAGTCACGTCCAACCCTTTGGCCCCATGAACTTCAGTGCGCCAGGCTCCCCTGTCCTTCACTGTCTTGTGGAGTTTGCTCAAACTCATGTCCATCGAGTCGGTGATGCCATCCAACCATCTCATCATCTGTCACCCTCTTCTCCTCCTGCCCTCAGTCTTTCCCAGCATCACAAGCAAATCACAACACAGTTGCCAATAAGTTTTCCTATCTCAGAAATCAAAAGTACATGTGCTCTAGAATTCTGCTTTTCAAACTATAGACTTCGACACATTAACGGGCGATAAAACGGAAAATGGCAGAATATGTTCCACACAGTATGGAAAGTCTCATTTTGCCAAGCACGCATTTCAGGGGTGTGGGTGTGTGTGGGTGTGTGTGTGTGGGGGGGGGTGTGTGTGTGTGTGTGTGTGTGTGTGTGTGTGTGACGGAGAGAGATGTTACTAGATCATAGTATATAATGATTTTCCCCCCTATTGATTGTTTTAAAGTATTTGAGGAATACTGCTTTTGACTCGATCCCTTTCCTATTCTAAAATTCCTCCATTCCAGTTCATCATCAGACCCTTCTTTAGGTGTAGTAATGTTTCCTAATAGTATGGTGGAGTGGCAGGTATGAAAACTTAAGGAATGACAGCTAATAACAGAAGAGAAAAGCATTAAGAGGTAAATAAGGCCAACATCTGTGTTATATTTGACCACAAGACTCAATGAGCCTTTAAAATTTATTAGTATTCTGACTCGCAGGTCATTACTGTAATTTATGAAGAAAAGTTAGAGTATGCTATATATTCACAAACAATAGAGTAATTCTTTTGATGGTGGTATAAATAAGCAACCATATCAAGGAGAAATAATCATTTTTCAGGACTAACGCTACCGTGGCACATAAATTCTAGAATTGCCAATTAAATAATTGCCATGTGTCTCTTCCACCTGGTCACATAAAAAGATTCATTGACGTGGTTATGAGATAAGTCAGTGTATTTTTATTGGCCTCAACGAGAGGGAAGACACACCTGAGTCAGGTGTTTTGTTTCAGAAACAACTGTTTGAACTTTCCCTGCTGGTCCATTCTGCTCTGGGCTGTATTTGAGCATTTGTTTTTTCTAGCACACTTATTGCTACTTGGAATTCTTGTGAGTAAGCAATTTTCCTATAAAACCAAGATTCAATAAGACTTTTTCTTTACTCACTGGTAAACTGTTTTTAATTCTTCTACAGCCTATGAAATTTCAGATTTTAGGTGGTAGCTCGTGGGGAAGATTGATCAAGGTTAAATCATTGCACAGGAAATGTTTTTCTTTCTTTTTTTAACTGGAGGATAATTGCTTTACAATGTTGTGTTAGCAAGAAAGTGAATCAGCTAGCTGTATCCATATATCCCCTCCCTCATGAGCCTCCTTCCCACCCCTGTGCCACCCCTCTAGGTCATCCCAGAGCCCTGAGCTGAGCTCCCTGCACCAGAGAGCAGCTTCCCACTAGCTATCTATTTTACACTTGATGGTATATATATGTTGATCTTACTCTCTTAATTCATCCCACCTTCCCCTCCCCCCATGTACACATATCTGTTCTCTATATCTGTGTCCCTATTCCTGCCTCACAAATAGGTTCATCTGATTGCACAGGAAATTTGTCCCTCCACACACAACTCTTGGACACTTTGCTGGCCTAAGTATTTTTCTTTCCTGCATGCCCTCTTACAAAAGCCCTGGGGTATTTGCTTTGCCCTTTTGCCAATCTCACCCCAGATTTTTGGCAATGATGTATTTTCTGCCTCCTTTCCACTGCCAGTCAGCTGGCAGAGAGGGCCTATGGGGAAGGGGGATTGAGGCTAGCAGTACCATCCTGCTGTCTTTCCCCAGACCGCGTCTTGTGCTTCTCTGGGACTCCTGCAAAGGTAGAGTGTGCAGAGCTAGTGGGATGGGTCCTGCAGGGATGGGGTTAACTCTGCCTCCCTGGCCACAGTTGATTGGCCCATGGCTGTACCCAGTGAGTCCCAGGCCCCTCCTTTTTCCCATGTGTATAAACACATATGCATCCTAAGTTGTTTCAGTCATGTCCAACTTTTGACGACCCTGTGGACTGTAACCCGCTAGACTCCTCTGTCCATGGGATTCTCTAGGCAAGAATACTGGAGTGTGTTGCTATGCCCTCCTCCAGCGGATCTTCCCGGCCCAGGGATCAACCTACAACTCCTATAGTTCCTGCATTGCAGGTGGATTCTTTTACCACTGAGCTGCTTGGGAAGCCCCTATGATTGTGTCAAATTAAAAGATGGAGGGTGTTTTTTTTATTCTATGGGATAAAATATTTTATCCCATATTTGCTATCTAGCCATCTATTAGATGAGAAAACTGAGGCTTAGTGAGCTAAAGACACCAAAGTAGAAGAGCAAGGGTAGGGCCTGGCCCCTGGGTCTAGGCTCTTCTTCCTCCACTTGTTGCTACATCTCAAAGCCCATGAGAAGATGGGGCTTTAGGTTGTTGATGCACTTCAGATGCTTGCAGGGTAGGGGGTAAAACACAGGCAAGTTTTGAGCTTTAAAATGAAGACAGTGTGTTTAGAAGACAATAGAGAAAATGGGCAAGGTTTATGTTGGACAGTATTAGGAAGCAAGATTATTACTTTCTCTGGGTTTTTTGTTCTCTACTCTTAAGACTCAGAGTTGGTTGATACACATAGTACACCCCAGCCAGATGGATGGGCGACATGAAGGTGTAATTTCTCTAGTCATAATTTCTCTCATTAAATGATACCTGTACATCCAAAGGTTTGCTGTGACTATAAAGTAGTAGATCAGAAATTATTGTTCTTTGGAAAATTTTTAAATGCCATAAAGGTAAAAGTTGGTATTGCAGTTAGAATGCCAATAAAAACTTGAGAAACTCACATTATATCCTTGTACTTTCCAGAATTTTTTATTTGTTTTTCACTAACTATGCAGTCTTCCCTGGTACCTCCAATGATAAAGAGTCTGCCGGTAGTGCAGGAGACCCAGGTTTGATCCCTGGGTCAGGAAGATCCCCTGGAGAAGGAAATGGTAACCCACTCCAGTATTCTTGCCTGGAAAAATCACATGGATGGAGGAGCCTGGCGGGCTACATCCCATGGGGTTGCAAAGAGTCGGACATGACTAAGTGACTTACACACACACAGGCAGGATATTCACCGTGAACATTGTTGCTTCGTGGGTGAGATGCATTTTGAACATAGTAACAACATTAAATACCTCCACACTCCCCATCTCAATGCTGGCAGATGTCATCAGGATATAGGTTGTGTGACACAAACCATCTATCACTAGTGTCAAAGGCTTGAAGTGTTGAGTAGAAGCCACTGTTGAGGATTCTGGTGCTCCCCTGTGTGTGTGGTACTGGTTGTTTGATGACTAAATAGTGTCACAAGAATGTCAAGATCAACCTTCTGAGTTAGCATGGTGCCAGCTGGTCAGAGTGGCCATTACTTCCTATTTTGAGTGTACTCAAAATTGGGAGGCAGGCTGAATAAGTAAAAAATAATAGTAGTTATCATCTGGAGTAAAATTGCTCTTTACTGTCCTTCTGAAATTTATCTTTATCGTATCTATTTTCTGGTAGTTGTGACAGTGGTTTTAGACACTTTATGGATTATATTGTTGATTGTGGGTGCTCAGTCGTGTCCAACTCTTTGCATCCCCATGGACTGTAGCCCACCAGCTTCCTCTGTCCATGGAATTCTCCAGGCAAGAATACTGGAGTGGGTTGCCATTTCCTATTGCAGGGGATCTTCCTGACCCAGGGATCAAACCTGTGTCCCTTGCATCTCCTGCATTGGCAGGCGGATTCTTTACCAACTGCGCCACCTGGGAAGCCCAGGATTATGGGTTATCAGTTCAGTTCAGTCCCTCAGTCGTGTCTCACTCTTTGCAACCTCATGGACTGCAGCACGCCAAGCTTCCCTGTCCATCACCAGTTCCCGGAACTTGCTCAAACTCATGCCCATTGAGTCCGTGATGCCATCCAACCATCTCATCCTCTGTTGTCCCCTTCTCCTCCTGTCTTCAGTCTTTCACAGCATCAGGGTCTTCCTCAAGGAGTCATTTCTTCTCATTAGGTGGCCAAAGTATTGCAGTTTCAGCTTCAGCGTTGGTCCTTCCAATGAATATTCAGGACTGATCTCCTTTAGGATGGATTGGTGGGATCTCCTTGCAGTCCGAGGGACTCTAAAGAATCTTCTCCAACACCACAGTTCAAAAGCATCAATTCTTAAGCGCTCAGCTTTCTTTATAGTCCAACTCTCACTATACAGTCATGTATAGTCCATACATGACTACTGGAAAAACCATAGCTTTGACTAGATGGACCTTTGTTGACAAAGTAATGTCTGCTTTTTAATATGCTGTCTAGGTTGGCCGTAGCTTTTCTTCCAAGGAGCAAGCGTTTTTTAATTTCAGTCACCATCTGCAATGATTTTGGAGCCCCCCCAGATAAAGTCTCTTACTGTTTCCACTATTTCCCCACCTATTTGCCATGAAGTGATGGGACCAGATGCCATGATCCTAGTTTTCTGAATGTTGAGCTTTAAGCCAGCTTTTTCACTCTCCTCTTTCACTTTCATCAAGAGGCTCTTTAGTTCTTCACTTTCTGCCATAAGGTGTCATCTGCGTATCTGAGATTATTGATACTTCTCCCAGCATTCTTGATTCCAGCTTGTGCTTCATCCAGCCTAGAATTTCTCATGATGTACTCTGCATATAAGTTAAATAAGCAGGGTGACAGTATACAGCCTTGACATACTCATTTCCCATTTTGGAACCAGTCTGTTGTTCCATGTCCAGTTCTGTTGCTTCCTGACCTGCATACAGATTTCTTAGGAGGCAGGTCAGGTGGTCTGGTATTCCCATCTCTTGAAGAATTTTCCACAGTTTATTGTGATGCACACAGTCAAAGGCTTTGACACAGTCAATAAAGCAGAAATAGATGTTTTTCTGGAACTCTCTTGCTTTCTTGATGATCCAACCTATGTTGGCAATTTGATCTCTGGTTCTTCTGCCTTTTCTAAATTTAGCTTGTACATCTGGAAGTTCATGCTTCATGTACTGTTGAAGCCTGGCTTGGAGAAATTTGAGCATTACTTTGCTTGCGTGTGAGATGAATGCAATTGTGCGGTAGTTTGAACATTCTTTGACACTGCCTTTCTTTGGGATTGGAATGAACACTGCCCTTTTCCAGTCCTATGGCCACTGCTGAGTTTTCCAAATTTGCTGGCATATTGAGTGCAGCACTTTCACCGTGTCATCTTTTAGGATCTGACATAATTCAACTGGAATTCCATCACCTCCACTAGCTTTGTTCATAGTGATGCTTCCTAAGGCCCACCTGACTTCACATTCCAGGATGTCTGGCTCTAGGTGAGTGATCACACCATCATGGTTATCTAGGTCATGAAGATCTTTTTTGTATAGTTCTTCTGTGTATTCTTGCCACCTCTTCTTAATATCTTCTGCTTCTGTTGGGTCCATACCATTTCTGTCCTTTATTGAGCCCATCTTTGCATGAAATGTTCCCTTGGCATCTCTAATTTTCTTGAAGAGATCTCTAGTCTTTCCTGTTCTATTGTTTCCCTCTATTTCTTTCACTGATCACTGAGGAAGGGTTTTTATCTCTCCTTGCTATTCTTTGAAACTCCGCATTCATATAGGTATATCTTTCCTTCTCTCCTTTGCCTTTCACTTCTCTTCTTTTCTCAGCTATTTGTAAGGCCTCCGCAGACAGCCATTTTGCCTTTTTGCATTTCTTTTTCCTGGGGATGGTCTTGATCACTGCCTCCTGTACAATGTCGTGAACCTCCGTCCATACTTCTCCAGGCACTCTGTCTTCAGATCTAGTCCCTTGAATCTATTTGTTACTTCCACTGTATAGTCATAAGGGATTTGATTTAGGTCATACTTGAATAGTCTAGTGGTTTTCCCTACTTTCTTCAATTTAAGTCTGAATTTGGTAATAAGGAGTTCATGATCTGAGCCACAGTCATCTCCCGGTCTTGTTTTTGCTGACTGTATAGAGCTTCTTCATCTTCAGCTGCAAAGCATATAATCAATCTGGTTTCAGTATTGACCATCTGGTGATGTCCATGTGTGGAGTCTTCTCTTGTGCTGTTGGAAGAGGGTGTTTGCTATGACCAGCGTGTTCTCTTGGCAAAACTCTGTTAGCCTTTGCCCTGGTTCATTTTGTATTCCAAGGCCAAATTTGCCTGTTACTCCAGGTATCTCTTGACTTCCCACTTTTGCATTCCAGTCCCCTATAATGAAGAGGACATCTTTTTTGAGTGTTAGTTCTGGAAGGTCTTGTAGGTCTTCATAGAACCGTTCAACTTCAGCTCCTTCAGCATTACTGGTTGGGGCATAGACTTGGATTACTGTGATATTGAATGGTTTGCCTTGGAAATGAACAGAGATCATTCGGTCGTTTTTGCGATTGCACCCAAGAACTGCATTTCAGAGTCTTTTGTTGATTGTGAGGGCTCCTCCATTTCTTCCAAGGGATTCTTGCCCACAGTAGTAAATATGAGTTATAGTGGAACATAGAAAACATGTCTTCCTGAGTCACTGATTTCCTTGCTTCTGAAACAGATGTGTGAAGGTGAATTTCCTCCACTCTATATGTCTGAGTAACCCTGGAGTTTATATTTTTTGTATTATTATAAACAGCAAGTTATTTTCTTTGTTAGGCAAAGTACCAACAACATTAGAGGTACTTTTCAAATGAAATAAGTTACTGAAGTCCAAATACAGAATAAACCACATAATCTGACAAAGACTGGAGCCCAGGTCTTGTGGCCTATCCTGATGTAAAGTCCCTCTTGATGAGACCCCTTATTTCCTGTACTCTGATGTAGATATGGTCTTGACCTGTGAAATTCTTCTTTCAGGATCCACCTACTTCAGTTTCCCTTGGACTGCGGATGGAAGAAATGATTTTCAACTTGGCTGACACACATCTATTTTTTAATGATTTAGAAGTAAGTTATGATTCTTCTATATACTCTTCATGTTGCATGTTTGGAAACGGGTGATTGGTCCTGAAATAACAGTGGAATATTATTTTTTGAACATACAATTGGAGTGGTGAGGTAACGTAATTATTGATTATATGGTAATGTGTTTTGCCTTCGTGGAATTTGTTTTGCTTTACTTTGGTTGTTGTATTTCAAAGTTTGATTCTGTGGAACCATTGATATGGATTAACAGTTGGTGGCAAGAATCTTTAAACTGTGTTGATTATCAGAAGTACAGATTTCTCAGTTAATAATCACTGTTGAGATGTGTTACCTTTAGTGATCCTTGCATATGTTATATGTTATCCATGTCAGACTCTTATCATATTGAGTCAGGTGCTTTTCTGTCAGGCTAGTCCAGCTGGTTATATAACAGTTTAGTCAAGCCTCTACTCGGGGTTGCCAGGATTCCTTATGTCAAACTGCTGATGGTTTTATTTGTCCTTTATAGTTTGGGAGGAAATTTTTGTACAGTGGCTAGTAAAATGTGTTACAGGTAGTGATGAACATGCTGATCTTGGTTGGAAGCATTTTTCAGAATAAAGAATATTGATTTTCATGTCTACACTATGAGAAAATAGCCTGTTTTCACTCTCTTCTTGATAGAGATAGTTGTTTATTTAAATCCTGCTATTAAGCAAGCTTGTGGTAGGGCTGCCAAGAGGCATTAATCATCAGGTTGTTGTTTTGCTAGATTTTATAAATGTATGTTATTTCAGACAGGAGAAGAATCTGAAAGATTCAAGTAGAACTTTTACTGATCAAAGTTAATTGGCAGCAATTGGCCTTTAAATATTTCCTGATGTTTCCCCTTTTCAAAATCAAGCAAAATGCACCTTATTTCATAGATGAGCCAAAATCATTTTAAAAATGCTGGTGTGTGACAGAATTTAAATGCGGTTTGTTCAACATCTGTCCTGTATTTTGATTTCTTTTCATCTGCAGTGAAACTACTCACAGACGAATTGGCAACTTCCAGTGCAATGAAATTATTTAAATGTGCTTCATTTTCCCCCCATTCCTTTAGTGAAATATTTATTTTTATACATAGAATAAAATACAGATTTTTTTTTTTTTTGACATTTTAATGTGCTTGCTTTCCTTAAGGAAATTACATGTAAGGCCTTACTACTTTTAAGGTAGAAATATTCCAAGGGAGTGACAATTTCCTAATTGCTTTAGAAAAACTTAACAATCATACTTACTTTCAAAAGCTGTTTCTGATTTTTGGTTGTGATTCCCTTCATAAGAGAACAGCACCAAAAAATTCTGTATTTTACTAATACATTAAAATCCCTTTCTTGGGTTTCCTTTTGTTTCCAATGATACAGACTAGATTGATATTTTGTCTTGGATTCAGCCTTGTTAATCTTACTGTTGTTAATAGGTGTATTGGGATGGGGAATACATGTAAATCCATGGCTGATTCATGTCAATGTATGGCAAAAACCACTACAATATTGTAAAGTAATTAGCCTCCAACTAATAAAAATAAATGGAAAAAAAATAAATGAAAAATAAACTAATTTCCTAGCAAAAAAATAAGAAGAAATTAGCAGTAATTTTCTATTGTTTTTAAACTCTACCTTCTTAAAAATGCCAAAGCTAGTCTGTGCAATGCCAGAACTATGTGCTGAAGAGTGAGAAGTTAGGCAAAATAATAACTTGGTGTAATATAAGACAGAGAAGCTTCCAAACTCAGTTTGGATGTAATACAGTCAGATTTTTATTTGTTTACTAACATTATTCACGCTGAACTATACAGAGAAGGTCTGAAATAAAAGTATATATTAAAAGTTCTAGTTTAGGTTTGTGATGGATGTAGTTTTTTCATAAGCCTAAATTTTAAAAAAGGAGAAGAACTAAGGATCCATAAAGATACTGAAATACCAGATTTTATTCTGAGGACTCTTTCTTATAAGTCAGGTAGAAAAGAGGACAAAGGACTAATTCAACCACATATAAAAATCAATAGTGAAAAATTATTTAAGCTTGTTAACTTTACCAAAGCTGACTTCACATTATTTTACCTGAGAATAATATAAAGGTATCAGCAAAAGTATATATGAAGGACTCAGCCATTGCTCTAGATTTGCACAATGTTTAAAAAATAAATTGGTTCTTAAACTTATTTCAATCTTTCATTTTATATTTTTGTAATTCAGCAAAGCTGAGAATGGTCACTTCAAATATCTGTTTCTTTCAAACTGAAGAGTGAAATTATTTCCTGGCAAAAATAAATGTATTAGTTTAATACTCTTTAGAAAACCAAAATTATCTCATCAGGCAAAAATGATGTCGTAATGCCTGATTTCACAGTCCAGTTAGCAGTGCACTGTGGTAAGGGGCATTAATATTTTAATATATTTTAATTACATGTTTTTAGCTTTTGAAGATTTAAAGTTCAAGTAATGTTAAGGAAATTAATAGTCTGTTGGTTAGCTTGACGTGTGATTTCTGAACTCTGATTGTTGACTGTAGCTTCATTTTCTTTAAAAATTTTAACTTTTTGCCAGCCTGTCTGTATAATTTGGTTAGTTTGCAGCTGTGACTTATAAGAGATGCTGAATAAAGAAATACACTGTGAGGAGCTTCCAGTGACAATTCTTACATTATCAAAATAGTTGCTTAAGGTGCTAATTAGAATATTAGTTGGGAAATTTTAGATATGATTTTAAAGTAACTAACAAATATCTTCATTGTACTTTAAGGCGTTAAAAAGTTACCCATTTTTCGTTTTAAAAATCTTGTCATCTCACTTACTGACAATTTTTAACAAAAGCAGTCATAATTTAAATTAATTCTGTTGCCACTTAAGGAAGAAAATAAAAAAGAGAAAGATTGGTTTTTTGAGCCATTAAAAATACGTGACATGTGAAGGAACATGAGTGACAGAGAGACACAATTATCAAAGAAAATACTATTCTAGCCCCCAACCCTGCCAGAGAAGGGTTTAGACTTGAGTTCTATGCACTCCTGGCTTTCCTATGTCCACGTCTAATGCCCTCTGTATCATTTTACCAAAGATCTCTGTGTGCAATCCTATGATGCTTATTATGGAAAGTCATTTTTTATGAATGACAGTATGATATTGGAGGATTTTTTTTCCAGCTTCTTGAGTAAAGCGTGTCTCTTTCTAACTGAATGGAGAAAGAGCTCTTTCTGTTGGGTATTTATTGAAAGGTGATGGGCCTTCTGAATATGATAACATTTCAGTTTAACTTGCCTTTTGTTTTGGTTCTCCTACTGGAGATCTCCAGTTATAGGAAGATATTTGATCAAGATGGATATAAGTCTAAGGAAAAATAAGGCACACGTTTATGTTGAATTTTCTGTCTGATGTTAAGTAGTATCATCTCACTGACATTACAGTTGCCATCCAAACTGATATTGTATCAACGTGGTAGCCTCTGAGAATCTTTCTCTCAGACCACAGGGGTCAAGGTGGGGAAACAGAAGTGTAACAGAAAGTGGGGTCTGGCTGCTGACTGCTCAGAAGCCAATAAAGAGGCCAGGTTGGTCAAAAGGAAAGTTTGCTTTATTTTCAACGGTGGCAACCGAGGGAAGGGTGGACACATGTCCATAGGCCGACTTCTCTCCACTGACAATCAGGGGACAAGAACTTTTATAGGCTGGGTGGGGGGCTACATGTAGAAACAGCACAGTTACTTTTGGCAGTCATCTTGAAATTGGTCATCGGTTGACTGATCCACTTCATCTTGATTGCTTTAGATACAGTTAATCTTCAGTTCCAAGGTCAGTTTGTTCCCATTTCCTTGAGGCCGGTTCTCAGAGTTGTGGCAGCTCATGTCATGGCTACAGTCTGGTCATCAAGTAGTTAACTTCTAACGTCTGGTGGGAGTTTCAGTGTCTCTAAGACAGCTCACAGGATACCTATAGCCCTTGAGAAGGAACTAAAGGTCCTTGACTATGCTTAATGAGTACATTGTTGTTATTTAGTCTCCTTTGACTATTTTCCTTTATTTTTGCACCTTCTCACTTGTCTGATTAAACTTATTCTTTAGCTAGTTTCTCCACAGGCAAAAAGGCAGGCAGAGGACATGGGGGGCGAGGACCATGGGGTCCTGCTCCATTTCAGAAGGACCCCACCTCTTGTCTTTGGGGTTGTGCACACCATGTTCTCCTAGTCAAGTGTGGAGCTGTGCTGCAACTTTCTCCCTCACACTCCTAGCATGTTGGTTAGTTGGGACAGGCCAGAGGACTCTTTGGTGTTGAGCTCTACAATGTCAATGCCACAGTCCTTTCTTGGGCCTTTGACGTGTGGACTCCTGTCCCAGGTCTGATTTTCAAAGCATTTCCTCTTATAGCTGCTCGTTTTCATAATTTTTTATTAAGAAAAGGCCTGGGACTAAGGTTCTGATCTCAATAGACCTGGGGTTGATAACTCAAAGACCAAGGAAGGGCATCACACTTGAATGGAATGCCATACTTGAAAGGAAGTAAGCTGCAGTAAATTTTCTTATAAAGGAAAGAATTTAATTTGCCCCTTGGTTTCATTATAATTTAAACTTAGGATAAATTAGAATAACTAGGATAAACTTGGATAACTTTAAAATTTAGGTTATCGTGTGTTAATTATTTTGATATCTTGTTAAGAAATTGATTTTTAGCTAGGAAAAGAATCTTCTTTCAAAGGAAGGAATGCCAATGCTAATTACTTTTGATCTCAAGTGAAGTGTTCTGTCCTAATGTTTGTGCTTCTAAAAGTGGAGGAGCTGCAAGCTAATTTAGAAGTTGATTTTTTTAATAGAAAAGTATAATTCACCTAGAATTAATGGAGGAGCAAAAATAGATTGAAAGATGTTCTATAGAATTTTAACATTATTTTTATCTGCAGTTTGAGATTTGATTATTTTCTTACTCTTTTATGTGTATTTCAAATTCTCTATAACGTATACTTATTTCTTTTGTAGTCAGGGGAGAAAACAAACACTATTTTTGAAAGCCATAGATAATATTAAAAGACAAAATTAAAAAAAAATAAAAATTATTTTTAACCAATAAAAAGTATTATTGCAGTGCACTAAGGAAAACCTAAAGAAATTAGCAAAGGACGTAAACAGATAATTCACAAGAGAAAAGCGTTTGAATTTTCAATACATATAAAGAAAAGAAAAATGTTGGATTTCACCTTTAGTAGTCAAAAATGTCAGAGTGAGTGTTCAGCCTCTTGCCCACCAAATTAGCAAAGATTTAAAATCAGTAATATGGTCTAGAGTGCAGTGAGATGAACACTTATGTTACTGATAAGGGTATGGATTAGTACAGTTTTCAGAAAGGTGGCTTGATGATAATACGTCAGAACCTTAATGTACGGATCCTTTTACTCAGTAGTTTCACTTTTAACTTCTATTCTAAGAAAACACTTATAGGCAGAGAATCGATAGAATAATAAACACTTACTGAACACTTGTCCTATGTGATTTACATACGTTATTCCAGTTAATACCCTTGTATTTCTATGATAGGAGCACTGGTATTATCTCCTTTTTATAGATTATCCAAGAGAAGCTTAGAGTGGCTAAAACAAAACTTATCTAAGGCCACACAGCTACTGAGTGGCAGATTCTAACTCAGGTTCAGTGCTTTCTAGAAATCCACTCAACCCCACGCTGTATCTCTCACATAGTGGGTTTTTTGGAGTTTTTTGTTTGTTTGTTTTTCACCAATAAAATATAAAAATACTTTAAAAATTCTAAAATAGATGAATAGTGATTAATGATACATCCTCATTGAAAATTGTTTTAAAACGGCTTATTAAATATAGGGAAAATATTCATGGTTAATTCCAAGGTTTAAAAATAGACTGTACAGTACAGTGTAGCCTTGATTTTAAAATGTATGGTAAATTATCTGGAAAGGCTACATACTGAATGAGTCCAACTATTTGACATTCTGGAAAAGGCAAAACTATGGATCAGCTAGCTGCCAGGGAGTGGGAGTAAAGAGAGATGAATTAGGTGGAGCACAGAAGATTTTTAGGGCAGTGAAACTATTGAGTATGATTCCGCAGTGGTGGGTATAAACCCATAGCATGTACTACACCAAAAGTGAACATTAATGTAAACTGTGGACTTCAGGTGGTGAAGATGTGTCAATATGGGTTCATTGATTGTAACAAATGTACCACTCTGGTGTGAGATGTCAACAGTAGGGGACCTTATGCGTGTGTGGGAGCAAGGAATATATGGAGACTGTCATTTTCTGGTCAGTTTTGCCGTAAACCTAATATTTTTTTTAATTAAGTTTATTAACTTTTCTTAAAGTATGGACTGTTGAAGAAATTGGAGGGAAATTTTAAAACTACTATTACAAAACACAAGAGACACAGGCTGGATCCCTGGGTTGGGAAGATCTGCTGGAGAAGGGAGTGGCAAGCCACTCCAGTATTCTTGCCTTGGAAATCCTGTGGACAGAGGAGCCTGGCAAGCTATAGTCCATGGGGTCACAAAGAGTTGGACACAACTGAGTGACTGAGCAGCAGCATATAACTTTAAAAATAAACAGTCAGCAAAATAAATCATACTATACTGTATGATTATGATTTTAGCACTTATGACTTATAAAATAACTAGAGTTAAATCCATTAAAATGTTGCCAGTCTGGATGTTTTTTTGGAGGTTATAAATGCTGTTTCTCTGTGATGCTCCAAAACTGAGACACTTCATTTACTAGCCAATATATATTTATTAATTGTTAGGTGTCAAGCACAGTTGTAGATGTTGAGGATGCAGCAATGATTAAATCAAGGCTACTGTCCTCATGGAGCTTGCACTCTGGGGGGCAAGTAGAAAATAAACACTTTTATTGTAAATGAAACAGATTCAGGTAGAGATAAGTGTAGGAAGAAAATCAGAAGAGTAATTGGATAAGGGATGTTGCAGACTAGGATATCTTTAGCTGAGATGTTTGGGAAGAGGTGTCTTTGAAGAGAGGACATTTGTAAAGAAGCCAGGAAGGTGGGAAGAAGCACCGGGAACAGCAGGAAGGCATTCTGGAAGGGGAATAACCTGTGCAAAGGCCCGGAGGTGGGAATACATTTTGCTTCTTCAAGAAATAAACAAGGCCATCCATGTGGTTGGAGCAGAGTGAATGGGGGAAAGTTATAGGATCTGGATCATAAAGGGCTTTGTAGATTATAGTAAAGAAAGTTCTAATTGCAGTGGGAAGCCATTGGAGAGTTTTTAGCATGAATATGATAGACTAGTGTTTATACTTTTAAATGACTGGTCTGCTTATCATATAAGGAACTAGAATCAGTGAGACCAGTTAAGAGGCAGTTGCAGTTCGGGACATGATGAAAAGTTGGAAGATTGACATATAATTTGGGGAAAGCCCTGGCAGGATCTGCTAATAGACAAGATGTGGGAGGAGAGAGAAAGTAGAGTTAAGGATGGCCACTAACTGTTGACCTGAGTATCTAGATGGATGGTCACCTTACCTGAGATGAGGAAGGGTGGGTTTGGAGTAGTAAGACTGGGGAAAGAGCTGTCCTCAACTCTTCTGAAATGAGCAGATTAAGTTTGAAATACCTGTTCAACATCCACATCAAGAGGTTATGTACATTTAGGTTTGGATCTCAGAGGAGAGAAGCAAATGTGAAGGTGTAGTTGTGGGAGTCATAAAGGCATAAGATGATATATCATCTCAAAGGGGAAAGAATAAGAGGGTGTAAGATTGGGCATTAGACACTCAGACAATTAGAAATAGGACCAAGAGAGAAGAACTTGCAAGAGAAAGTGGTAAGGAGTGTACAGTGAGGTAGGTGGAAAAGTACAAGGCATCACAAAGACCTGGAGAATAGTATTTCAGGAATGAGGGGTGTTCACTACTGTGTCAAGTGACTATTGGATCTGCCCAGAATGTTGATGGTAATGATTGTGATAAGCTCCATTTCATTAAGCAGAACATGTAAGCCCAATGGAAGTGGGCTGAAAATAAAATGAGAGTTGAGGAAGTGAAAACAGGAAAGATTGATTGGAGTTTCCACAATGACAAGATGCAAAGAGTTGGTCTATATGTAGAGAGGATCATAGGATCATGGTGTGGGGAGGTTAGTTTAAAACAGAAGATATGTTAGACGTGTTTGAGTGTCATTTGGAATGATCCAATAGAAATGATAAATGATGTGGAAAGGAGAGGAAGCAGCAGAGTCAAGTCCTTGGGTAGCAAGAGGATAGGATTCAGAACACCAATGACACAGCTGGACTTCAGCAAGAAGGAAGGAAGAGTCGCCAGGTACAGATGCTGGAAGAGGAGGCTGTTCTCACTGTGAAAATACCTCCCTCATATCTCGTGATTTTCTGTCCATCCCTTTTTATCCTCCCCCATCAGTCCCTTGATGGCAGGGACCATGACTCATCCACTGGAAGCTTAAGCACCAGATTTGGTAGATAGAAGGCTCTCTCTGTCTTTTTAATTTTTTTCCAAAATTTTGAAAGTAACAGTCTACAATGAGCACTACTTTTAATAATTTGCAGACATTAACTTTTTAAAAGTAAATGTCTAATCACAAATCCTAAAAATAATTGAAATTGTCCAAGAGATTAAATTTTGATATTATTCTTTTTGTAAGTCAGATTTTGAAAATGTGGCAAAACACAGTGGAGGTGCAAGAGGTATGACATAAAATGATATTCAGTGTAGTTCCAGTTTAAGTTTTTTTTTTTAATGTATATACATCCAAAAAAAGAAGAAAGATTTTTCACATTAAAAATGTTACCAAAAATAAATAATTTCTACAATAAAGGATTTATCTCTGGAGAGTGGGCTTCCCTGGTGTCTCAGTCAGTAAAGAATCTGCCTGCAATGCAGAAGACCTGGGTTTGATCCCTGGATCGGGAAGATTCCCTGGAGAAGGAAATGGCAACCCACTCTAGTATTCTCGCCTGGAGAATTCCATGTATAGAGGAACCTGACAGGCTATAGTCCATGAGCTCACAAGAGTCAGGCACAACTGACTAAGTTGCAACTTAGTTAGCAACTAAGCTACCACCAGTGGGCATAACACTACCATGAACTAAACTATACATTCTCTTTGTATTTTTCTTTTCTGTAGTTCCTGTTTCTTATAATTAGAAAATTGTTGAATAATTATAATCAACTATTCCAACTTGACTCAAAGCCCTACATTTATGTAGTGTGTTATCTTACAACTCTGGGCTTCCCTGATGGCTCAGATGGTAAAGAATCACCTGCAATGCAGGACACCTGGGTTCGATCCTTGGGTCAGAAAGACCCCCCGAAGAAGGGCATGGCAACCCACTCCAGTATTCTTGCCTGGAGAATCCCATGGACAGAAGAGCCTGGAAGGTTGCAGTCCATGGGGTCGCAAAGAGCTGGACATGACTGAGCGACTAAGCATAGCACAGCACATCTTAACGATTCTAGGGTACTAGAGGTTGAACTCAAGTACTCATTCATTTTTGAGGAACCCTTTTATGCCTCAATTTCTTGTCTTTAAATTTGGATAATGATAGTATCCTAGGGTCAGTATGAAGATTCAGTACATAAATACCTATTAAAAAAATTTTTTTTTCTTGACCAGACCATGCAACATGTGCTGTCTCAGTTCCCCATCCACCAATCGAATACATGCACCCTGCAGTGGAGTGGAAGTGCAGAGTCTTAACCTCTGGACCGCTAGGGAAGTCCCCCTCAAACACCTGTTAGGTGCATAGAACTAGCTCCGACACACGGGAGGCACTAAGGAAGTTCAATCTGCTATTCTTTCCTGAGTATCTTTGATGCAAAAATTGGAGAGTAGGGCCATGGAGGAAGGAGAGGGGTAACTTAGGGAATAGTTAGGGAATGAAAAATTTGAAATAATAAGTGGTTTGCTGCCAAAATTCCCATGTAGAACTCCAACAGAAATCACACTGGAAAAACAACAGAAATTCTGCTGATGTTCAGTTTGCAAATGCAGATGGTTCCAGGCACATCACAGTGCACTCCTTTTGTTCTTTCCTCCTTTACGTTCTTCCCCCACCCCCAGTTCCAAGAAGGAAGGTTTCTTTGGGGCAGTTAAAAAGTCAATGTATGGCAAAACCCACTACAATATTGTAAAGTAATTAGCCCCCAACTAATAAAAATAAATGGGAGAAAAAAGAAAAAAAGCTCTTATGTCTGGCTCCCCTCACTCTGTTCTGTCCCTTCATAGAAAACAAGGATTCTGGCTTCTTGTCCAAAAGAAATGTGTTTCTTGGGTTGTGCTGATTGCCTTTTCTTGTTCTCTTCCGGCCTCATGTTTTGAAGGCTTACTTGTGGACCTTGCTAGTGGTGTCTGTGTCATAGAGCAGAGCCTTGCCGTGTGCAGAGTGACGTAGGAGGGAGAAGCTGGCTAAAGGGAAGCTCTTCTCACATCAGTACAGAGCATCAACCTTGACCTCCATCAGCACTGGAAACTCAGGCTTCTTATCTCCAGGGTACACATGTAGGCAATTGAAATGAAGTGATTTTTGCCCAAAGCCACTTGGTGGTGGTGGTGGTGATGATTCAGTCACTCAGTCGTGTCTGACTCTGCGACCCCATGCACTGCAGCATGCCAGCCTACCTTATCCTTCACCATCTCCCAGCATTTGCTCAAACTCATGTCCATTGAGTCGATAATGCCATCCAACCATCTCATCCTCTGTTGCCCCCTTCTCCTCCTGCCCTCCATCTTTCCCAGCAGCAGAGTCTTTTCCAATGAATCGGCTCTTCACATCTTGATTAGGTAGTAGTAAAGCTAAGATGGGAAAAGGGATTTCCTGCCTCAGTATCATTGCACAAACCTCTCTAGCCATGTCCCATAGCCTGGCAATTTCTCTGCAGCAACGTAAAGGCAATAGTGGCATGTTGATGCTGTCACATGCCATTGTCATATAGCAGATCCCATTAACAGAACTTGTTTTCTCTGATGTATTATTTGTTAGCTTTGTTTATATGTTGTCCTCTACTATTAGTAGTTGCTCAAGCAACCTAAAATCTGTTTTGAAAAGGTTTGGAGGTAGGTGGGTAAATAGATTGCTTGAGTGTTAGATGATGGACAGACGGATGTACTTGTAAATTCCTATTGTTGAGTAGACAAAAATATTACTTTAGCTGCCTCTGTCTATCTACATTGCAGCTTCCCTGGTGGCTCAGATAGTAAAGAATCTGCCTGCAATGCAGGAGACCCAGGTTTGACCCCTGGGTTGGGAGGAGCCCCTGGAGAAGGGAATGGCAACCTGCTCCAGTATTCTTGCCTGGAGAATCCTGTGGACAGAGGAGCCTGTCAGGCTACAGTCCTTGGGGTCACAAAGAGTTGGAAACAACTGAGCAACTAACACACATCCACATGTGACAGAGAAAAAGTACTATACATTTACTCATGCTTACTCCATCCTGGACACTGTGCTAGGCATTGAGGAGAAGAGATAAAATACATTCACTGCCCTCAAGGAGTCAGGATGGGAGGTGGAGACAGAAAAGTAACAGAACAGTTATAGCACAGTGAATCTCCACAGTAATGGAGACATGTAATGATATCAGCAGAGTCCAAAACCAAGATCACCAACACAGTCTGCAGGAGGAGTGATGAGACTAAGAAGGCAGGGGATATGACTTCCATATGATGTATGTAACCTTTGGCGTGAGAGAGCACGGCATTTAGGAACAGTTTGAGTAGATCTAAAGTGTTGTCTCAGATGGTAAAGAATCCTGCCTGGGGTTCAATCCCTGGGTTGGGAAGATGCCCTGGAGAAGGAAATGGCAACCTGCTCCAGTCTTCTTGCCTGAAGAGTTCCATGGACAGAGGTGCGTGGTGGGCTACACTCCATGAGGTTGCCAAGAGTCGCACACGATTGAGCAGCGAACACCCCCAGACACAAGCACAGACTGCATGCCGAGCATTTGGGAGATAAGAGGACAGAGAGGAGCCAGATCACGAGAGGCTTTGTAAGCTCTGCTAAGAAGTGCCACGTCATATGAATGCCCAGGGTAATCATGAACGAGTGTTTATCTTTGCTATGGAGATGAATTGTATCATGAAGTCAGGGGTATCAATAATCTAGAGGAGAAATCACCAGGGCTTGTGTGTGCGAACAGAGTATGGGGGCAGATGGAGAAGCTCTTAAGAAAATAGTCTGGAGAGGATGTGGGAGTAGATTTGATGCACTGGGTTGGGAAACCAGAATCTTAGTTCAGGCTTGAACAGTAAGGTAGAGATGGAAAACCCGGGACAGTGAGCTGGCTCTAAAAGGAAGATGCTAAGTACTGTTTTTTTTGAGTTGTTGAATTTGAAGTGTGTTCTGGACATCAGACAGACTCCAAGTGTATTAAATGCAGGTCTGAAGCTCAACAGAGAGAAGTGAGTTTGAAGTCATCACTCATGAAATTGGTTAAGATTTCCAAGAAGAATGTATTGAGTGAAAAAGAGACATCTCAGAGCAGGGGTCTCTTTGTGAGACTTCTGTTTGGCAGCACAGAATCTCAACATACATTGATAACATATGTAAAACAAAAGTGGATGTTCTAACAAACTGGTAATTGACCTGCCTGTGAAGCTATCTTCCTAGTTTTACCAAAGTCTCTTTTTTATTATTTTTTTATTGTGGTATAATTGATGTATAATAATATGTAATCATATGTAATAATATGTATAACATACTGATTCACACTTTTAAAGGTTATATTCCATTTATCGTTATTTAAAATACTGGCTTTATTTCCTGAAAAATAGAATAAAATAAAATACTGGCTTCATTCTATGGATGAAGCAACTAGGAGGCAGCATGGTCTGAGGAAACAGTGAACACTTCTTTGAAATTCAGGCCCAGGCTCAGGCCTCACCAGAACGATGAATGCATGACCTTCGCCCATCAACCCTGGTGAGCGTCAGAGATGGTTCGGAGGCGCAGCACAGTTAGGAGAGAATATTTGGAGCCCCGGTCAGTGCCTGGCACCTGGTGGGCCTCAGCGTATAACAGTGCCTTTCCTTCTTGCCGAACAGACATGTTCGGCTTTCACATAATTGGCTGAGGGCTGTCAGTTTATTTAAAAATCCTGAGAAATTGACCTGTTGGTGTCACCTATGTCAGGCTTTTTGTTTCGATTCTTCATTTTGACAGGTGCCCAGTAATCTTTAGTCTGGGAGATTTTACTCACTTACCTTCATAGGAAGTTTTCTTAGTAGAGAAAAAAAGTCGTCTTTTTTTTTTTTTTTTTTAAATTGACGAGTGCAAGAAAAAGCCTGTAACTTCAACTTCCCCAAAATGTGCTTAAGTTGTGGTCCCTGGAGTCTTCTACCGTTTCGGGGCAGTTACAATAGAGCCTCTATCTGGGCTCAGCCAGT
Organism: Cervus elaphus; assembly: GCF_910594005.1. Taxonomy (NCBI): domain Eukaryota; kingdom Metazoa; phylum Chordata; class Mammalia; order Artiodactyla; family Cervidae; genus Cervus; species Cervus elaphus. Next base: position 38,033,244 of record NC_057835.1, on the reverse strand, counting down.
CTAGTATGCTAACGGCATTTCTAAGGAAAAGCTTTTAAATCCCAGATTCTTCTGCTGCTAATTGTGTGCTACTCCTTTGTAAGGCAGGTAGAGGATCGGGGCAGGCAGAGAGGATGCTGTTTTTTGATCAACATTATCTGATGATTCTGTTTGCCTCTTGGAAAAACAATCAACTAAGAAGTATCTTCTGGTATTGTGCTTTGTCAAGAAATTAAAGGGACATCTTAGGTCCAAGATACCATCCCTTTTAATTGGTGGAAATTGTTGTTTTAAACACACATTCATGTAGTCCTCCTGGATTTGCAGATGAAAAATGTTTCTACTAAACAAAAAATAAGTAGCTTAGAACATTAATAGTTGAAAGTTAGTATTTAGCATGTATGTAATAAGAACATGTAGAAGTGTGGTGAAATAATACTTCCTCTTTGCAAAGTAGAAATTATAATCTTTGCTTTCTTCAAAATATAGGGGAAATTACTTGCATTCGAAATGCCAAAAATGAAAGATTCACTCTGCTTTCAATCACATACCTATTCAGATGGGTGTAAGCAGAAGTCATATCCCATAACTGGTCAAAGCCTTAAGGAAATTGATAAAAGCTTTCCCTAAATCCAAGAGAAAATGTAAAACTTTATCTTAGAGTTAAGAAAGAAATGAATTTTGTAAAGCTTTTTAGAGGTGATAGTAAACAAGATGCAGATATCCATCTGTGTTCTCAAAGTGTTTAAAATCATGTAAGCTCAGAGTAAGGACTCAGAAAGATGAGGGTGACATTGAAACTGCCACAAAGGATTAACAGGAATCGGCAGAGCTGTATGGGGTGAACTGATGAGAAGAATGTTCTAAGTAGAAGGGATATAGAACAAGGATCAGAGATTTGAGTGAAGAAAATGTCAAATAAGGAAAGTATAATATAGCCTAAAGAGATAACTGAATGTCATGAATCTAAGTTTGTTCATGAACCTGGTCATTCACTTAAAATTTATCAAGTGATTACTGTTCTGTGCACAAAGATGCTTACATATTAATTATTCTTTAATAATAAATTTAATTTAAATATTCTTTTAGATGCTTAAAATTGTAAGGAAGATTGACAGCCATTGCCCTACTTATTAACAGTTTAAAAAAATTCTATCAGCATTTTAAAACAGTTTGAAGAACTATCAGCCATTGCTTGGTTAAGAGAAATATGAGACATGTATAATTATGGAATAGTAGTCAGCAATTTAAAAGATAATACAGATGATTAATTGATATAAAATGATATTTATTCCATATTGCTGAGTGGAAGAGAAAGTGGCTACAAAACAGGTACCTGGTTTTATTTGCTTTTTTGGTATGTGCTCTGTGCTTCAGTCTTTTAGTCCTGTCCAACTCTTTGTGACTCCATGGACTGTAGCCTGCCAGGCTCCTCTGTCCATGGAATTTTCCAGACAAGAATAGTGGAGCAGTTACCATTTCCTACTCCAGGGGATCTTCCCGGCCCCAGGGATCAGACGTCTGTCTCTTCGATCTCCTGCATTGGCAGGTGGATTTTTTACCCCTAGCATCACCTGGGAAGCACTTTTTTTTTTGGGGGGGGGGATGTATCACCTATCAAAATTTAAGCTTTCCTATGAAAAACATGAGGAAGGCTGACTGAGTGAGTAGGACCAGGAAGAATGATGGAAGAATTTAACAGTGCTTACTTCTGAGGGATGGAATTGAAGTTTATTTCCTTTATATATTTTTCTGTTTTTCATGAATGCTGTACATAAGCATGTATCATTTTACAATCAAACAAGATAATAAATGTATTTTCCTAAAACTACTAACTTTTTAATACTACAATGACAAAACATAAAAATATTAGCAATTAATTTCCAGTTGGGTTGACCCATTCTTTCATATTAAATTCTGTCAGATAATCTGGAAGGTTTCCTTCAGTATCATCCATGTGCTCCGCCCATGTAGAAAAGGAATAGGCAGAAATAAGGTCCAACTTAGAAAACAGAGAGAAAAAGACCCATAAAAAGTTATCTCTTCCTTCTAAGAACTTACTACCTGCTGGGATACACAGACGTGATCTCTGTAAGCCTTCATTTCCTTATCCATCAAATGTAGAGGTTCAGGGAGGGTTGGAAATACCATGGGCTTTCCTGGTAGCTCAGCTGGTAAAGAATCTGCCTACAATGCAAGAGATCCTGGTTCAATTCCTGAGTTGGGAAGATCCCCAGGAGAAGGGATAGACTTGCAGTATAGGGGCCAGACACATAGTAGCTCTTAATGATTGTTGCTTCTGTTATTCAGTGAGCTCCAGAGCATACGTCAGGGCTGACAAAGAAAAGGAACCTTGCCTTGACAGGTGAGAGGGGCGAGACGAGGCATTCCAGCAAGCAATGGACACAACCGTTATCAGTGAAATAGGGACGTGGAGACCAGGCTGAGACGGGCCTGCCAGGAGCATGTGACCCCTCCAGATGGGCTGTGAAGGAGAGACAGACATGGCATTGGATGGGCAAGGTTAAGGCTCAGTAGAGAAGCCCCTGAATGCCCATTTGCATTGGCATATATTTAGTGTTTCTAACTTAATTTTTCCTAAGCATCTATTAGGGCTTCCCAGGTGGCACTGGTGGTAAAGAACCCGCCTGCCAATGCAGGAGACTTCAGGGACGTGAGTTTAATCCCTGGGTTGGGAAGATCTCCTGGAGAAGGGCATGGCAACTCACTCCAGTGTTGTTGCCTGGAGGATACCATGGACATAGGAGCATGGTGAGCTATAGTCCATAGGGTCACACAGAGTCGGACACAACTGAAGCCACTCAGCACACACGCAAGCATCTGTTGATCACCTTCTGGTTAAAAGGCAGATACAGAAACAGAAGTGAAGTGTATTACCTGCCACCAAGAAGTTAACCCTCCAGAGTGGAAATTGTATTTCAGGGGTGGGGTGGGAGGCGGGGTGGACAAAACCTACTCTGAGAGAACTGTATCTGACAGTGATTTGATGCACAGGCTGGATTGAAAGGAAAAGGACTAGAAGCATGGTGAATCCATGTTCCATTCTCATAGCTTTGTTAGAATTCTAGTTCCTTCCCTTAGAGAAAATTCTAGTGGCACTCACTTGTACCCTGTCTCTGCAGCTCTTCCCACGTTTATGAAGCCGTTCTGGCTATATCTGCATTTCGTTTATTTTTGTGTCCTTAGCGCCTAGTATAGGTGGTCAGTCATTATTAGTTGAGTACATAACGAAATAATACAGAATGTGCATCCTGTAATATATAACATAGACCATATTAATGCTATATAATATTTTTCTAAGTAATATACAAACAACCAAAAGATATTCTCTGTGGCTTGAAATGTTTAATCATAGGAAAAGGGGGTGGTGAGACTGGGAGTCTCATAGGAAATGAGACTGTGAGTATGAACAGAATTTTCCCTTAGTTTTCAGCCCCCCACTCCTTTTCCCTCTGCTATTGACATGCATTGGTTTGGGGCACACTAGAGCCCCCTGCACCCCCATGCTAGAGGAAATTTACCAGATAAGACAGTTCACACAAAAGTAATGGAGCTTAAGTCATTTACCCTTACCGGAAATCTTTGTCTTATAAAGGAAGATTTCAAGGGATGGAATTTCAGAGCCCCTGATACTTAGAAGAGAAGAGAGAGCTTTTTGAGTAAGAAAGTGCCTCCTGAGAGGTCCTCACTCCCCACTTGAGGGGCTGACAGTGAGGGAAGGTGATGATGGAACCTTCCTTCAGCTCATGGGGAACCTATTTTTTTAAGTGCCTACATCCGGTTCTGCCAACTTTTCTCTTGGGAGTCAGCAATAATTATATGGCAGAGGAAATCAGCGTGGAACATTTTTATTCACTTATGAACTGAGGGTGTTATTCTGAGCTACACATTCTTTGATACAAAATTGAGTCTCTTTTACCAGTATAGTGTCATCTCGCTGTATATGCTAACTAAAATTGACAAATTGGTCTCTTTTAAACTTTCAAATTTTACTTACCACCCCTGCAAAAAAAGAGTCACTTGAAAAACCAATTACATTGAAATATGTTTTTAAAGATTATAGACAAATGGCTTGAAGGTCAATGAAAATGAATCAATAGGCATGGAATGATAATAAACCAGAACTTCCGTTTGTTGCAAACACTGAATTTTAGAGTGAAACATTGTTTCAGAGATTAAAAAAAAAAAGAGCTCTCTTAAAATATGACCTGTTTAATATTACAACTTTAGTTCATTGGTTTATGTATGATCAAAACAGAAATAGTCCATGTAAATGAAAACTTCTAGTTAAATGCTTGGTGAATGAATTAGTATGTGATTAATTTTCTTCAAATGGCAGTGACAGTTAAAAGAAAGTGATTGCAGGAAAGGATAAAAGGTTTCCTGGTTTGAGTATGTTTCCGTGCTTCTGGCAGCAAGTTTGTAATAAAAAGAATGATTTTTATAAGAATGTGATTATTCACAGCAAGACTGGAGTTGGTGTCACTATGAAAAATCCTTCTTTGGTAGATACTCTCAGCAGGAATAATACATCTAAAAGAAAGGCAACAGGAATTACAAAGAACACTGTGGCCAATGACAAATTATGTTTGCAAAATGATGGGCAAACCCATTGAAAACTGAGAAATCAGTTCAGCAGTAAATCAAAGACTTATTCTTAAGAATGATCCTGACATTCAAAAGATGACGTTTATATTAGACATGTGCTAAGTTTTCTTTTTTTCAAAGCTCTGAATTATTATTTTGTACATTGTCAGCCTTTACTGTTTTGTCTTACTACTTGATTTTAAATTACATGATACAATTAAAAATATGATATTTTAATGAAAAACTATGTAATACAATGTGACATACTATGAAACATTTGATGCACTACCCTATTTTGTATTTGAAGGTATGTAACATTTTCACTTATTTCTCTGCAGATTTGTAAAATGCCATATCTTCTTATATTAGCTGAACTATAAATGAAGCTATTATATTTGGGCCAAAGCTTTCTGTGTATAGTATCATGTGGTAATGGTACAGAATGCACTGAAATGTATTTTGTGCTATTGCACAAAACATAATCAATAAAAGATGGATCTTATAGAATTAAATTATTAGGCATTCACCATATACCTTTTCACTTGGTGCTTTTTATTCACTGTATTTTTAAATTTATTGTATTTTTAAAGAAAGGAAAATTATGTGTTGATATCATTTGATCAAATGTAATAACTTGCCATAATTATCAATTAAATGAATCCATTACTTTTAGAGACACAATGCTGAACAATTTCAGATAAGCCCATTTCACTTTAAAAACTTATTTTCAGTTCTTTCTGGCTTTGATTAGTAAGCCTTTCTTTTCCTCACCCGAAGATGGAGGATGTGAATAAAGACAAATATATTTAATATGACCATGTGGTAAAGAAGGTATTCATGGTTAGAAAGAAGGAACTCCAAGCAAAGTGAAACTGACATATTTATTAACACTGTACCACTCGCTAAGAAGAAACCAGCTTCATGCCATTCCTTTGGGATTCTTGGAGAAGTGTGCTGTGGTGGTATTATCATGCTATCTCACTTCTAATGAGCACATTTTTAAAGGAATTAATACTATAAGAAAATATTACAAATTTGAAAACATGTTCTCATCTTTAATTCATTAATAAGAAGCTTGAGAGCCCTATAATTTTTATTTAGTGATCTTAAATATTTAGTATAACCTTGTACATATATGAAAACATAGCGTAAGCACTTTATCTTCTGCCTTAACATGCCATCTTCACATACTTTTCAGTAAAGATTTTATCCTCTAAATGTTTTATAAATACTCAGCTAAACAGAATGAGATTGAAATAGCTAATGTCTTGCCTTTGCTGAAACTGCTATAATTCGTCTTGGGTTTCAAATACAGGTAGTAGAGATATTCTAGAAAAATATCTCTTTTGTTTAGATAATCCCTACAGGATATTGTAACTTTAAATGCATTAAAATATTGTTTCTCTAAGTAAGAAACAATAATTAAAAACAGCATGTGTCTCTACAAGTTGCATCTTATTACCAGATCTCAAAAATTGATGTTAAAATTCCTCTTACCTAGTTTGAGATTTTGAAATTGTTTTTATTTTTTTTTTCCCTATTGGCTTCTATATTTGTGTCATCCTACTCCTATCAAAATAGAATGGGATATTTAAATATTGACTTATTAACACGTGTTGGCACTGATGCTGTGCTGAGTAGATAGTTTTAAAGTGGGAATGTAAAGATAAATTTGTCCAGCTGTATTTTAATTCCTTGTGTTCCCCAAACTGTCTAACAGAATGAGGCAGATTTCAAAAACTCCCTTTGTTCTCCGTCTCCTGTGCCGCAGCCACGGGTAATCTGCAGCCTTTTCTTTTGCAAGGAAGCGTTGTGTGGGGAAGCAAGGGCGATCCACAGGTCACAAGGTGCACCCCAGACAGACATGACAGGTCCTGCTGCTGAGAGCCAGACTAACAGAGCTGCGGCCCCCACATCCTCCTTTCCAGGTGGCCCCTGCCACAGGCATGCCACCGGTCCACGGTGACAGGCACAGGGACCCAGCAGTGCTGCGACTTTTCGTTGCATCCACTTGAAGTGCAGTGCGGGTTTGGACACAGCTTTAGGAAGCACACTACAAGCACATGATTTAGACTTGCTCTTTAGATTAGTGAGTCTAGATACACAGCACGTTGATTGAACAGCCTCCTTTATACAGAGCAAAATATCCCAGTAAAAGCCAGGTTTCTGCAAATTTACTAACAGACAGAATGTCTTTCTTTCCTGTTTTAAGCAAAGTATGTAATTGATTTATAGTGTTGTGTTAGTTTCAGGTATACATCAAAGTGATTCAGTTACACATATATTTTTTTCAGGTTCTCTTCCATTATAGGTTGTTGCAAGATATTGAATACAGTTCCCTGTGCTACGCCATACAGACAGAATTTCTTTACCGCAGAGCTCAAGGAGCTGAATCTAATTATCCATGAATTAGGAGCAGGACTCTTCACATCTTTGCCATCAATTAGTTTGCTTCTGGACCACCCCTCCCCCCTCCATAGAACTTCCAAGTCACAGAAAATCTCTAGAGTTGACCCATCTTACCTTATTTTTCCAACGAAGTTATGCAGATATCTAGGCAGTCGGGAGTTATTTCCAAACGCCACATGGAAATCACTCCCTTAAAAACCTCTGTCACTCAAAGACTGGTCACCCTGTAATGCCATCTGTACAATTTAGATTTTTGATTAGAAAGAGGATAGTGTGAGCAGATCCACAGGGAGAGTCTTTTGTTTTTTCTTTTAATTTTTCAAAGCACTGTTAATCACTTGCCTTCCAGACAACTTACGTGAGTGCCTGCCATGTGTGTTAGTCGCTTCAGGTGTGTCTGACTCTTTGTGACCCTGTGGAGCCCGCCAGGCTCCTCTGTCCATGGAATTCTCCAGGCAAGAATACTGGAGTGGGTTGCCATTTCCTCCTCTGGGGGATCTTCCTGACCCAGGGATCAAACCCACATCTCTTATGTCTCCTGCATTAGCAGGCAGGTTCTTCAGCACTACCTGGGAAGCCCATTTGAGTGAGTTGTCTAAAAGCACTAGAAATACTCCTGTACTCCATATATTATAGTTTTCATATTTAGGAATATAAGGAAAACGTTGTGATAACTTGCAGATGTCTAAGGTGTTAAGCTCGTTATCTTATTGTTCGGTGGAGAGGTCAGAGCAGTGGATGTAATTGCTTGATGACAGAAGGGGACAGAGAGAACCCAGCCACTGTGTCCCTAGCCAAGTCCAGCAAGTCTCAGTGGGCTCAGTGATGCACAGACACAATGAAAATAGTTCCTTCTCTGGGGATGCTTTTTCTTTCCATTTTTACTTCATAAAGGAAGGTATTGAAACAATTAGTCGGCAGTATGGTGTTCGTTTTCTCATGGTAAATTTGGAAAATGGAGCAAGTATCGCTTCAGTCAGCAGAATCAGGACTTATATAACTCAACTTCTCCCAAGACATGTTTGTAACATTTTTATATTGTTCTCTTTCATAACGTGCAGACTGCCTCCAAGTCTTCAAGTCTGTTTATGCAAAGCCTGCAGGTTTACTTGGAGTTTATGTTTCTAGTGTCAGGTTCAGGGGTGTAAACGCCTCAGCATCCTGACTGTGATGTCACTGTGTTTGGCATAGAGAATAAGACCCATTGTAACTGTCTTAATTCTTTTCATTAATTTTCCTAAATGAACATGAATGGCATGGTGTGTTTTTACATAATTATGGCACAAGTGAGAGGCTTGGGGGAAAAGTCCAACCACTACGGTATCAAAGCAGAATAAATATTTGCAGAAAAATTCTGCCATAACTTAATATTTTGCATATGAGCCCCTGTACAAAATCTGAGTTATCCCCGGAGCTCAGTCCAAAAGAACATGTCTGTGGCCCAGCCCTGGAAGGCCAGAGATGATGATGGATCGGAAAGAGGTCAGTTTGAGTAGCAGTGCCAAGAATAATGACAGAAAGAACCAAAAAGGCAGAATAACAGTGCAACTAGAGTTCTGAGGGAGACCATGCCTTTGCTGCATGGCCGTGAGATAGGACCCCATGTGGCTTTCTTCCTGCTCCCAACACTGGACCTGGTATTCAGCTGCTTCATGGGTTGGCAGTTTTCCCCAGCCATGCATGTCAGCATTTTATAATCCAACCCCACAAATGCTGAGATGTCTGTAAGCTGAGGGCCCAGAGTCACTGAAGCTTGCCGATTTTATTGATTTTACTGCTCTGTGAGAAGCACAAGCCGTGGAACATAAAGGGAATCCATACAAGGCTAAACTTTGGGCTTTGGGTTTGTGGTGTTTATCTGAAGGATGCTTGCTTATAGGAGCCTTTTCAGGTACAACAGAGCTTGCAGGCCAGTGCCTGTGGACTCAGCATCATGCGTCCCTGATCATTGCCACCTGTCCCCCTCCACCGTGCCTGTGACCAAATCCTTGTTCCTAGGCTTTGAGCCTTCTAGTAGGACATGTGGCAAAGTCTTGCTAATACCTGTGCTCTCATTGCCTACCACTGTGCTCTGTCCCCTCCACCCTTGTAAAGACTGAGTTTTCATGATGGCTTTCCTCCTGGGATAATTTCTCTCCAAAGTGCCGATCATTTGGAGGCCAGGTGAAGGGGTGGGGCTTGAACTGCAGGATGGAGCTTGAACCTCCGAGCCCTGGGCCAGAAGAGGGGCAGTGGTGACAATGCTGGACCCCCAGGTGGGCATGGGGCAGACAGAGGTGAGGATACATCCTGGAGCAGGAATCCCGTAAACATTAAGCAACTGACAAGCCAGCAGGGGCCTAGGTTGTGGAGTGGGCAGTTGTCTAAATTGTGCAAAATCCAGGGATACTGGGGAGAAATAGTGCTTGGGGATCAAAGGCCTGTATAGTGTCTCAGCACTGAGGTTACTTAGCTTTTCTGAGTCTTCGTTTATTTGCAGCCGTAAAATAGGCTGTAACATTCAATACTGTTTTGTGTTCAACATAAATATCAGTAATTCAGCTCAACAAGAAATAGGAGTCTTGAAATAGTGTGAGTAGGAGCAACCATGGCCTGCCTCTGCAGGTGTGCTAAGTCACTTCAGTCATGACTGACTCTTTGAGACCCCATGGACTAGCCCGCCAGGCTGTTCTGTCCATGGGATCCTCCAGGCAAGAATACTGGAGTGTGTTGCCATGCCCTTCTCCAAGGAATCTTCTCGACCCAGGGAACAAAATCGCCTCTCTTATGTCTCCTCCAAAATCCATGGAGTTCTTTACCACCACACACATATAGAAAACAGCTCTTATTGGAGTTGTTAATCATCCTTCAAGGGAAGGAAAAACCCATTCTTCATGGGATAGATAGACTGTCAAGACAGGATACCTTCGTAATCCAGTGTCAGTGGGTGGTGTATTCCTGGTGCTTTAGGACTTCTGGAAAGGGAGGGACTGAGCTTAGGGTGGGAACAGTGGGCCCAATGCGTTAGCAATGTCTAATTCAGTAATAATTATGAAATTTACCTAGTGAAGGATAACCACAACTTTGCCTGGCACTGGCTTGACTCTTAGAAGCTCTTTGAGGGATGTGGGTATATGTTAAAACTGGTTAAATAAAAATGTTATTATATACTCCTCTAGTATTGACTTGACATGATGTAAACCTTTATACAAAAACATTGATTTTGACATCCCTTTGGAAAGCCATGAACAACAAATAGTTCTCTGCCTATCTCTTGATCCCTTTCCAGCCTTACATCAGTTCTCATATCTGTAGTTTGGGGGTTAAAAGAAACTGTGTTTAAGATCTTTCCTTCCTACCTCTGAGACCTGTTGATTAACTGCACAGAGTCCCTTTGCATCTGTGGGGTATTTTCTAGAGAGAAGGATGGCTGGCCTCCAAAAGGTCACCTTCCCCACCCTCACACTGCAGCCATTCAGAAGTAGAGGACCAGCACTGACAGTCCCTGTCACCTGCTGGTCCATGTAACTCTTCCCCTTCTGCCTCAGGGCCTTTACACTTGCTCTTTCCTTGGCCTGCAAAGCTGTTTCCCCAGACACTCCCACAGCATTGCATATTCCCCTTGCCTGCTGTATTGTTTCTCCTTAGCACTTATCACTGTCTAACAGATTGTGCATTTTGCATATTTTCTTGTTTGGATGTGTGTCCCAACTGGAATGGTAGTTCCAAGATGGTAAGGATTTTTGTGTTAAGTGGTGTGTCCTTAGCATCTACAACAATACCCAGGACAGGTATTCCTTAATAAGGAATCAGACACAATAATAAATAAATGATCACCCTTTTAACCCAAAGCACCCATTAGCCAGTTTGGATCTGTGTTGAGTGCAAAGTCTATCAGGAGACAAGGAAATACAACTTCACACCCCTACTTGAGACCCCAAGCCTGACACCCATGTATGTTTGGGGTTCCTTAGGTATCTCAAGCCTCAGCAGGCCAGAATAATGCATGACCAATTAATTAATTAATACTAAATTGGTTGAACTGGCCATGGGAGGCCCCTATGTGGATGCTACCCCAAGACTTGGATTCGGTAATGGCTTGAATTCCTTAAAATCTTATTGCATACTTTTTGGAAGTTTATTTCAATTACATTTTCAGCACATTCAGTCTTTTGGGAATAAAACTGTATTTTCTCACGAAATTATATATATTCTGCACTCTGTGTATTAAGCATCTAATTAAGGTTTGTAGGCATAGATTTTGGCCCCTGAAAATATAGAAAGCTTCCGTTATTGTCTTCAGTGTCCACTGACTGTTGCAGTGGGGCTTTAAACTTTGTTGCTGTTATTGTTTCATTGGTTTCGTTTCTTCTCCTACCCCTCCGTTACCTAATTGTCTGGGTTTAGAATAGATTTGCAAATGAAAAGCAACCAAATTCAGAAAGCAAAAATGGAAACCTCAAATTAGGCTGTTAGGAAAACAGGCAAAAAGCTGGATGTCTTCTGAAAAGTGAGAGAAGGGAAGCCTTATCGCCATGGAGGAGACAATTTCAGGATATCAGAATGCAGGGAACTGCAGTTTTCTAATTTAACAGTAAGTACACTGAGCACAAGTTCACACATTTCAGGGCTCAGCTGAGAAATGAAAATGATATTTCAGTATTTTAATATTCTCCATTCTTTGAGGAGTGAGTTTTTTATGGGTAAGCATCAAAATAGTAATATTATAGTTTCTCATTAAAATTTTTAAAATACACAGCTTATTTTCCAAGACATTCATACCATTATTTGTAAACTCATAATAGTGACTTATCATCTTTCATATTGTTATTCAGTCGCCAAGCCATGTTATCAATTGCAAGTTTGTGCAACAGACTACTTGTCTATTGTTAAGTAAACTGAGAGCCCATCCCAAAAACACATTTTACATAGACGCTTTAATGATGTTTCAATTCCTAAAAGCGCCAACTAGGCCCTTTAAAAATGCTCTTGATTTTTAAATCTATTCCTTATTAATCTATTTTTTATTGGAGCTTTATAATATGTGTTAGTTTCTGCCATACAGCAAAGGGAATCATCTGCACGTGTATCTCCTCTGCTTTTGGATTTCCTTCCCGTTTAGGTCACCACAGAGCACTGAGTAGTTCCCTGAGTACGTTCTCATTAGTTATCTATTTTTATTTAAATCGTTCTACAAAAATTCTCTGGCTAAGGTATATTTATGGCTGATTCCTCTTGCTGTCCACCTCATACTGTCAAAACATTGTTCATCGATTATGCTCCAACAGAGAAAAAGTTCTAAAAAAAAATTCTCCAGCTAAACAGCAGGGTTTTGTGGTTGCTGTCACACCAGACTTTGCTTTAATGAGATCATTGTGAAGTGAGTTTGGTTATCTGCAGGTAAAAAGGCTGGGAGCAGTTGACCCTTAATTAGAGTAAACCAAGATATTGAACAGTACTTCAAATGAGGGCCCAGCCTGGGAACAAAAAGCCTTGAGGAAAGCTGGCGGGAGAAAACAAATGCAGGATTCGGGCGGACAATAGCCACGGTAGAGTCATCAACAGTCATTAGAAGATAAGGCTGCTCTGTTAGTAATGGAGATTTACAACTGCATTAGCGTAAGAAAAGCCTCTTAACACCTTGTTTTTCCAAAGCATTCTTCCCACCCCTAGAATTAACCAAGTAACTTTGGGTCAGCTTTGATTCCTTAAATTCAATTCTTTTAAACATATCTTTTCCTCTTCTGATTCCCCAGCTTCCTCCCTCTCTCTGTTCTTTCTCCCCAGAGAGAAAAATCCTGCATTAACAGCACCGAGGCTTTGGGGGGTTCTGTTTGTTTGCGGGAGTACCCTTTTTCGCATTTGTTTGTGTTTTAACTAACCACACACCCTAACAGAGTCGTGTACCAACAGCATTTCTGTATTTCTGTCTAGATGAATGGCTAGATGGTAGAAAGTCACGATTTAGTTATTCTTTCAACCCAGAATAAGTATGTTGTTGAAAAAACACAACTATCTTTCACCCTCCTAATTATGTATAATAACTCGAAGAAATTTCCCATCGTGTTTTGCAAGAATGACCTGTTTTTAAAATCTTAAATTCACAGTCCTGCCTGCGAGGCCTCCTAGACTTTTATTCCTTTTTTTTTTCTTATCTGGGGTTATGGACCTCAGGAGAGCAGGGAAGGGTTACAAGGTCAAAGCCTTTTCCTCCTTGGAACTTGCGGCTTGCTGGGAGAGGGTTGCCTGGAAAATAGATGCTTTAGAAGGAAGAGGTTGGGGTCAGGATTTTAATTCTGTTAAGCAACAGCTGGTTTGAGTTTCTTTCCACTTCTATCTCCTGCTCCCTTCCTCACAAATCCGTGGAGAGAAGGAATTTGTGCAGAAGGAACTGGCAACATAAAAATCCACCTTCTATTCCTAGGGTGCTTTATCTCCAGCATCTTTGTTACACATTGGATGTCAAGTACTAGAGGGATAGGATAGATTTGATGAGGTGAACTCTATGGGAAAGATGACTAGAGCTTTAGTCCAAAGAACCTTTTAAAATACAAGATGCACGCCTGCCGATTTCTTATAAGATTTTTTTCACTAAAACTCTTAATGGAAATAAGTGTCAGAAAGGCCACTGTGGTATTTGGAGGCTGACTGCCAAGAGAAGAATCATGGCTAAAATATTAAAACATGCCAAGTGCGTATTATTGTTTCTGGACTAGAGACCATATCTGTCTCCAAATTATAGTTTGCCTTCATTTGTTCAACAAATGTTTATTGAGTGTTGCTCTTCCCACAAAGATGCTGGAGGCTGGGGCACAGCAGTAAGATATAGAAGTGCTTACACGTGAGCAGGTGTATCAGTGTGAATCCGTCCAACTGGGCTTTAAGTACACCCGCTATTCTAAACAGTTTATGCATGGTGTGGGATTTTAAAATCAGGTCTGTTCCAATCATATTATTTTATAATCAACTCATAAATCCACTATTTAAAATGAATATGTAATAACAGAAAAACAGTAAAGGGAAAAAAAAAGTTAAGTTTTGAAAACAGTAGAAGAAAAAAAAATAAACCTCATGGCTAATTTTTTTAGATTGGGAAGTCTCCCATGCTTTTTTCCTACACACACCCACACACCCACACGCGCGCGCGAGCAAAATAAAACTCACATCTCTCAAATCAATGGCAAACTAGTAACAGATTTTCTGGTCTGGGCTCCACGCTGGCCTCAGGCTGTGTTGGTGTGTGGCTCGACAGCAATCAAAGGTCATAATTTCATTGGCAGTTAGCATCAGGTTTAATTTTTCTAGCATGTTAGATTTACCGAAATGTCTGGTTTCAGTTACACTTCGGGCATTGACTGAATCAGCTCGGAGCAGTGTGATGTCTTCAGGTACCTGAGGTTTATGGAACACATATGCTAATTGTTTTCAATCACTTTCCTTTCTAAACACAAAAATGTGTTTTCTGAACTTGAGTAACAGTAGTCCTTATTGACATTGCTCCTTTCTTACATTGAAAAAGGACCCACAGTAGGTAAAAATGTCAATTTAACAAGACTGCCACCTACTGATTGACGCGGTTGGCAAACACTACCAATTTCAGTGTTTGGTGGTGGTTTTTTTTTAAATAGCTATGTATGGTTTACCCCAAAAAATGTAGATGCTTTTTGAAAATTAACACGTATCAATTTTAATTGTGTTTTAGGAATGTGACCAAGTTCACATAGACGATGTCTCTTCCGATGACAATGGACAAGACCTAAGGTGAGCCCATGATTGGGATGCTATGGGCCCCGTGTTATAGTTTAATTGCTCAGCTCATTAAGATGAACTTTCTCTTTGGTTAACTTTGGGCTTTTCTTGCATCTAAATAGCACATATAACTTTGGAACAGATGGCTTTCCTGCTGCAGCGACCAGTGCTAATTTATGCTTGGCAACCGGTGTGCGGGGCGGTGTAGACTGGATGAGAAAGCTGGCCTTCCGCTACAGACGAGTAAAAGAGATCTACAATACCTACAAAAATAATGTTGGAGGCAAGTGACTATAACCAGTAGCTTGCTGGGTTGGCTAAGACAGTCTCAATAAAATACTCAAGAGCATCACACATTTACATCACATTTTTTGGGGTAGAACAGCTTTTGCTAAGAGTAGTTTCATCTAACCAGTGATTATTCTGCAGTGATTGAATGAGAGAAGTAATAGACTTAGAACCAGCTGCCCTGGCCAGGCTAATCTAGTCCTGGCTCCCTTTCTTAGCAGTGGTGTGAGTTAGTAAACTTACTAGAGTAAGTTTCTTGACCTCTTGCCTAAAGGACTTAAGAAGAATCATAAAGCATCCTTCTATCAGGTAGATGCTTGTATTAGTTCATCTTTTGATTGTGTTTCTAAAGGACTTTGGTATGAAAAGGAATATATTGACCTCCCTGGTGGCTCAGATGATAAAGAATCTACTTGCAATGCAGGAGACCTGGGTTCAATCCCTGGATTGGGAACATCCCCTGGAGACGGAAATGGCAACACACTCCAGTATTCTTGCCTGGAGAGTTCCATGGACAGAGGAGCCTGGCGGGCTGCTATAGTCCATGGGGTTGCAGAGAGTCAGACGCGACTGAGCAGCTACCACACAATGAAAAGTTTAGGGTGGTGCTGGTTTCTGGTATGGCTAAATTCAGATGCTCTGGTGACGCAATCAGTAATCCTTCGCCTGTGATTTCCTTTGGGGTCAGTCCCTCCCAAAAGGTGGCAAAAGTGACCACCAGTAGACCCAGACTTCTATTCAACCAGTCCAGCACCTCCATGGGGTAGAGAAACTTCTTTCCCAATAGAGTCAACAAAAAAGTTCCAGACATGTTCAGCGGCCAAGCCAAGGTCATATGCCTATTCTGGGAGCCAGAGGATAGTGTTGTGTCTCTGCCCAAATTATGCAGTTGGAGGAATAGGGGTGAGTAGGCTCCCTCAATAGAAGAGAGGACTTCTAGAACTAGAAAAAGGGATGCCGGGAATGCAGAAACAATAGATGTCCCCTACAGTACTAAATATTTGTTGAATGATGTGTTAAAAATTGCTTAGTACATGTAAAGCTTGAGGGCGGTATTAGAGTAGTTTTAAATGTTTATTGTTTATAAAGTTGGCAAGACTCGTTGGTAAGGAAGTAGTTCCTTTGCTTTTAAATCCACAGGTCTGCTTGGTCCAGCCAAGAGGGAAGCCTGGTTGCAGCTGAGGGCCGAAATTGAAGCCCTGACAGACTCCTGGTTGACACTGGCTCTGAAAGCCCTCACGCTCATTCACTCCCGGTAAGTTGTCCCCAAGTCACTTTGTAGGGCCTCTGCCTGAAGACAGGCTTTGCTTGTTCATTTTGGAGACTTATTTTTCAACTGTATTTTTTTTCTTTCTGTTCTCATAGAACGAACTGTGTGAATATTTTAGTAACAACTACTCAGCTTATCCCAGCATTGGCGAAAGTCTTGCTATATGGTTTAGGAATTGTATTTCCAATAGAAAATATTTACAGTGCAACTAAAATAGGTAAGCTACTTTTTAATCATTTATATAACAGTCAACCTTTTGCTTTCAGGCTAGTGAACATGCAAGGCAATAAATAGGATTTTATTTACAGAATTCTAAATGTCAGAAAACTAGAATAATGTTTAAACCAATTTTATTGTCAAAAATGCCTTTAGATATCAAGAGAAATATAAAGCATAATCCATGTAACTGAACTCAGAAAATTTTACTTCACTGGCTGACATTAAAACTTATGCATTTTACTGTAGTCAACTTAGCATCATTTTCAGATTATTATCTTATTTTTATTCTCTTAGGCAGCATCAACAAAAATTATTTTATAAGCTAGAACAAGTACTTATATAGAAATATACAAAGCAGAAATAACTAATAGCAGCTTTAATTAGGCAACTCCAATAAATTATTATTACTGGAACTTTTTTTTTTCTGCTTTAACATGTGTAAATGATTGAGTTCTCATGTTTGTTATGGGGATCAAAAAATTAGATTCTTGCAAGAAGAAAATGTAGTTAAGAAAGATTACTGTGAAATTTACTTAAAATATCAATCAAGACAAAACAAAAGTAGGAATTAAAAGAAGACATGGCTCTTGTTCTTAGGGAATTCACTGTCTAGCGGAGGAAACAGACAACAACATAACTGTAGTATGACAAAATATTCAGTGGTATATAAATGAACATTTATCAAGTATTTACTAGGTGCCCAGAATTGTACTAAACATTTTACATATTAAAGTCCATCTTTGCAACCTTTTCATTTTACAACTGAGGAAGCTAAATCTCAGAGATGTAAGTAAGTCAGTTTAAGTTAATAGCTAGTAAAGTTGAGGGTTAGAGTAGATCTCTGAGTCTAAGGCCCAGCAAACCATTCCACACACTGAGGGATCCTACCAGTAAGTGCCCAAGTGTACACTTCAGTGGGTGAGCATTCAGTCCCACTCAGAAGGAGGCAGAAGGGCAAGTGTCAGTGAAAGTTAAAGGGAAGGTATGACATTAGAGCTGGGTATAGAAGGGTATATAAGAGTTTTTATATAGGCAGATGGCTAGTGAGAACAAAGCAACAGAGAAATTAAAATGTATTCCCTGCTGAGGGACTTGTGAGTTTTCCTGGGTGATTAACATACAGTGTTCATGGGTAGCTGGCAAGGTAGATTTGGATTTTAAGTGGCCTTATATGTTGCTATGATGAGGTAAATGTTATATAATTGAGTCCTAGGGACAGAGGATGAGTGTCCTGGTAAGTGGGAAGAAGGTTGTTTCTGGCTAAAGAAAAAGGGGCAAAACAGACTATCTCTGACTTGTTCTTCTCTTCAAAGAATTTACTAAATTATCACTAAAAAATTACTTGTTTAGTTATTTGTTCACAGCCTCCTTGATAACTGAGTCTGTCTGTATTATTCATCATTGTAGCCATAGGGCCTAGCACATAGTAGGTACTCAATGTTGAATGAAATGGATGAATATATGGTTGTTTATTCAGAAGAAAACTGACAATAGAGGTTTCGTTTAGGCAACTGCATCAGTATTGACACTATTAGCTGATGGGGAAATCAGGTTTGATGACAAAAATAAGAGTTTGATCCTACTTATGTGAATTTGAAGAACTGTAGGATATTCAAATAACCCTATAAAGTTGGAAATAGTTGGAGTTTGAGAATGACTGCTGCCTTCTGAGAAGGGCCAAGAACAGAAAACTAGAAGACCCTTATAAAACAAAGAATTCCTAGTAGCCTGATATACCCAGAATTTTTACATGTTCTCACATAAATTAGTAATCAATTTCCATTAACTCAGGTCTTTATGTGTATCAATTAAGAGAAATCA
The DNA here is from genome assembly GCF_910594005.1 of Cervus elaphus. NCBI lineage: Eukaryota > Metazoa > Chordata > Mammalia > Artiodactyla > Cervidae > Cervus > Cervus elaphus. The sequence goes on along the minus strand of NC_057835.1, from coordinate 38,014,922 downwards.
TGTTTTGTGAACAGGGATCCAAGATAAGGTTTTATTTAAAGGCATATGAAAGAAAGAACATATTCCAAATAAGCATATAATATACAAGGGATAGTACTTAACTTCCTAGAAGGAAAGGAATAATAGTATATTACATGTTCTGCAAGTTGAAGTTTAATCCCAAATAATCTGAAAATGTGAGGATAATAGGAAATTATAATAACAATCAAGAAAGTATTTTTAATGGACATATTGTTTGCAATATTGGAATTTTTTTCAGTATAGAATAAAAGTTCAATTTAAATACTGTACAGTGGTAGAAGTGATCTCAAAACCAGTGGTAGAATCACATTCCTGTGATTTTTTTTTTTTTACTAATAAAAATAGAGACTGAAACTCCTGTTAATTACTGCTAATCTTGCCATCAAATGAGATGTAATATGGGGATCAGTGCAGAAAAGCCAGGGATTTTTACCGTAGGCAAAATGGCAAAATCAGAGAAGGAAAGGGACTGGTCTCTCATTCAGCAGAGAGCTGTGATGTTCTTTCAGACAAAATGGATACATCAAAATCAAAATTCCATGTAAGACCTCAAATTAACCTCTAAAAGTGAACTTCATCATATTAATTCTTATTGTGTATTCACAATGAACCTTGGGTGAGAATTTGTCCATCACAGCTTTATTTTAAAGTCACATTGAGTTTACCTTCCTTTTCCTGTGAAGAGGAAACTTTACAAAAACATGTAAACATTTCCCTCTAAGGGGGAAAAGAAAGTTTCATGACATCCAAGTGTTCGGTTGTATATTTTTTTGCAGTGAAAACCAGCCTTTGTATTTGTTTCTCAAAGTGATTTAATATTTCACAGGTTAGTGAGCAACTACAGAAGCATTGAAATGACATCTTTGAATAAGGCTGGCTCCATTTCATTCTGTCAGATGCAAACTAGAGATTTTAGTGCAAAATACAAATATAAAGCAGACATTTGTTTAAGCAAACAAGCAATTTGTTCGTGTGTATATCTGATCCTTATTTGAAAGAGGTACAGGTCCCGCTCAGCCATTCACATCTGAAAACTATAAACTGTCCCATTGTCCATTAAAATGACCTTATTGGCAGCCCTGGACTTGGAACCCCAGTTCCTGTTCTATGAAGCAACAATGACTGCATTAACCGCCGGGATGTGCTGACAGCATAGCTGCCACTGGAGCCCAAACTAAGTCTTGACATGGGAAAGATAATAGGCAGATAAAGGTATCCTGTTACCTTGATCCCGCTTTTCCTCTAGGAAAGTGTTTTACTGAACATTAGATGCCTGGGTCAGGCAAGCATGCTCTTGGAGGGCCCCAAATTACCTGACATTCATTTCAGAAATAGTTTTCCAAGAATATTTCCAGTCAATACATTTGGCCTTGGGGGGTGTCTTTGATTCAAAGAAGTATTCCAACCTGAAAATGAAGGGATAAACTACATCCAGTGTTTGATTTCTCTTGCCGTAACAAAACCAGTCCTTCAGTTTTGTTCATCCTTCTCAATGGCCTGTCAGTCAGATATTATATTCAGTGTTTGATAGACCATGAAACATTTTTTAAATCAAGTTAAAATATATTAGCAGAATGGCATGATTTTGTTTAGTCTCAGCTCAGAGTGGGCAAAGTACTACTACAAAACAATACTTTCTCTACCAAATTTATACTGTGAATGACTAGATCCTACTTTTTAATAAATGAGTCTGGGAGGAAAAAGTACTAAAATTGTCAATTTCCCAGGGACAGGATGCCACGTGGGTAATTCATTTACAGTTTTTGCTGTATTGTGCTGTTCTGCATACTCCCCAAATGGCATGTAAAAGCATGCTTTTCCTAGTTCACACAACTATGATAGAGTTGGATCAGAAGCATAAACAAAGCATTTTATATAAAAAGTTTAAGTCCTAGAGTGCTGACTTACCCAAAGTTTACATTTTTTTATAATTTACTTTTGTTCATTAGGAAAGGAAAGCTGTTTTGAGAGAATAATTCAGAGGTTTGGAAGAAAAGTGGTGTATGTTGTCATAGGAGATGGTGTGGAAGAGGAACAAGGGGCAAAAAAGGTGAGTGTTCCTCACTGGTGTTTCTTGTGCCCTTTAATTTTTCTTAGTCCTCAAAATTCTGAGCTGGATCATTTAAACACATTCCATTTCTCTGAAACAGATTGTGAATGCGTTCAGAACTGTAAGCACTGATCAAGGGCAGAGTAGAATTAAATCATTATTGAAATAATCTTTTTGAAGAGTGATATTCACAAGTTCAGGGGTCATGGATGGTTCATCTTCACAGAACGTGGACTTGGGGAACAGAAAAGGAGGCTTAGCTCTGCATCTGTCACCTGGAATAGAGACAGCATACATGCCTGCTAATGCCAGCATGCCCCTCTCTGCACCCATGGCAGACATCACCAGGTGATTAAACCTTTGTTACCTAAGCCTGGATGTAGCCTATGAACCTTCTAAACATCAATTCAGAGAACCCTCTAAACATCAGTTCAGAAAGACCCTACCAGCTGATGAGAGCTAGGATGCAAAACTTTCTGCCCTAGAGTATAGTATCTTCTTTTGATCACGAGGTCAGTGAATTAACCCTTTGGGGATGCGCAGAAAGGAGGAAGGAAGCAGACCTAACTATTAGGTCTCTTAACCCAGTTTACCCATCATATTTCTTTCTATTTTTCTGCATCCCTGCAAGTATAATTCTGTCATTTCCTTTAGCAAAAGCTTTCTCATGAATGTCCTTCATCACATTTTAAAAGGGAGAAGGAGAGGGGACCACATTCCTTAGCCAGGCATTCAGGGTCTACACAATCTAGTAACAACCTACCTTTCAGGCTCCTCCACTCTTGCCCCTTAAACACTGTAGGCACATTGGTCTGCTTACCTTCCTTTGGCCACACCCAGGGCTTCCTCCCTGCTGTTGCTCTTTTCCCCAGGGCCTGAATGTCACTGTCTTCCTCATGTTTCAAAATCCAGTTTATGTACCACCTTTTCTGTTTCTATTGTTTGTAAGAACTCAGTTATAAGTAGCACCACTTATTCTATAATTGGAGAAAGCGAAAAAAGTGAAATTGTTTGTCACTCAGTCATGTCCGACTCTTTGCAACCCCATGGACTGTAGCCCACCAGGCTCCTCTGTCTATGGAGTTCTCCAGGCAAGAATACTGGAGTGGGTAGCCATTCCCTTCTCCAGGGGATTTTCCTGACCCAGGGATCAAACCCGAGTCTCCAGCATTGCAGGAAGACTCTATACCATCTGAACCACCAGGGATGTCAGTCCTTAATTGGAGAAGCTATGGGAAATAATTTGGATTCTTGAGCCAGACAGCCTGCATTTGAATTGCAGCTCTATCATTTACCAGCTCTGAACAGGTTACTTTATCCTTCTCTTTCTTTATCTATACATAGGGACAATAGCAGCACCTAGCTCGTGGGGCTATTTTAAGGTTTAGATTTAGTTAACACATTATTGACTGTGAGACTTTTGCAGAATCTAGCAACTGTGGCTGGCAATTTGTTACCTAAGTGAATATTGAAACACTCTGGTCAATAACATTCAAGTAACAAGAGATATATTGATATGTCTCTGGTAAATAAGTTGTTAAGATATAAAACAGAGCCGATACCTATGAAGTATGCAACAAGTGGCAGCCATTATTATTAACTATTTGTGCCTGTCTCAGCAGTTAAGTATGAGCTCCTGAGAGGTAGGAATCTTATATTTTGATTGACTTTTGTTTGACCCTCAGTCTTCATTTCTTTTTTACAACTCCCTAAATCTTGGCACAGTCATGCTCTAATATTTCTTAAGTTGAAGAGCTTTAAATATTTTGAGATTAACCAATAGGATAATTTTTTCATCTCTTGCCCACACCCTCACTCATAGAAATGACAATATATGTCCATAAAGGAGGCAAGCTCTTCTGGAATATGACAGTATATTCCAGAAATGGCACCACACAATAGATGGAGTATGGCACATGGCCAGCCTCGTTACAGAGTCCAAGAATGGTAAATTCACCTTCAGTAACCCTGAATTCCAGTAAAAGCATAGAAAGTGTAAGTCGCTTAGTTGTGTCTGACTCCTTGTGATCCCATGGACTGTAGCCTGCCAGGCTCTGTCTGTGGAGTTCTCCAGGCAAGAATATTGGAGTGGGTTGTTGCCATGACCTTCTCCAGGGGATCTTCCTGACCCAAGGATTGAACCCATGTCTCCTGCATTGCAGGCTGATTCTTTACCATCTGAGCCACCAGGAAAACCCACCAAAGCATAGAAACTGACCCTAATTCTATAAATAATAGATTATTTCTCATATTCATAGATACACCATATGCCCAGGATTACAGTGTCCCCAAGTGTGATCAGCACTGGTGGAGACCCACCCACACTTTTTAAAAACTTGATTCTAAGCAGTATTTGCCATCTAAGCACTCACTCTGCATTCCAGCTTCACCAATGGCCATTGTCATCAGGTACATCTGTTAGCCCTTTGGGCTGTCTTCATAAAAAGAAATCTTTCCTAGACTAAAGAAAGTGCCCCAAACTCAACCCTGGAGAGTTAAAGAGAATATTTGGTGCAAATCAAGACTCAAGTCTTTTTCCTGAGAAAGCCTCTGTAATCCCCAGCCATTTCTAGACAAGACCTCCTAGTGGCGATGGGAACATGGAATAGTTTTGCACCTCTGAGCATCATAGAATTGAAGAACAGAATTGCATGCCAGGATGGCCCAGGGCCAAGGTGTGAAATGTGCCCTCCAAGCTGGTCCTTCTCCATCTGGTATTCAGCAAAATATTTTAAAGAGAAGCCAAAATGTGGCTTTCTAGCTTGTGGTAGACAGAAGAATGTTTATGAAAGTGATGACTTAATATGAAAAAAAAAAAAAAAAAGACATAAGTCAAGTCTTTGGTCCCCAGTCGAGGATTCTGTAGACCAGTTTCCTCCTAAGCCTTTCTGAGAAGTTTTCTTTCTTAGATATTTGTGTGGGTGAACACAACATGGAAAAAGAAAAGGAATTACTGGTTTGATGTTAGAATTGAAAGTAGAAACAGTACTGAGAGTATTTGTTCAGCAGTTAAAATTGTTTCCACTGTTTATCCCTTGGACATATTATTCTTTTTATTCAGGACAAACACACATACCTGTACCAAAAAAAAAAAAATTAGACAACTGCTTACAAAGAACATCCTCTTTAAATTGTTTGACCATGAATGAGAACTTGGAGCTTCAACTTTGTTTTAGTTTCTTGGGATAAGTGTTTGTGATCAGTGCAGTACTCTGTTACAAAGGAACTCTGCACTTGGAGACCTACCAGCTTGGAAACTCTAATGAAACTGTAACCCGGAGTTGTAAGATCTTTATGTGTGTTTGTAAATTGTACAGATTTTTCAGAAATACTCAGATTTCTAAAAATTGCACCTGTGATTCAGATGTCACAGGAAGGTGAATACTTTGGCCAAGATCACATGGCTTGAAAGCTACCAAACTAAGATATGAAGCTGATTATATCTTTGAGATTCCGCACAAAGTTCCTTCAAATTATAAACTTCACTTAGACATCTTAAATACGATTTGATTTAAATAATTTTATAGTGTGCAGTGTTTATTTCCTTTTGGGAGGTATTTAGAACTGTGTCAAGTGTTCTCCCCATTTTACACTCATGATTAAAATTTTAAAAATAAATCACTAATTCTAGTGTATAATTTGGTTCATAAGCATTTCAGATTACTAAATAAGACTGACAGTGAAACAGTGAAGTGCTGCAAGAGTGAGTACTAAAATGATTTGCAAAATCAAAACATTTTGCTTTTCTTCTAAATCAGTTTTAACCATTTAGCTTGTGTCTTAGTTTCCTGTGTCCTTTTAAAAATCTAGTACAACACTCTTGCCTCCTACCGGTAGAGATGTCTTTCATCTCCCTAAATGATGTTCTTTTGCTAGATGTACTGTGTTTGTTTGTTTGTTTTTTAGCCCAGGAATGAAAACTAGGAAGTATTCTGCCAATTACCTGTTTTTGTTATGCTCAAAATCTGCTGTCACCGTTGCTCTCTCTTCCAGTACAATGCCAGGAGTTTCATCAGTAATTTGATCTAATTCTATAATTTGTATCATTAAAAAACATTCCTTCAAAGAGAAAAGGTTAGAGATACCTTTGTTTTTAAAAAAACATTATTCTAAAAAGATCTAAAAAAAATTTTTTTTATTGGAGTATGGTTGATTTGCAATGTTGTATTAGTTTCACATGTATGGCAAAGTAAATCAATTATACATATATCCACTCTTTGTTAGATTCTGTCCCCATGTAGGTCATTAAGACTGTTGAGTAGAGTTCCCTGGGCTATATCTGCATGCTCAGTCACTTCAGTCATGTCCGACTCTTTGCAACACTAGGTCTTGTGTGTATATATATATATACATTGTGTGTATATATATATATAATTATATATATAATAATTAATAATTAATATATATATTAATTAGTGTGTTTATGTCAATTCCAAGTTATCTCTCCCCCTGCCTTATCCCCTGGTAACCATAAGCTTGCTTTAACATCTGTAACTCTTTGTCTTGTAAATAACTTCATTTGTACTGTTCTTTTAGATTCCACATTTAAGTGATATGGTATTTGTCTTTCTGTGTCCAACTTCCTGCACTTAGTAAGGTCCATCCATGTTGCTGCAAATAGCATTATTTCATTCTTTTTATGGCTGATATTTCCATTGTATATGTGTACCACATTTTCTTTATCCATTGCTCTGTTGATGGACATTTAGATTGCTTCCATGTCCTGGCTATTGTAAATATTGCTGCAATGAACACTGGGGTGTGTGTTTCTTTTTTAATTACGGTTTTCTTTTTCTGATCTCTCATTGCTAATATATAGGAATGCAAGAGATTTCTGTGTCATTTTGTATTCTATAACTTTACCAAATTCATTGATGAGCTCTAGTAGTTTTCTGGTCCAATTTGTATTCCTTTTCTTTTTCTTCTCTGATTGATGTGGCTAGGATTTCCAAAACGATGTTGAAACATAGTGGTGAGAGTGGACATCCTTTTCTTATTTCTGATCTTAGAGGAAATGCTTTCAGTTTTTCACCCTAGAAGAAATAAGCAAATTCTAAAAAAGATCTCTTGTAAGAGTTTTCTTCAAGCACCTCTTTGTTCCTAGAAAGACTGTTCAGAGAAACTATCTCCCTACCTGTCAATATCTTCCTTTGATGTATGTATGTCTTTTGTTGTCAAAATTTGCCATGCTTTTTTTTAACCACAAAGTTTCTTGTTTTCCTAACATTCCTCCAGTGAAAATAGTTAAGCATGATTTGAAAATCAAAATGTAAGTAATAGTCTTCTGCACACTGACAGCAGTTTTGGTTTCTGGAGCAAAATGGCCTTGTTTTATAACTCTGACTTTATTTACTTTTCAGGGAACCACTTAAAATGAATCTCTTGTGAATAACATGGAGGGAAGGGGGTATGGCAAGAATCCATTATTCTGCATAATAAGAGCAGCTTCATCAAAAATGTCCATTTTCAATGTGTATCCCAAACCTTGCCCAAAACCAAGATGAAGCTAAGAATCTGCTTCATAGTGCTTGATTCTGAGTTTATTTGGGAGAAAAATAAGGACTTTTGTTAAAAAAAAAAGACAGTATTTTTGATGCAAGTTTTTGCTTTTAGTTTTAAGTGAGGCAAAGGGATTACTAACACTGATTACAGAATTTTATTCTAAAGCCATTACACTTATTTAACTTAATGAGCACAAACTATAAAGATGAAATCCAATTTAAGATCTGGCATAAAGTGCACACTTTGTCCAGAGGGGAATGCAGATATACAAATAGTCATAGAGCAAAGCTGTGCTGAAAATTTCATAAATTCTCAGAATAATCTATTTACAATTTGTGAAGTATTTGTACCTCCATGTGCAAATTTTCTACATATATGCATAGGAAAGCACAGATAAGTTTTTTATTTTTTATACAAATTGTAATTATATACTTTTTTCTATACCTTTTTTTTTTTTTCACTTAATATATATCCTGGTAGTTATTTCATATCAGGAGCACATGGAGCTCTGTATCTCTAATGCTTATAAATGACCACATCAGAATTTCATTACACTGATGTGCTATAATTTAACAAGTCCCCTGGGGCTCAACATTTTGGTGGTTTCCAGTATTTACTATTACAGACAGTTCTTATGTGGTTCATGTGTGGGCAAGTATCCATATATTTGTGGGATAAATTCCTAGAAGTGTAATGCCTAGGGCAAAGGCTATGTGCTTTTATGGTTTTGAAATGCTTTTTAATAATTCAGCAAAATTCAAATTACATGTGAATGTCCACACACACAGCTTTTTATATTACTGATCTTATGTATAACCAGAAGGGATAAATGCAAAATACCAGACAGGAAAGGTGGCAGAAGAAAATTTGGAAAACTGCACATGTGGGCAAAAGGAACAGAAAGGATGTGTCATCATCTTCCCATTAGGGAATATTTTGGTTCTAGTGACCCAAAAACATGTGCTACTTCCCAAAAGTTAGGTCTTGGTGCCCATTTTTCTCAACATATGCCTAATCTTGATAAACGAATCACACACACATCAGTTTAGGCTATTGTTAGCTGTTTTGGTTTCAAGGCTCTAGTTACCCGATGGAGTATCTCCATGTTATTGTTTTTGTTCATTCGCTAAGTCCTGTATGACTCTTTGCCACCCCATTGATTGTAGCACACCAGGCTCCTCTGTCTTCCACTGTCTCCCAGAGTTTGCTCAAATTCATGTCCATTAAGTCCCATTTCATCCATCTGAATAACTGCATCTATATGTAGTATAATCTCACAATGTCTTTATCCATTCATCTGTTGGACACAGGTTGTTTCCATGTCTTGAGTATTGTAATAGTTCTGCTGTGAACGTGAAGATGCAGATATCTGTTTAATGTATTATTTTCATTTCCTTCGGGCATGTATATACCCAGAAGTGGGATTGTTTAGTCATGTGGTAGTTCTGTTTTTAATTTTTTAAGGAACCGCCAGACTCGTTTCCATACTGATTATACCAGTTTACATTCTGACCCACAGTGCATAAGGGGTCTCTTTTCCCTACCTCCTCATCAGCATTTGTTACCCCTTATCTTTTTGATGAAGGCTGTTCTAACAGGTGTGAGGTGATTATCACATTGTGATTTTGACTTACATTTCCCTAATTAGTGATGGTGAGCGCTAATTCACATACTTGTTGGCCATCTGTTTATCTTCTTTACAAAAATGTCTATTCGGCCCAATTTTTAAATTAGATTGTTTTGCTATTGAGTTTTATGATATTAACCCCTTACCAGAATATAGTTTACAAATTTTTTTTCCTCATTCTGTAGGTTATCTTTTCATTTTGTCAATCATTTCTTTTGCTGTGCAGAAACTTTTTAGTTTGATATAGTCTACATGTTTATTTTGCTTGCTTGTGCTTTAGGTGTCAGATCCAAAAAATCATTACCAAGGCTGATGTCGAGGAGTTTTTCCCCAGTGTTTTCTTACAAGAGTTTTATATGGTTCTTGGTCTTACATTTAAGCCTTTAGTCCCTTTTAGGTTGTTTCCTTCTTTTACAGGTTAATTCTTTCATTCTTTTATAAAAGAATATGTGACTAGCCAGTATTCCCAGCAACATTTATTGAAGAGACCATCTTTTCTCCATTGAGTATTCTTGGCTCCCTTATATTAGTTTAGCATATATACATGGCTTTGTTTCTGGGCTGTTGATTCTGTTCCATTTTCTATGTATCTGTTTTCATTCTATTATATACTGTTTTGATTACCACAGCTTTATAATACAGCCTGAAATCAGAAGTGTGATGCCTCCCACTTTGTGCTTTCTCAGGATTGGCTTAGCAATTTGAGGTCTTTTAGCTCCATGTACATTTTAGGATTGTTTTTTCTACTTCTGTAAAAATCGCTACTGGAACTTTGACAGAGATCGCACTGAATCTGTAGGTGGTGGCTCAGAAGAGTACAGAGTCTGCCTGCAATGCGGGAGACCTGGGTTCTATCCCTGGGTTGGGAATATCCCCTGGAGGAGGGCATGGCAGCCCGCTCCAGTATTCTTGCCTGGAGAATCTCCAAGGACAGAGGAGTCTGGCAGGCAATAGTACATGGGGTTGCAAAGAGTCAGACGACTGAGCAACTAAGGATGCACACATAGTGTGAACATTTTAACAACATTTGTTCTTCTAATCATGAGCTTAACATACCTTTCCATTTATTATTTGTGTCTTCTTCAGTTTCTTTCATCTGTGTCTTATAGTTTTCAGTGTAGAAAATCCTTCACTTTTACTGTTTTTGATGTTATTGTAAATGGAATCATTTTATCATTGGACAATTTGGTTTTAGTGTACAGAAATGCTGATTTTTGTAGGCTAATTTTGTATCCTGCAACTTTGTTGAATTCATTGATTAGATCTAACAGTTTTTTGTTGGTGTCTTTAGGATTTTCTATACATAAAATCATGTCATCTGCAAATAGTTTTACTTCTTCCTTTCCAATTCTGATGCTTTTATTTTTCTTACCTGATGTGCTGGCTAGGTCATTTTGAGTCTTAATCCCACACTGCCTTACATTGTAATAAAAAAGTTTCAGCAGATATGTCTTGCCTGCTGGTTCTTGGCAGTGGAGGATATGTTATGTATGTATATTATTTTATAAATCTGCTCTAGCTATAGTGCTGAACAAGTAATACTTTAATGAAAAAGTTATTGACTTTATTAAACCTAGGAGCAACCCTGAGTCATTTCCCCTAACCCGTTACTTTACAAATAAACAAACTAGGGCTCCAAGGAGATGTCATGATTCAAAGTCATGTTACTAAAGTCAGAGTTGAGAGTATAACCCAGGTCTCCTCATTCTAGAACCTACTTTTCTTTTCCTCTTTTGCCACCATCACTCTCTGATTTGATATAAGAAATATTTGTTCCAAGCTAAACACTGATTCAGGAAAAAAATTATTTACTTTGTACTTACTGGGTCTGGGAAGCTCTTGTTGATCCATAAAAGCTTCACATTGGTACGTGCCTACTTAGAGAAAATGTTATTTTGCAATATAATTATTTAACACATGTTTGAATCCCCTGTTCTCTTCCCTAGACTCAGTCTTTTTATAATTAATATTAAATGTTCATAATAACTATTATTATTAATAAACTCTTTAACAGGACGAACCAGGTCTTGCACCATTTGACTCCTTTAGCCAATAATGTCAGAGCCATGTCTTTCTCTCACTCAGCTAGTATTCTAACAATGACCTTGTCCTTCATCCTCTGCCCCTTCACACACACACACACAGCCATTGCAGTGCTCTTCTGAACGATCATCCTTTCATAACTAGTTCAGTTATTACCTCTCCTCTTACCAAGTGTCTCCCTCAGTTCCCCAGGCAAAGGGAATCGCCTCCTCCTCCTCCTTTGAGGTGAACTTGCATGATTGCTGTTCATGTCTACTACTCAACCACAGACTATGAAAGGGTTAGTCAGGGGTGTCTTCTATGCCATGCATGCAAACACAAAAATCTCTAATGAATGAATGCAAAATAGTATAGTATATTTTTATGATCTAAAGTTGCCCAGTGGAACATCATAAATATTTGAAAAGAGATCTCTAGTACTTGGTACTGAACTGTTATTAAAGGATAACAAAAATAGAGATACCCTAAAATAGTATAGAATCCAGAAAGGCCTACATGTGATATTGGACTATGGTATATGTTTTTAGCGGATCACTTGAGACAAAGACATTGTCAATAAGTAACTATTTTGCATCCCCAGAATAATAATGGGTATGTGATCTATGCCAAAATAGTAGCTTCTACTGTCACTTAGATAGTCCTCCCAAAACTCCTCAGTTCCAAATTCTATTTGTTTTCATGTCATATTCTAATAGTCTGAATTGTTTAAAAACTCCCTAGAACTATAATTATGAATTATACTCAGACCTTCACATTATTTTTTGTGTTAAAAAAAAATGTATTCTGTGGGCTTAATAGAATTTTATTCTCTGAAAGGTGATGATTATCTTTCTCTTATCTAAAAAGATTTTGCTGATACATACTTATTATAATGTTTTTGAGCCATAAAGTTGATAATCATGTTTTTATCCTTCATGGATGATGAAATTTTGGGGGGGAGAAAGGGGCTGTTTTTCTTGTCTCTGGTTAATTCAGATGTTTTACAAAGATATCCCCATCATATAAGGCAGATTTTTAGATTGATGTTTTAAACTACCACCAAAAAAAGCTGAAAAAGCTACCTTAGATGTTCATTTAAAATTTTGCCATATGGTAGTGTTGTTTTAAGGTCAGTGTGGACAATGCCTGATGGAAATAAATGAAAAAAAAAATTGCTTCTAAAATCAAAATTTGATTTTAGTTCTAAAATCAAATTTTACAAAATGTAAAATACTACCAACTAAGGAAAATCGCTTAAACTTGCAGCATGAAAGCCCCAGTGGATCCAGATTTTGAAAGGCAAATATTTGACACGTTTTTGTTCACAGCTACTGGGTTTTATTTGAAGTTTGGAATCGGCATTCAAGTGGCAGTGTAGGTCTGCTTAAGAAATACCCATCACCCTCTTAAAAAAAAACAGACTCCCGAATTGCATTTTAAAACGCACACTGGTATTCTTAGGGGAGGAGTAAGTTTGGACTTTTGTTTTAAACAGATGTGATGCTGAGACCTTAACGGGCAGTTTTCACAGTTGGGAATAAAGGGGGTGGGCCGTGCGTGAGGGGCCTGACAGAGCAGCCCCCAGGGCTGGTGCCGGCAGTGTCCTCCGTCCTCACCACATTGTCTGCCCCTCCGCAGCACGCCATGCCCTTCTGGAGGGTCTCCAGTCACTCGGACCTCATGGCCCTCCATCACGCCCTGGAACTGGAGTACCTGTAACAGTCACCCAGCACTTTGAAGCCGCACAGCCGCCCTGTGACCGGGGGACATGTCCACCAGGCGGAGTCCCAAGTGGGCGCCGGACTCCAAACTAACATTTCAGAATTTTGACACCCAGCCGCTGTGGGTCCTCGCCTCCACCTCACACCACACCCCTTTCTTCAGAACAGCTGTTGACTCCTAGTACTGTGAATCCGTTGCAAATAAGCCAGGAGAATGTTCTGGCACAGTGCGGCGTGTCTTGGCCACATTAACCAACCATGGTTCGAACCTGTGAAGAAAGGACCTGCAGACGCTCTATGTTTCTGGCATCTTCAATGTGACATGAAACAGCTTCTCCAGTACAGCAAACTCGATTGCACAACAAAGACTGAAATGGGTTTCCTGAGTACCAGTGGGGGGATTTTTCTTGTAAAGGTTTACTTTTTCTGGTGTCTCATACCCAGGGTCTTCTGTACATCTCTACTTATTTATGAACAGACTTTTTTAAAAAAAAAAAAAAAACACACACAGCTTCATCGAGGTATAATTCAAGAACCATACAGTTCACGCAAACAGACTTTTGACATCAGATAACTGAAGAGACAGTAGCATGATGACAGAAGCAATCGAAGGCCCTGGCCTCACGACACAGCAAGTACTTTGAATTTTAGCACATTGCAAAGTAGTTTAAAATATGTCTAATTTAAACGTATAATATGTACATCACTGAGACAATCATGTACAGAAAGAATTTTTGGTGTAAATTTGTAATAATGGATGATTCTTTTACATATTGTTTAGGAAAATGATATTGAAAGGTAGCAATGCCTTGATAGTGAAGTATGAGGTGGACCTGCACAGACATGCAGGGCCTTCTCCAAGTACTGGGTATAAATATGTAGATAATGGATTTTTTTTTTTTTTTTAAGATCATGTTGTCAAGACCAAAAGCATGGATGTCAAGTGTTAATAGGATTTTGTTTTCTAATTTTTTTTTTCCCAATCTGTACTTTTTAAAAAAAAAATGCTGTTAGGAGGGCCTTGGTAAATAACACATCAGTGTCTTAAACAATTGAGGGGGAAGACAAGTCCTCTTAAAACCTCACTTTTTCATTTTTAGCATTAATGTAGTATAGCTATTTGGCAAAGGACAGTTATTCAAATGCTTCTTCCCTCAGAAAGAATGTAGATGATGGATAGATTTTATAAATGAAATGGTTCATGAATTGGACATTAGCAAAGGGACACTATCATGTGTCCAGATGATATTTTCTTGTTTAAGGAAGGCCATCACCACATATCTGCAAATCAGCACAACTTTGTATTACTTCCTTATATTCATGTTCTTTCTCTTTCCCTACACCCCCCACCCCCACCTCCCAGAAAAGTTCATTGCCAGCAGTGGGACATGGTCCAGTCATCATCACCAAGAAAATAATGCTACTCTTTTCACCCCCATTCTAATTATATGACAAGCATAAATCTGAGAAATGAAGTTTGTCACATTTGTAATACCCCCAAAAAAGTTTATCCAAAAGCAATCCATCAGTTTATCTAGACACTAGTTTCTCTCATCTAAAGGCCTTCCATTGTCATGAAATTACTTTTTGGATGAATTTTCTTTAATAGTATATTGGAGGGGAAAAAACCCACCAGCTTTGACCCAAAGTAGCTACAGAGCTGCCCTATCCTTTCCTAAGGTTTCATGTTGCTGCTAGAATTAGTCAGTTGTGAATATCTCCAAATTGTTTAATCATTGAATTCAATTGTTTTTTTCCTCTCTTGCTTGAAGCAAACAGAAGTCAACAGTTTTTTAGCCTTTCCATTTTATGTTTTTGTACTCTGCAAACTGAAAAGACTAAAGTTTATCTTGGCCTTACTGTATAAAGGTGTGTCGTGTCCACAACTGTGTACAGACTTTTTCTTCAGTTTGTGTTTAAATTAATAAAACTGATTTGTGAAGTACTGTAAGCTCCCCGTCAGTATTTTCTTCATCTTTTGGTTCTGTAAAATAGCAGGATCTTGGTGGTGGTAGAACACTCATAGTCCAACAAAAGGAAGCTGTATGGAGCAACTGTAGTAATGGCTTTATCAGCCCTTGCAAGGAACTAAGCTAGGAGAATAACAGCTGTCTCTTTGATCACCATTAAGAACAGATGAATGGAAAAGCCTTTTACTTCCTCTGAAACTATATAAACGAGACCTTCACTCAGATTTATCTGCTATGGAACCGAATTCAGCATCAAGTATCTTGGATGTCAGAGCATAGATTTAGCCACTTCAATACCCAAGGGACAGCAATGGAAACTAGTTTCCATTCCATTTCATCTGTAAAGAACGCCCACAACATACATCTCTAAGATGTGGCCAGTTTCATCACTGACAAAGCTATATAACAGCACAACTTGCTTCCTCCTGGGATTTCATCTTAGAAACACAACATTCACACATACAGAACACATGAACATCAAACATGCAGTGGTCTGACTCATTCTTCAGGCCGAGGATGTTCATTTTTCACATGCACACGTTTGGCCAAGTGGCTTGAATAATGAAGTGTCTGTGCATGCTTGGTCGCCCAAGAGTGAGACATTTGGAGAATGTCTGTAGAGAAAGTCAGGGGTGGGGAGTGGAAGGACTTTTAGGTCTCAGGTGAAGAAAGTATGGAAAAGAGTCAAATGGAGCACATACCCTCAAATGATGGATTTTCTAAAGTGCTACTTCTAACATGATACACTTTGGTCCATAGATGAGAGGCCACATTTCTCTCCCTGCCATTCTAGACTTTTCAGATACAAACTCTACTTTCTTTCCAACATTGTCTCTCATTATTCTTACGAACAAACCTTCGGTCCATGTTAACTGAGTTCTTTAATAGACCAAACAGCCCCTAAGAATCCTTGCCTCACCTCTACTCAGAGCTTGCCCACTACCATCAGTGACTTCCTCCACCCTCAATCCACCCAAGCCATGTTCAGCTCCAGAGCCTTCTATGCAGAACCTTCTTTCCCATCATGGCACACAGTGTTAGCTCCTTCTCTTGAACTTCTCCCCACCTCCAATGTCCATAGTCTTACTGACTGTTCATAATACCCCCTTCAATAAAGGCTCACTGTGCACCCACCATGGTGAGGGTGGGGGAGTGTTTGTCTGAGATGTTAAGGATAGGAGGTCCTTGCTCCTGTGGATGGAGTTTACATCAAGAGTAGGTGTGAACAGATGAATGAGTGAATGAGTGAATGAATGAGATATATTCAGTTGGAAACGTTCTTTGTGGAAAATTAAAACAGGGAATATATGTAAGTGACAGGGCTTCCCTGGAAAGGATGGACAGAGCTGAGACAGCTGAACTGAGACCAGCTGCTAAGAGGCAGGCAGCATGTGAAGATGAGGGGTAGAAAAGAGAGGCACAAAGGTCCTTGGAGGAGAAGACTTCTGTTTATCGTGTTCTAGGAGTGAGAATCACACTCATGGGTCCAAGAAGAGATGATTTTGCAAAGGATAGCCACTGAGAGGTCTACACAGGGCTATGACCCAAACTGATACATTCTTTGAAATGACCACTCTGGCTGCTGGGTGGAGAGTGGACTACAGAAGGGCAAGAGAAGAACTGGGGAAATGAGTCATTAGGCCAACAGCAAGGTCCAGGCAAGCAGCAGCCAGATTCAGATTAGGATGGGAAAAAGAACACTTGGATTTATTTTTAGCAATAGCAACAACAGCACTGGCTGATGAGTTGAAAGAGGTGAGCAGTGGGACACAAGAGGAGAGTGGACACCCCCAGAGTAAGGCGTCTCCCTACCCACTGTGAGATAGTACACCTAGTGGTTAAGAGCCTGGCCTCTGCAGGCAGGTTGCCTGGGTTCAAATCCTGGCTTCCCCATTTTATCTTGCCAAGTTAACTTCACTGTGCCTTCGTTTCCTCATCTGTAAAATGGGGATAACAATAATACCTACTTCAGACCATTGAAAAAGGAAATGGCAACCCACTCCAGTATTCTTGCCTGGAGAATTCCATGGAGCCTGGCAGGCTATAGTCCATGGGGTCGCAAAGAGTGACTATCTTACACTGAGTGACTATCACTCACTTCAGACCATTACAATGAGGACCAAGTAAGTTCATGTGAATAAAGTGCTTGGGACACCACTTGGCAAATTATTGAATGCTATTCATTCACATGCTTGCTAAGTATTCATAGACATTTTTTTTTTCTCTCCAACTAAAGAATCAGCTCTTTGATGGCACAGACCATTTACAAGGGGATTGCATTTTTCTGGACTAGTCAAGGAAAGTGAAAGTTACAGTGTTAGTCACTTAATCATAGCTCAGACTGTAGCTCACCAGTCTCCTCTGTCCATGGGATTGTCTGGGCAAGAATACTGGAGTGGGTTGATACTTCCTTCGCCAGGGAATCTTCCCAACCCAGGGATCAAACCTGGGTCTCCTACACTACAGGCAGAGTCTTTGCAGTCTGAGCCACCAGGTAGGCCTAAGTCTAGGAAACAGGATGAAAAAGACAACCATTATGTAGCAATTCTTTTTTAATAGCCACCATGCCAATGTTTGAGGTCAGGAATTAACGAGTTTCCTAAATGGAAAGGAAATCCGAAAGGAAGAGGATATATGTATATGTGTGGCTGATTCACTTGGCTGTACGGTAGAGACTAACAACATTGTAAAGCAATTATACTCCAATAACAATTAATTAAAAAAAAAAAAAAAAAAAGGACTTCTCTGGCAGTCCAGTGGTTAAGAATCCATCTGCCAATGCAGGGACACGAGTTCAATCCCTGGTCCGGGGAAACTAAGATCCCACATCCTGCGGGACCCTCATGCCACAACTACTGAGCCCTTGTGCCTACCCTAGAGCCCTGCTCCACAACAGGAGAAGCCACAGCAGAAAAGCCCACGCACCGCAACTAGAGAAAGTCACCTCAAAACAACGAAGAGCCCCTGAGCGGAAATGAAGACCCAGCACAGTCCTTAATAAATGAATAAATTTTAGAAAAAAAAAGAATCACAATGACAAAGGAGACTTCTGTGAGCGGTCCTGTGGACATGAGGAAACCCTGCCCCGAAGCTGAGCCCTGCAGGCTGAAGCTGGCCTGAGCAGAGTGGGGAGGAGGGAGCACAGGAGAGAGGCCACAGGACTACAGGAGCACGGGCAGCGTGGGTCTGAGTGGCCAGGAGAGGGAAAGGGGAGGCTGTGAACTGTCCTTCACCTCCAAGGAAAACTTCAGACTTAGTGCTTTTATTACCCACAAGCTTGGCTGTTCCCCCTCTATGGAAGACAGAAAAGCAAGAAGACAAGATCAGAGGTTCTCAGCCTCCTACATTAGCACATACAGCCTGGGGGACCCTTTACTGGGGCCCCTGATTCAACATTAAACTATTAGATGAGAGCCCTAAGTAGTGTCCAGCAGAGCCCCTTTTATTTTACAGATTACAAAACTCAGGTTAAACGCTCTTTCCTGAGAGATCACAGCCGAATCAGGCAGTCACGGCTCTGAGCGACTCTTGGATACAACACAGAATCATGAAAAGATTACGGGCTCTCAGGTCAGTATAAGCTGACTTTTCCTCTGGCTCCATCGCTCCACACCAGGGCTTAGGCAGCCCTTTCCATTTTCAAGGGGTATCTCACATCCTGTCATTAATACAATTGTTCAGTGAGGTCTGAATGCTCATAGCACCTCAATTCTATGCTATCCTTCCAGACATTGATTTAAAATTTGACTCCCAATCAGCATTTACACATGTCCCACGCACATACATTTTGTAATAACTTTTCAAATTTGCTTTTCAAAACTGGAATAGGGCTTGGATGTTCCCCAACTCAATTGAATATAAAGGAGGCCATTTGCTGAAAGAGTTTCCCTGGTGGCTCAGATGATAGAGAATCTGCCTGCAATAAGGAAGGGCCAGGGTTCCATCCTTGGGTCCCAAAGATCCCCTGGAGAAGGGAATGGCAACCCACTCCAGTTTCTTGCCTGGAGAATCCCATGAACAGAGGAGCCTGGCAGGCTACGGTCCACGGGGTCGCAGAGAGTCGGACACAACTGAAGTAACTTAGCACACATGCATTTGCTTAACAGAATGTGGAGATGGGCCCATGAACACTATGTGTTCATTTAAGACCTCTAAGAAATTCCCTCCCAGATCCTGGGACCCGCCACCCCCCCCAACAGTCCCCACAGGTACAAAACCTTCAGCCGACTCATGTCACCCTGTCCATCCTGCTCAGGATGGATTTTTGACAATCCGAAAGGAGAGAACTAACAACAGCACTTCCTTCTTCCAGTGTCTCTCAGAAAGGTTTCCATTTCTCTCCGCTCTGTGCAATTATCCAAACTGACAGGCGAACTTGTGGCAGAAGAAATGAAAGAGTTTGTAATTTAGGAAACCTTTTGGCCCCACTGACTGAAAGCAGGTTGTTTGTAAAAAGGAAATCCTGACCTCAGCTAACTGGCAAACTCTGTCAGAAGCAATAGAAGGAAGCGAAGGAGAAAGAACAGCGCTGGGGATTTTTATTGGCAACAGAAGAAAACTGGATCCTCTTCCAGAGGAAAGCCCTTAGGAGTGAACTTTCTGGTAGAGGGACGGAGTGTGTCCAGAGCCAGTGCATTAGCAGCTACATACTACACCGTGGTTTGGTTCTGGGTTTGTGGGCTCGTCTGACTGGGCGAGTTGGCTGCCTGGGACCATAGGTAGACTGACCATCCTGATTATGGACTCCCCCCACTTCCCTCTTCTGCTCCCAGCACTCCATGGCCTGTCCCACCTTCTCTCATGGCTTGATATAAAACCCCAGGATCCAGAGATGACAGGGTGCCCCCGGGTGTGAAAGGAGATCAACTGGGTGTTTTCCTAGTGCTGTCCACCGACTCACCCCTACCTTGTTCCTCTGTCTGCTGCCCCTTCGGCAGGACTCTGCAGGGACCTCTGCTAACTCCCTAAAATCAGAGCCTCACCCCCACCCCACCCAACCACAAGCTCTGATTTCCTTCTGCTAGTGGTTCTCAAAGGGCTGCCCTCTTGAAATCACCTGGGTGCTCAGAAAACTCCCCGAGCCCCTCCCTATAGATTCTTCTTTTAAATTAATTTTTATTGGAATATAGTTGCTTTACAATGTTGTGTCCATTTCTACTGCACATGAAAATGAACCAGCAGCATTTAGGCATTTAACAAGAATGCAAGTTTTGAAAAAGATAATTTTAAACCAAATAAAAATTAAAGAAAACAGTAAAAATGTATATACTTCCCAATTAAAGAAATTATATGAAAAAAAGAAAAAATAAATTATATGAATAGAAATATTGTTATTTATATGCTAACATTAAAATTATCAAGGAATAATATGAAGAAAATCTCCCAAATTTAAGTATCGTTTTATTAAAATAATGATTGCAAAAAAAATTCATTAACCTGAGAAAATGGCAAACTAATAAAGAGAAATAAAACAACACATAAAAACATACTTAAAACATGAAAAAGATTTACATACACAGAAAAGTTAAGCTATATAAACAGCTATACTAAAGGAAAAGACAACAAAATATAAATATTTACTTGGACATATTTACTTGGACATAAAATATAAATATTTTATAAATAAATATTTACTTGGACATAAAAAAAAAAAAAAGAAAATGAACCAGCTGTATGTATCCATGTGTCCCCCCCCTTCTGGCCTTCCTTTCCACTCAGGGCACCACAGACCATTAAGTTGAGTTCCCATTTGTTTTCTATTTTATGTGCATGCATGCATGCTCAGTTACCTGTCCAACTCTTTGTGACCCCATGGAATGCAGCCCACCAAGCTCCTCTGTCCATGGGATTTTCCAGGCAAGAATACTGAGTGGGAAAAAAAAAAAAAAAAAAAGAATACTGAGTGGGTTGCCATTTCCTCCTCCAGCAGATCTTCCTGACCCAGGGATCAAACCGGTGTCTCCTGCATTGGCAGGCAAGGTCTTCATCACTGAGCCACCAGGGAAGCCCTGTCTATTTTATACATAGTATCATAGTGTATGTGTCAATCCCAATCTCCCAGTTCATCCCTCCACCCCCTTTCCTCCCTAGAGATTCTCATTGAACTTGTCTAGGTTGGGGCTTGAGCAGCAGCCAAGGCAGAGAGCCATTGCTGTGGGCCAACCAGGTGTGAGGGAAAGACCCCCGCCTAGGGCAGCTCCCCGCAAGGCTGGGCTGTGTGTGGAGTGTGTGTTCCCAGCTCCTGGCTCTTCCTTTCCAAACCATTCTGATTCCTGGTTGGCCGTGCCTGTGCCCCTAAAATCCTTATGACCCCCAACTCAATTCCATCCCAGAATCTAGGGAATTCCTTCCGTGAATGAAGAGTTCTGCTTGGTGTCAGGGGTGTCCCAGGGGGGCTGGCCATCTAGTGGGAAAACAGATACTGTGAGAAAATGCAGACTATGATGAGGGCCTCACTGGACTGCAAGAACACCGGAAATCTAGGCGGGCAACTGTTGCAAAGAATTTTAATTTATGATGGAAGCCCAGAGGCTAGAGTGGTGAATGTTGGCTGGGGAAACAGGTGTCATTAAAGGGATGACATTTTCACTGGCCTAAATGAAATATGAGAATAAGAAGCTGATAGGGCTTCCCAGGTGGCGCTAGTGGTAATTGGCGCTACACCAATGTAGGAGATGGAAGAGCTGTGGGTTCGATCCTTGGGTCCGGAAGATCCCCTGGAGGAGGAAATGGCAACCCATTCCAGTATTCTTGTCTGGAGAATCCCCACGGACTGGGGAGCCTGGCAGGCTACAGTACACGGGGTCACAAAGAGTCAGACATGACTGAAGCGACTTAGCACACAGCATTCAGGCTGCTAAACCTGGACTCCAGTCCTCCCCAGATTAACGAGAGAGAGATGTATAGTAACTGTCGCTGGGACACATGCAAGAGGTGGTGGCGATAACCCAAGCAAGATGGAAGGAGGGTCTATCCTAGGGCAGCCCTGGGGATAGAAACTCAGAACCCACACAGCAGGTGTCTCAGAGGCAGGGCAAGTCTGAGTGTATAGGGCCAGCTTCCAAGGTCCTCTTGCTGACCCCCTCCCCCACCTCCAGCCAACACTGGAAAGGATATTGTTGGATCCAGCCAGGTATAAAGTTGTGTAAAATCCAGTCAGGATTATAGCTAAGGGGAAGGTGTTGGTTCTTTCTAAATTTTCTCTCCAATCCAAACCTGGAAGACTTTGCTATCTGTGAGTGTGTGTGTGTGTGTGTGTGTAAGGTGTTGGTTCTTTGTGTGTGTGTGTGTGTGTGTGTGTGTGTGTGTGTGTGTGTAAGGTATTGGTTCTTTCTAAATTTTCTCTCTAATCCAAACCTGGAAGACTTTGCTGTTTGTGAGAGTGTGTGTGTGTGTTGCACTGACTTGTTTAAAGGAGCAAGAATTGTAACCAGGTTTCCCTGATGGTTCCAAGAAATGCATCAATCAGGCTGAAGTAATTGAGAAAATGGCAGTTTTTCATTTCAAATTGGGGGGGCGGGGCGGGGGTAGGGCAGGTATTGGCTGAAGGAGTTTTTAAAGAAGCTAAACCCTTCTGTGGAGGCCCTTACTATCATCCTCTAAAAACATAACCTGGGTGGGAGACAGGGGACGGGACCTTTGTAATATTGTAAGCAGATGGATCACAGGGTCCCCAGAGAAAAAGAAGTAGGAATGGCTTTCCTGACAAAAGAGGGCCATGTTGGTCTCAGCATTTTGTGATGTAAGCCAGGCCACAGGCTTGACCTTGAACAGGTCTCAATGATCAATGATCTTAAGGGAATAAAGGAACAGAGAAAAGGCAGCCAAACAACAGTGCAGTGACAAAGCAGAGTCCTATGTCTCCTCAAGGGATATACAGAATAATATATCTGAATTCTTCAAGGAACTAACGCCCTCATCCATGGGGAAAGGACAGAATGATGATGTTGACCCTCCTGACCTGAGGCAACTACAGCCTGAACTCTGTAGACATCTGCTCCAATTTTATGCTGAATTCTGCTCTGCTCAACCGCCTTCATGAATATGCATATACTGCCCAAACCCATTCATGAACATGCATGGACCCTTAGCGTAAATACTCCCCAGTTTTGCTGTGCAGGGAGGCCCTGCTTTGGGAAATATCCCCAGGCTTCTTATTGGCTGCAAGTAATAATAAATCCCTCCTTCTTCCCATCTTTGGCTTGATTGTGTCTATTGGCTCAACACCCAAGAAGAGGCAAACCCAGTTTTCAGGTAACATCTCCAGAAGGACAAGGGTCCCCATAAACTCTCACTCCTTGCACCTCCCCTTAAGGGACACTGCATCCCCAGGGATGAACCAGGTACCCAGAGGGCGTTCCAAGATCCTTAAATGCAAAACCCCTCTGACGGTGTCCCTTGCATTTCCCTGTTTACAAGCACAGAGCTCACCTCAGACAGATGGCAAAGTACTAAAGAAGAGGAAAAGACAAGAGAAGAAAAACCAAGACAGAGTGTGAAGGAGAAGAGGAGGGCTTGTTGTGTCAACTTGGACGTTCAAAAGAACTAAGCCACTGAACAGTACCCCCTGCACGTGCCCTCACTTTGCCGTGCAGGAGGTCTGGACAGCTCTCCCACCCCACCCCCACGAGTCACAGGGATCAAAGGCTCCGTGAGCCCTGGACAGCCCTGGGGTGAAGGAAGAAGGGGAGAGGAAGTCTGAGCAGAAGAGGCCTTGCCCCTTCCACTGGCTCTTCAGAAAGGGCCTCTTTCACCGCTTCCCACCGTGTTCCTGTCTGTACCAACCTCTCACTGAGAGATCACCACAGGCCCCATCACCTAACCAACTCAGTGGTTCAAAAACACCAAGGGTTTTGCAGAACTTCCATTCTTCTCCAAGTAGTTAAAATGCAAGCAGGCGGGTGCCTGCGCTGATGGAGGAAGCCCACGCCCTTATTGGAACAGTCTTGTTTTGAAAAACTTCTGCCCTCTGGGGTTGAAAGCATTTCTTGGCCCAGTGGAATCAAAAGGTGACAGGATCACTCCAGCAACGCTCCCAGCCCGACCTTGATATTTATTTGCAAAGCCTTACAGGAAATCAGTGCTACGCGTTCCATGAAAAACAAAGGGAAATGCAGGAACCAGGAAAAACAACAGACTGCTCCAAACAGCCTAACATCAACAGACTTTAAAGAAAATGAGATGCTGAAAAAATAGTTCCCTTTGGCATGTAATCTTTCCACACGTACTGAAGACCCACTGTGTGCCCAGCCTGGAGCAAGGTGCTGACAGAGTCTTGGCCCTGAGAAGGTCATGATTCCCAGGGTGGGGTTGGGGGGCTGCTGAGATAAAGGTGCTGTTGGGTGATTTTGACTTGAACAGTAAGGAACAGGATTGAGGCAGGAGATAGAAGGGCCTCAGGCTGAACAAAACCTCCATAATAGCAGGATGATTGAGGAGGCTGGAATTGACCAGATAAAAGATGACATATTCCTCATTCTCAAAGTTAAGGAGACCACCCTGACTATGCATGTGCTCCTTGGAGGTTAAAAGGGTGGGAGGGGGGGGGAGGGTGCCACCTCATAGTAAGTGATGCAACTACCCATAGACCTCTTCTCTAGAATCCATCTTGGCTAAAGATGTGCACGCAAACATGGGAGGACCTTTTGCATGCTAAGTCACTCAGTCATATCCAACTCTTCGAAACCCTATGGACTGTAGCCCGCCAGGCTCCTCTGTCCATGGGATTCTCCAGGCACAAATACTGGAGTGGGTTGCCATGCCCTGCTCCAGGTAATCTTCCTGACCCAGGGATTGAAGCCAGGTCTCCTGTGGCTCCTGCATCGCAGGTGGATTCTTTACCTGTGAGTCACTGGGGAAACCCCATGGGTATTTATAAAGGTGCACAAATAATTCATAGAAAGTAACTTCCTAGATATATAAGTGCAAGGTTAACAGGTATGACTGTTTAATGCAATAAAATTTGCCAAATTATTATGCAAAAAAATGGCACTACTTTTTACATTTTCACTCAAAGTATTGTGAAATCTAAAAGGTCCTTTAGACTCTCAGAGCCCTGCTCCCAGAGATATTGCTGCAGTAGTTTTGAGGTAGTATCTAGAATCCACATTATTTAAAAATTCTGCAGGTATTTCTAACATTTGCCAGCTTTTGTACTCAAAAAGTACAAGTAGACATCAAATTGTGTATTATCTAATTGCAACAAAAATCTAAAAACTAAGGATATTGTTGACAAAAGTTGAAGCCCTAAATAAACAGAAGGATGTACAATGTTCATAAATTAGAATACTGAATATTACAGAGAGAGAAAGAGAGAGAAAACACAGGCTGATTGCTAAAATAAACAAGAGAAGGAAGACCTATACTAGCAGTTGTCAAAACCAGTCAAAAGCTATATCAATTAGTGTGGTATTGGCTCTAGAAGAGACAAGGAAAAATGGAAAAGAATTAAAAAAAAAACTCCATATATTCTGTCACTGATGACTAGGAGACTACAGTACAGTAAAGATGGCCTTTTAAATAAATGGTGTTGATCAGAAAATTTTATCTCCCTTAGGGGAAAAAATGAAACTTGACCCTAACTCTCACCATACACACAAATAACATATTGAGATGTATGTCTAAATTTAAATTGATACAGATATTAGAAAAATACATATAAAATATATTTATGAATTCAGACAGATTTATTAATAAGACACAAAAAATCATTAACCATTTCAAAAATTATAAATTGGACTAAATTAAAGATGTTCTGCTCAAAACATACTATTTAAAGAATGAAAGGGCAAGGTACAGTGAGAAAAGATTCTTACAATACATATGTCTGATAAAGTACTCATAAAGTGAATATATAAAGAGGTCTTATAAATCAATATAAACAAACAAGAAATCTCAAGATAAAAAAACAGGTAAAAGATTTGAATGAACATTCCTTATAAAAGGAGGTCCAATTGGCTGACAGTGGGAATTTGCTGTATGATGCAGGGAGCTCAAATAGGTGCTCTGTGACAACCTAGAGGGGTAGGATGGTGTGGGAGGTGGGAGGGAGGTTTAGGAAGAAGAGGACATATATATACCTAAGGCTGACTCATGTTGATGTAAGGCAGAGACCAACACAATATTGTAAAGTAATTACTTGCCAATTAAAAATAAATTTTAAAAAAGAGGATATCCAACTGGTTGATAAATACAGAAAAAGTTGCTCAACTTCATTGTTTGTCAAAGAAATGCAAAATAAAACGGTAATGTGATACCTTTCTATTATACCAGAATGGCTGAAATGAAAAAGAGATAATACAAGTGGAAGTATACATTAGTATAGTCTCTTTGTAAAACTGGCAATATTTGCTAAATTTGATCATGCTGGACTCCTCTGCATTACTGGGAATATACTCTTTATGCCATTTATTCTGTATTATCTGTTGCCTTGATATTTCTTAACCCCCTACCCAACATTTTAAACTTCTTAGAGTGGAAACAATTCCTCACCTCCTGTTCCAATAGAGTATCCAGGTCATCACAGGGTAAACATTCAGGATCAGTTGAAAGTACTGTTGATTTGTAGTGTAGCTCAACAACATGTTTTTATGTTACCCAAAAAATCATAATCCACTATTTCATTTTTCTTTGATATCTTCTCCATATTAAATATACTAGTATCTTAGATTTTAAATAAATAAGCTCTATACAGCTCAATTTCTGGGAATATATTCAGAGGAATATTATTTATTGATTTATTTATTCACCAGAAGTTGTATTAGGCATAATGCAGCTGAGATGCAATGGGAACCAAAAATAATTACCTGGCTGGACTAATCATGACCAGGGCATAAAAATGAATACTTGGGTTATGGTTCAAGATGGTGACACAGGGGAGCCTGAACTCATCTCCTCCCATGGACACCCTGGATCTGCAGTACATATGGAATAACTCTCTCTGAAAAAAAAGCTAAAACCTAGCTGAGCAACTCCTACTCATTGGGTGAATGAGAGAAGTTCCCCATCAAAGCAGGCAGGAGAGGCTGGGACACAGTCTCTCCATAAATCCCATTCCTGGCACAGCAACACACAACTGTGGGAATTCAAAACCTAAAGTATCTCCCTGAGGAGTAAAGGATTTGAACCCCACAGTGGGCACCCCAACTTCTAAGACCTGAATCTACCTTTGAAAGTCAATGGGGGAGGGGACTTCCCTGGTTGTCCAGTGGCTGACTCCACATTCCCAATGCAAGGGGCCCAGGTCCCATCCTTGGTTAGGGAACAAGATCCCACATACTGCAACTGAAGATCCTGCATGCCTCAACAAAGATCAAAGATCCTGTGTGCCATAACTAAGACCCGGGACAATCAAATAAATATTAAAAAAAAAAAAAGACTAAAAAACCAATGGGACCTGTGTCCATGAGACTCATAGGCTATAGCCATCTGAGAAACAGTTGTTAAAGGACTCACATACAGACCCATCCAACCCAGGGCTCAGTGCAATAGCAGCCCTTCCGTTAGAAGCAGTCAGACTCTATGCTAAAGAGGCTCATTCATGAATCTTAAGCCTTTAGCCTGAGCCATCTCATTTAATGCCTATCTAGGGGCCTGCTGGCTGGTAAGCACCATTGTGGTGCTCTCTCTCTGCCATGCTCCTGAGTGCAAATATCTTTTGGAGGGGAGAAGATATGCATCTGGTATCCTGAGTTTTAGGTCTAGTGCCCAACTTTGGGGTCTGCTGCCCACAGAATGCCACTTAGTCACCTGGCTCTGGATCCTGGATCCCACAGGACAGTAACAATTGAAAAGACAGCTCTTGGCAGACTACCATCTCCAGGGTACTGTACAGGCAGAAGACTAAAACACACCCCTGTAAAAGAGACCTTTCTGCATGTTCAGAAGTTTTGGCTTGAGGGACAGACTTCTGGTTTGGCATATGTATCTTGAGGCCTATAGAGGTGCCCTTGGTAAACAGAGGCCAGTGGACACATTCTTTCTGCACTCTCCAGCTCACCTCAGACCAGCTCACTAGTATATCCAGAAAGAAGCTTACATCCTTGTCTGGTGCCCTTATTTCTGTGGCTGACATCAGAGGAACCTCTATGTTGGAGGAGACCAGTGGGGCTTAAGCTCATGAGTCCCACAGGACTGGAGCCAATGGAGAAAGAGTTTTTAAATGGCTACCATCTCCCACCCCCAGAGAACAGTAAAAAGCAACAGACCCAGGACTCAGTCTTTCTAAGAAAGAAGCCTATTATCTTACAGCTGTAGCCTGAGGGACAAGCTTCTAACTAAACCTACATCTAAGGGCTGACTAAATCCCTTCCAGAGATCTTGGAGGATGGATGCTATCTTTGTGCTATCCTTCTGCTATGCTCCAGAGCACCAGTATCTCCTAGAGGTGAGCTTTTATACACATCTGGTACCCTGCTTTTTGCAGTTTCCACCCAGAGGATACCCCTTGATCACCTGGCTCTGATGGCCAGGCGGGCTTGTGTTCCTGGACCCCACAGGACTGTAACAACTGGAAACCCAGTTCTTGGCTACTACCCACAAGGCACAGCACAGCAGACAGAAACACACACCCAGTCTTTCTGCAAAAGAAACCCATTTGCTTGTCCTAGAGCTTCGATCCAAGGGGCAGACTTCCGGTTTGGCACACATCTAGAGCCTGATGGAGATGCTCTCAGGAAACACAGGCCAGTGGACACACTCTTTGCTCTCTCTCTCTGCCTCAGTGTACCTTGCCAGTATCTCCCAGAAAGGCACTTATACACTCATCTGAAGCCCAAATTTTTGCAACTGTCACCCAAGTGACATTTCTAGAATGCCTGGCTCTGGTGGCCGATGGAGCTTACACTTGTGGTCCCATAGGACTAAATATACTTGTATACTTTAAAAGGTGTTGCCTGAAGTTCAGGCTTCCTGTCAGACTGAATCTCAGTGCTAAGATCTTTCCTTTCAGATCACTCGTAGTTCTTACAACGCCCTTAACTACTGGGAGCCAGTAAAAATAAAATAGACCTCTTAGACAATTACAAAGGTCTGACAGACAGCTAAGAACCAGAGCAGGATTGAAGGATAAGATGTATCTCCTACACAAGGCTAACCCTTCAAGACTGGGAGAAGTGGCTGTTTCTTCTAAGGCATAGAAACCAACACAGAATCAAACAAAATGAAGGAATAGAGGGATATGTTCCACAAGATAAAACCTTAAGGGGAAAAAACCTTAATGAAGCACAATAATTTACCTGATAAAGAGTTCAAAGTAATGTTCATAAACATTGAAAGAAGAATGTATGACACAGCAAGAACTTTAAAAAAGAGACAGAAAATATAAGTACTAGTGATAGACTAAAATTAAAGACCCAACGAAGATGATACTGATAAATCAAAAGAAACTATCAGTGAATTCAAAGACAGGACAGTGGAAATCACCCAAGTGGAGCAGCACAAAATAGCACAAAGAAAACAGAATGAAAAAAATGAAGATCATTTAAGGGACTTAAAGGACAGCAGTAAGCAGACTAACATTCACATAATAGGGACCCCAGAAAAAGAAGAGAGAATGAGAGAAAGAAGCAGACATTTATTTGAATAAATAATGGCTGAAAACTTCCCTCATCTTGGGAAGAAAACAGACATCCATTTGTATATATTTATGCACCCAACACAAGAGGAGCTAAATATATAAAGCAAACATTTACAGACCTAAAGAGAGAAAAAGATGGCAAAACAATAATAGTAGGGGATTTTAACACCCCACTTGCATCAATGGATAGATCACCCAGACAGAAAATCAATAAGGAAACATTGACCTGAAACAACATATTACACCAGATGGACTTAACATATATATTATACACAGAACATTGCATTCAAAAGCAGAACAATACACATTCTCCTCGAGTATACATGGAACATTCTATTTTCCAGGAGGGTTCATATATTAGGCACAAAACAAATCTTAACAAATTTAAGACAACTGAAATCACATCAAATATCTTCAACAACAATGGTATGAGACTAGAAAATCAATTACAAGAAGAAACCTGGAAAATTCATAAATATGTGGCGAAGAGACATGCTACTGAACAACCAATAGGTCAAAGAGGAAACCAAAAGATAAACTGAAAAAGAGACAAAGGAAAGTGAAAATATATCAAAACATATCATATGCAGCAAAAGCTGCTCTAAGAGGGATTGTCATAGTGATAAATGCCTACATCAAGCAACAAGAAAAATCTCAAGTAAGCAACCTAATTTTGTACCTCAAAGCACCAGGGGAAGAAATGACAAACAAAGTTAGTAGAAGGAAGGTAGTAACAAAACTCAAAGCAAAAATAAAAATATCATTTGCTCTTTGAAAAGATAAACAAAATTTACAAATCTTTAGGGAGATTCATCAAAGTGGGGGAGCATTCAAATAAAATCAGAAATTAAGGAGGAAAAGTTATGAAACTGATGAAGAAAGCAGAGTAAGAAGACCCTAAGCTCACTTTCTCTCATGAGCACACCAAAAATCACAAATATATACAGAGCAATTAATGAAACATACCAAAATCTACCAGAAAAGACCTGCCACAACTAAAAATATAATGAAGAAGCCAAAACAACACAGGTAGCAGGGAGGAGATATAGTAAAGATCCATATCCCTGGGTGGGAGACCCATAAACAGGAGAAAGATTAGAATAGCAGAGGTTCTCATCAAGGAACGGGGGGCCAAGCCCCACATCAGGCACCCCAGCCCAGTGGTCCTGACTAGAAAGATAAGCCCCAAGAACACTACCACAAAGACACCGGTGCTGGCAGGTGCTGTTTTGAATCCTTCTTCTGCCTTGCTAGCTGGGGGACCCCACCCCACCCACCAGTCTGTCTGCACCAGTATGGAGATGCCTCAGGCCAACATAGGACCCCATGACAGCAGGCCAATACCAGACCCAGGACCACCTAGTTCCCAGCCCATTAGCAGACCAACACCAACTCCAAGATACCCTGGACTCTCAGCCAGCCACCCTGGGACCCAACTCTCACAAGCAGGACAGCACAGCTTTGGGATACCTCACAGCCAGCTGTGTCAGGAACTGGCCCCACTCACTAGCAGATCAACACTAGAAAATCAGTCCTATTTACAACTGCAACAAAAAGAATAAAACATTTAAGAATAAATTTAATCGAGGAGATGAAAGTCCTATACACTAAAAAGCAAGATATTAATGAAAGAAAATGAAGATGATACAAAGAAATGGAAAGATATTCCATGCTCATTGATTGGAAGAATTATTATTGTTAAAATGTCCATACTACCTGAAGCAATCTACAGGTTCAGTGCAATCCCTATCAAAATTCCAATGACATTTCTCACAGAAATAGAACAGGTAATTTCAAAACATTTGTATGGAAACACAAAAGACCCTGAATAGCCAGAGCAATCTTGAGAGAGAAGAACAAAGATAAAGGCATCATATGCCCGGATTTCAAACTGTACCACAAAGCTATAATAATCAAAATAGTATTGTACTGGCATTAAACACCATATATAAATGAAACAGAATAGAGAACCTAGAAATGAATCCACACTTATAAGGGGAAGTAATCTATGACAAAGGAGGCAAAAATATACACTAGGAAAAGACAGCTTCTTCAACAAGTGGTTTTGGGAAAACGGGACAGCCAATGCAAAACAATGACGTTGGACTTTACACCATACACCAAAATTACATCAAAATGGATTAAAGAGTTGAATGCAGGACCTGAAACCATAAAACTTCTAGAAGAAAACATAGGTGGTAAATTGCTTGACATCAGTCTTGGCAAGGAATTTTTGGATTTGACATCAAGAACAGAGACAATGAAATAAAAAACAAACAAGTAGGACTAATTATAAAAGTAAGCAAGACAAACTGAAAAGCTTCTGCACAGAGAAGGAAACCATCAACAAATGAAAAGGCAGCTACTAGTGGCAGATGATAATTATAACTCTCACATGTAATAAAAGGTTAGTGTCCAAAGTATACAAAGAACGCACAACTCAACTGAGTTCTGATTTTAAAAATGAGCAGAGAATCTGCATAGACATTTTTCCAAAGAAGACACCGTTGGTCAATAAGTACATGAAAAGGTTCTCCACATCACTAATCATCAGGGATATGCAAATAAAAACTACCATGACATATCAGCTTACACCTCATCACCTTACACATTCTGACACCTTAGTCAGAATGGCTATTACCAAAAAGAAAATAATAACAAATGTTGGAGAGGGTGTAGAGAAAAAGAATTGGTTGTACAGTGTGTGTAGGGATGTAAAGTGGTACAGCTACTATGGAAAATAGTACAGAGGTTCCTCAAAAATTAAAAATAGAACTACCACATGATCCAGTATTCAACTTCTGGTTATTTATTCAAAAAATAAAAAAATCACTAATTCAAAATGATATGATCATTAAGCATTATTTTCAATAGCCAAAACAATAGCTAAATGTCCATTAATGGGTAAATGGATAAAGAAAACACACACAATGGAATATTAATCAGTGATTAAAAAAGTAATAAAATCTTGCCATTTGCAACAATAGGAATGTACCTTGAAGGCATTGTGCTATGTAAAATAAGTCAGAAAGAAAAAGACAAATACACTATGATCTCACCTATATGTTGAAACTCTCCCACAAAAAAAAAAAAAAAAAACCTAAAAATACAACCAAACTCATAGATACACAGAACAGATTGTTGCCTGCCAGAGGAGGGGCTGGGAGTGAGTGAAATCGGTGAAGGAATCAAAAGGTACAAATTTCCAGTTATAAACTAAATAAGTCATGTGGATATTATGTACAAGGTGGTGACTATATTTACTTATATTGTACTTTGACAGTTGCTAAATGAGTGGTTCTTAAGAGTTCTCAAGAAAAATAAATTTGTAACTATATGCAGTGTTATTAGATGTTAACTAGACTTACTGCTGTGATCACCTTGCAACACATACAAATTATTATGTTTTACACCTGAAACTGATATACAGACATACCTCATTTTACTGTACTTTATTATACCTCGCAGATAATTGCATTTTTTACAAATGAAGTTTTGTGGCTACCCTGCATTCTGATAGCTCAGTTGGAAAGAATCTGCCTGCAATGCAGGAGACCCCAGTTTGATTTCTGGGTTGGAAAGATCCCCTGGAGAAGGGAAAGGCTACCCACTCCAGTATTCTGGCCTAGAGAATTCTGTGGACTGTATAGTTGATGGGGTTGTAAAGAGTCAAACACAACTGATTGACTTTCATTTTGCATCAAACAAGTCTATCAGCACCATTTTCCCAATAGCATTTGCTCACTTCATGTTTCTGTACAACATTTTGGTAATTCTCAACAGTATTTCAAGTTTTTTTTTTTTGGCTATTACTATATTTGTTATGGTGATCTGTGATCTCCGATGTCCCTATTGTAATTGTTTTGGGGTGCCACAAGTCACAACCATATTAAGACAGCGAACCTAATAAATATTGTGTGTTCTGACTGTTTGACCAACTGGCTGTTCCCAAGTCTCTCCCCCTCTTCTCAGGCCTTCCTATTCCTTGAGACACAACAATATTGAAATTAGGCTGATTCATAACAGTGCAACTGCCTCTAAGCGTTCAAGTGAAAGGAAAAATCACGTATCTCTCACTTTAAATCAAAAGCTAGAAATGATTAATCTTAGTGAGGAAGGCATTTCGAAAGCCAAGATAGGCTGAAAGTGAGGCCTCTTGTGCCAGACAGCCAAGTTGTGAATGAAAAGGAAAAATTCTTGAAGGAAATTAAAAGTGCTACTCCAATAAACACAGGAATGATAAGGAAGTGAAACAGCCCTATTGTTGATATGGAGAAAGTTTTAGTGGTCTGGATAGAAGATCAAACCAGCCACAACATTCCCTCAAGCCTAGGCCTAATCTGGAGCAAGGCTCTAACTCTCTCCAATTTTGTGAAAGCTGAGAGAGGTGAGGAAGCTGCAAAAGAAAAGTTTAAAGATAACAGAGGTTGGTTCATGAGGTTTAAGGAAAGAAGTCATTGTCCATAACATAAAAGTACAAAGTGAAACAGCAAGTGCTGACACAGAAGCCGCAGTGAGTTAACCAGATGATCTAGCTAGGATAATTCATGAAGGTGGCCACAACAACAGGTTTTTGATGTACATAGAACAGCCTTATTATGGAAGAAAATGCAATCTAGACTTTCATAGCTACAGAGGAGAATTCAAAGCTTCCAAGGACAGGCTGACTCTCTTGTTAGGGGCTAATGCAGTCAGTGATTTGAAACTGAAGCCAATGCTTACTTGCCTGTGTGCGTGCTCAGTCACTAAGCTGTGTCCCAACTCTGTGCAACCCCATGGACTGAAGCCTGCCAGGCTCCTCTGTCCATGGATTTCCCAAGCAAGACTACTGGACTGGGTTACCATTTCCTTCTCCAGGGGTTCTTCCTGATGCAGGGATCAAACCCATGGCTCCTGCATTGCAGGCAGGTTCTTTACCTCTGAGCCACCTGGGAATGCTCATTTACCATTCTAAAAATCCTATGGCCCCTAAGAATTATGCTCAATCTACTCTGCCTGTGCTCTATAAATGCAACAACAAAGCCTGGATGACAGCATATCTGTTTACAACATGGTTACTGAGTATTTTAAGTCCATTGTTAAGACCTACCCAGCTCAGAAAAAAAAATTCCTTTCAAAACATTACTGCTCATTGACAATGCACCTGGTCACTCAAGAGCTCTAATAGAAATGTACAAGATTCATGTTGTTTTCATACCTGCTAACACAACATCCATTTTAGAGCCCAAGGATTAAGGAGTAATTTTGACTTCCAAGCCTTACTAGAAATATATTTTGTAAGGTTAGAGCTTCCTAGGTGGCACTAGTGGTAAAGAACCTCCCTGCCAACAGGAGACAAAAGAGACTCAGTTTCGATCCCTGCATCGGGGAGACACCCCTGGAGAAGGGCATGGCAACCCACTCCAGTATTCTTGCCTGGAGAATCCCATGGACAGAAAAGTTGAGCGGGCTACAGTCCATGGGGTCTCAAAGAATTAGACATGACTGAGCAACTAACACACATACACAGTGTCTATAGACAGTAATTCCCGTGATGGATCTGTGCAAAATAAACGAAAACCTCCTGGAAAGGATTCGTATTCTAGATGCCATAAAGAACATTTGTGATTCATGTGTGTGTGTGAGTCATTCAGTTGTGTCTAACTCTTTGTGACCCTATGGGCTGTAGTCCGCCAGACTCCTCTCTCCATGGGATTTCTCAGGCAAGAATACTAGAGTGGATTGCCATTTCCTCCTCCAGGGGAGCTTCCAGACATAGGGATCAAACCCAGGTCTCCTGCATTACAGGCGGATTCTTTACCGTCTGAACCAGCAGGGATTCATGAGAAGAGGTCAAAATAACAATAGGAGTTTGGAAGAAGCCGATTCCCACTCTCATGGATGACTTTGAGGGGTTCAAGACTTCAATGGATGAACTAACTGCAGAAGTAGTAGAAATAGCAAGAGAGCTAGAAGTGGAGCCTGAAGCCATGACTGAATTGCTGCATACTCATGATCAAACTTTAACAAATGAGGGGTGGCTTCTTATGGCTAAGCAAAGCAAGTAGTTTCTTAAGATGAAATCTACTCCTGCTGAAGATGCTGTGAAGACTGTTGAAATGACAACAAGGGATGTAAAATATGACATAAACTCAGTTGATAAGACAGTTGCAGGGCTTGAGGGAATCAACTCCAGTTTTGAAAGAAGTTCTCATGTGAGTAAAATGCTATGAAACATCACTGTATGCTACACAGAAATCTTTCCTCAAAGGAGGAGTCCATCGATGTGGCAAACTTCATTGTTATTTTAAGATACTGCCACAGCCACCCCAATCTTTAGCAACCATTACCTCAATCAGTCAACACCACCAATACAGAGGAAAGACCCTTCTCTAGCATAAAGGATTACGACTTGCTGAAGACTCAGATGATGGTTAACATCTTTTAGCAGTAAAATTATTTTTGAATTAGGGTATGCACATGCTGTTTTTCCTGACAGCTTATGATTACTATTTACCCTTGTCATTAAGCACTTCCTAAAAACCATTGTTTAGGGCAGCATGATGGCTCATTTTATGAGCATGTACTCTTTGTCCAATGCTGTGCTGAGCACTATAGCAGCTGTGAGAATACTAGAGAGTGATATTTTTCTAAGAGCTAGAGAAGGGGATTCTTTCATTTGATCATTACAATTTTATGAGTACTGTTGTTCATTCTAGTATTCAGAATTTTTTAAAAACTTCTCAGTTATAGAAATGTAAAGTATTTGCCAAAGGTCACAGAGCTGGTAAAGAGTAGAACAAGAATATGAACTTAGAAAATCTGACTCCAAAGCCTACCCACTTAACTACTATATTATGCCACCTCCCACTTACCCCAAATGGACAGGAATGGTTGATCGTATGCTCTATGCCAGATACCAGCACTGATTAATTAATTACCTGCATTAATTTATCTAATTGCCACTATTGCTTCATGATTGTCATCTTTTCACAGAGAAGAAAGTCAGCTTTAGGCAATCAGAGTAGGTAATTGCAGAGAAAGTCAGAGTACGTAATGTGCTTAAGATCACACAGGTAGACAGTGGTGGTCTTGGGTCAGAGCCCAGGTCTCTGACTCTAGCCTAAACTTGACTGCTCTTCTCTATTAGAGCTTAAAACACAATCTCACTGCCGCATTCATTGTCATGAAGCTTCTCTTTTGTTTTTTTCTAAGAGTTTTATAGTTTGAGCTTCAATGTTCTGATCTACTTTGAGTTAATTTTTACATGTCATGTGAGGTAAGCATCTAACTTCATTATTTTGCATGTGAATATTCAGTTTCTACAGCCCCATTTCTTAAAAAGACTGACCTTTCTCCAATGGTCTTGGCACCCTTATTGAAAATCATTTGACGGTATATGTGAGGGTTTATTTCTGGGCTCTCTATTCTATTCCATTGGTCTATACTTGTGTCTTTATATCAGTATAATGCTGTTTTGATTAGTTTATCTTTGTATTAAGTTTTGAAATCTGGAAATATAAGACCAACTCTTTTTCAGGATTTTGGGGGACTATTAGGGGCCCCTTGGGGCTTCCCTGGTGGCTCAGATGGTAAACCATCTGCCTGCAATGTGGGAGACCCGGGTTCTATCCCTGGGTCAGGAAGATCCCCTGGAGAAGGGAATGGCAACCCACTCCAGTACTCTTGCCTGGAAAATCCCACGGACAGAGGAGCCTGGTAGGCTACAGTCCATGGGGTCGCAAAGAGTCGGACATAACTGAGCGATTTCATTTCACTATACTTCACTTAGGGGCCCCTTGAGATTCCATATGAATTTTAGAATGGATTTTTCTATTTCTGCAAAAATAATTCATTGGGATTTTAAAACAGTTCACAACAAAGACATGTAAATCAGTAACTGTAGTAAAATGTTGTGAGTGTTGAGAAGCACTAATCTTTTCCACTAGACTCTATGCATTTAAAGGGTAATTATTTCATAGGTATCCCCTCAGAATATATTACTGAATCATGTGCTGGGCAGAACTCAATTAATGCCTCTGAATGACTCAGGATTACTGAGCATCAAATCCTTATTTCCTTGTCTGATAAGAGCCAAGATGTTTTAATAATGAAACTGAGCAAACTGAAAATTAGCCAGATTTCTTCTTCTCCATAAAATAAAACAAAGTTGAGTCCTGACTGGGGCAAACACATAATTTTCATGATTATATAAAAGCTTTGAGGGATGCAAAATAAAGTGTGTGGAATTTTTTTTATAGTTTAAAATAACTAGAACCTCTCTCCTTCCCTCCCCCAGCTAGCTGTAGTTTAATGAAATTTAAAGGTGATATATAGATAGAGATCTTTATCTATTTTCTCTATATATCTCTTGACCATCAAGGGTAAGTGGTTTATTATTTCAGGGGCTATATTACTGGCTGCATGCTTATTGTAAATGCTCAGGTTTGGAGATGGTTTATTCCATTTATAGCATCAGTACTGTTTTTTAAGTTTAAATAAACAGATTGAAGAATTGAAGATCGCATAGTAATGTAGTTATATAATGTAAAAGGTATGAAACATAAACTTCTTCCTTCCTTCTGTGGAGTCTAATGAAACTGCCAGTTGTTTATTTTAGCACCAGAAACTCTTGGCCTGCCGAGCACAGGAAAGACAGAAGAAATGGTTGCTTTGATGCTTCTAGAATTAACCCAAGAGGCCTTGTAAACCAAGATAGCAAAACTGCCCTTACACTTCCAGCCCAGGCACTGTCTCCTCTGTGCTTCCTTCTCTTAGCAAACAAAATTCCTAGAGCTCATGAAGAAATAGGCCAACAGTGGTGATGTGTGGGGAGAGAACTCACTTTTATCTAGGCCAGGAGGGCTCCAACTTTTATGGAACATAGACCTCTTTGAAATCTGATGAAATATATGAACCCTGATTCCCCCACCCAAACCCAAATGTAAACATACTTGCAAAGTTTTACATATGATTTCAGGGGGCTCACAGACTAGAACTTCTGGTCTACTGAATGCCAACTTTGTCCTATAAACTGTGCTAGGTGAATTAATACAATGCCATATACATTAATCTGGCAAGTGATGATGTTTGGGTCCAAGGATTAAAGGGAAGTGTTAGAGAATAACAGCTTTGCTGGTTTATTTTAATTGACTTGCCAGGAAAACAGCCCCAGAAATTGAAGAGTAGGCACAGAAAAGAGACTTGCTAAGTCACTGTCTGGTAAAGAATGTGGACTTGCCCAATAAGAGGTGTGGCCTTTGCCCTCAGTTCCTGGTAGGGAATTGATGTCATCCGTGATAGGAGGGTCTTTGTTCAGGGAGAAAGCTGACCACACCAGATGAAAGGTGGCCAGCTCACACCTCAGATTACTGTATATTTCTGACCCACCCTAACATCTGGTGTGACCAGCTTTCTGAAAGAGACCAAACATGTGCTTTTGAGTGAAGGCTTTAGATCATGCAGTTGACCAGGAGGTTGAGATCAACCATGTGGGCAATCACTCAATCATACCTATGTAATGAAGCCCCGACGAAAACCCTGAACACTCAAGTTCAGGCGACCCTCCCTGGGTGGCAATATTCCATATATGCTGTCACATGTTGATGCCCAGGAGTAACACATTTTTGAGGATGATGGAAGTTTTGTGTTGGGACCTTCTCAGACTCTGCCCTACACATCTCTTCCTTTTACTAATTCTAGTCTGTATCCTTTGCCTGTAATAAATCACAGCTGCAAGTATAATAGCTTTCAGTGACTTCCATGAGTCTTTGGCAGACTTGGCAGTCTGAAGGACTACGCCCTAACCTCACAATTTGGCTCTCTGTGTAGCCACTTTCAAGCAGAGCTCAGCACCACCCAAGCCCTTGGCCATCAGCTCCCCGGGGTGAGCTATAAGTTGTTAGAGGATTTCTAGACCCTCTATTCTTGGGCAAATAAATGACAACTTACTATAAATTCAAGAGAGGGATATTTAGGGGTGAACAGAAGAAGTGCCAGGTTTTACATGGAATAATAGGTATTTTAGGTCACCTAAATAAAATCATGATTATTACAAAGAAATATCACTAACTTAAGTCTGAGGATATTAGTACTCTGGAAAGATAACAAGAAAAAAATTATACCAGTTTCTCTAAGATAATGGAGACTAAAAATTACAAAGGGTTGGGACTTCCATGGTGATCCAGTGACTAAGATTCCATGCTGCCAGTGAAGGCCGTGGGGTTGGGGTTTGATACTAGGTCAGGGAACTAGATCGCACATATTGCGACTAAGAGTTCTCATGCCTCACCTAAAAGATTCCATGCCACAATGAAGGTCATGTGCTGCAACAAAGACCCAGTGCAGCCAAATAAACATATTTTTAAAAAACAGCTAGCTCCCCTAACCCAGCGGGCTAGATCTTCCCATCCTGGGTCTGCCATCAGAAAGCAGGCCCTGCATGACTGGAATGATGGGAGTAGGGGGCTTGCACAAGATCCTATAGGGAGTAAGTGGCTGACCTGGGCTTTAAACTCACGCTCATTCGGTGTAAAAGCACACAGCAAGTCCAGAGTGCACTGGGCCACAGCACAGGGGCAACTTCTGGCAGGGCTCAGCATCGGGAGGGCGAGGGGTTGGGGCTGAGAGGGGAAATGAGTACATCAGTGGAGGAGACCCAGAGGCAGCAGCCAAGGCAGACCTCAGCACTGGGGTTTCAAACACACCACCGTTCCTCGACAGGATGCGAGGGCTTGGCTGAGGGTGGGACTGGAATAGGGTTGCCTCTGGGAGAGATGGAATGCTGGACCAGATGAAGAGAGGTAAAGCCTAGGTTTTATGGATGTGGGAAATATTTCCTGTGTTTTCCTTTGATCCCACCACCCCACCACGGCGAGGGGAGCAGCAGGGGGACTCTGTGCTCTCACTGGTACCGGAAAGGAACTTCTATTTTCTGAACCGGTATTAGTGAACACATGATTCATAAATTCTGTCTCTAATATGTACCTAGACTAGTTAGCGGCTTCAATACAGAGGCCCTGTCTCTAATTCTGTAAAAGAATAGAGAAATAAACTTGTCTTGTGTGTGCTGTGTGCTCAGTTGCTCAATCGTGTCTGACTCTTTGCGACCACATGGACTGTAGCCCACCAAGCTCCTCTGTCCATGGGGATTCTCCAGGCAAGAATACTG
Organism: Cervus elaphus; assembly: GCF_910594005.1. Taxonomy (NCBI): domain Eukaryota; kingdom Metazoa; phylum Chordata; class Mammalia; order Artiodactyla; family Cervidae; genus Cervus; species Cervus elaphus. The sequence continues at coordinate 37,974,285 of NC_057835.1, read as the reverse complement.
GAGTAGGTTGCCATCCTCTCCTCCAGGGGAATCTACCGAACCCAGGGATTGAACCCAGGTCTCCCATGTTGTAGGCAGATTCTAACCGTCTGAGCCATCAGGGAATTATTCATCTCCTCATTAGCAGCCTCCACTTCTTCCATAAAGAGCCAGGGAGCTGACTGAAGCAACCAGCAAGATTCTGGAAGTGACCAAGGGAAGCAGCAGCATCGCACCTCCAGGGTCTAGGACAAACTGCATGACTTTTTTTGATTCAGCCACTCTTTATTCTGAAATCATTCAGGAAAAAGCTCCAAACACATGGAACAAGAATGCAGTACAAGCTGAACTCTGATCTGAAATTCTACTAAGGTGCAATGAGGATCAAATAGTAAGGTGGAGGGCTTCCCTGGTGGCTCAGTGGTAAGGAATCTGCCTGCCAGAGACATAGGTTCAATCCACGAGGATCCCACATGCCACACAATAACTCAGCCCGTGCACCACAACTACTGAGCCTGTGCTCTAGAGCCAGGAGCCGCGACTACTGAAGCCCACAGGCTAGAGCCAATGCTCTGCAACAAGAGAAGCCATGGCAACAGGAAAGCCATTCACTGCAACTAGAGAGGAGTCCCTGTTCAGCACAACTAGAGAAAAACTCACCAGCAACAAAGACCCAGCCAAAAATAAATAAATAATAATAAGTAAGGTGGAAAGGAAGAGAGGAAATCAACCCAACCTCAACAGGAAGAATAAATTTGTCAGGAAAAAGAAGGAAGCAGTATAGGAAGGGATTTGGGTTCTGAGAGACCACTGTCTCCTCTCATTCCCTGTGGGTTCTTTTGGGCCTCAGTTTTCCTGTCTGTAAATGGGAATAAAAGTATCTACCTCAGAGGACACTATTCTCGATGAAGAGATTTAACAACCAAATGATAACGAGTGACTTTGTTTGGATCCTGGGATGAACAAAACAGTTTCAAAAGATACTTCCGAGACAATCAAAAAAAAAAAAAAAAAATGAAGATGGACTAGGTATTAGATGATAGCAAAGAATTATGATGTTTATCTTTTGAAGAACATGTCTATTTTTTTTTTTTTTTTTAGAGATACACAGATGTACGGGTAACAAGATTTGAGTTCTGGAATTTGCTTTTAACATCCTTAACAACAAGGGAGGGAGAAGAGTAGGCAGTTTGAATTTTCAAAGGCTTCTTTGCAGCTCCACCCAGCTGTAAACAGCCAATTCATCCAAAGCGGCCTCCTTTAAAACACATGGCACATTGAACACCCAAATCTTCCTAAAACAGTCTTGAATATGAGCCACACAAGATGCTTGGCTCCTAGTGGGGACTACCTATAGGTATTACATATTCTCAAATCAATCACTTGACGTTTTTATGGCATCACAAAATCTACACCTTTGCTCCAGCCTAAATCAACAACAAAAGCATCAGCCACGACTGCGTATATTACAGGATCCTTGTAAATCAGCAGTTGCCTTTAGGCTCGAGGGACCTCCAAATCTGACCAGCTGTTCAAAACAGTAAAATCTCATTAGCTCAACATCCAACCACTCAACAGTGAAGCTGACTTCAAAGTCACACTCTGCCACCAAAGAGAGAATAACCAGGAAACTCCTGTATTTATAAGCTAATTAACAAGCTGAGAATCCGATTTCTTCTCAATAGGAAAGAAGGGAGCACATGCTATTTAAGGGTTGTTTTTTATCCTTTTAATTATTTCTCCCCTTTCCTTTTATGAGGAGAACACTTTTTTTTTTTTTTTTTTTTGGTGGAAAAGAAATGGTAGGACTACTGCTTAACGTTGACTGTTTCGATCCAATAAAAAATTCCAGTTAGTGATCATATTTGATTTGGGCATCAGGCTGGGAGAAGATGGCATTAACTTTCATCTCTGCTGAATAATATTATAGAAGGAGGCTTATTGTTTATTGGTATTTAAGTAAAATCCATTCTATAATAGCCATCTTTCTCAAATATGTCAGCACTTAAGTTGCTGGTTGGCAAGTACATGGGACACGAAATCTATCCCAATATCTATCACATGGTGAAAAAAGAGGGAAAAAACTCTGTGTGCATGTGTGCGTTTATTAATTTTATTTTTTTTGTATCAGGTGGGGAATTGGGAATGCTGAGAGAAGCTATTTTCAAAGCCCAGTTGCTCTCTGATATGATCCTTGACTGCTCTAGGCAAGACCTGCCACTCCTGTCAGTAAGCACCAGATGTTTTTAGTACTTTGTTACTATTCTACAGATACCCAGAGACTGCATATTATTTGCTTGATGCTGAGTTTATGGGGGGCACGATGGTGAGCGAGGACACTGGGAGAAGGCAGGCGGTGCGAGGTGGTGAGCTTGGCCGTGTCCTGCCACTTTTGGCCAATGATAAGCTTTTGCATGGAACAAGTGTGTCAGAACAACAAAGCGCACTGATGGGAATCAAACGCTTGGGACTGAGATGTGGAACCAGGGTTCCAGCTGGCACACTGAGGGATAGAAGCCAACACCTGGATGGACCAATAAATCCTTCCCCAGAAGTCATTGCTGCCACGTGCACAACCTGTGCTTACGTCTTCTCTCTCTTACACTTTGTGCCATCATAATCCATTCCACCTCTTCCAGAAGCTACACTGGAAGATAACAGCTATAAAGTTGAAAAGCATAAAAGGGGTATCAGTCATCACATCACTGTCCTTTTTTTCAAAGAATCATGTCGATCTCTAATTATTTTCATGGTGGCTTTTGGAGAAGGCAGTGGCAACCCATTCCAGTATTCTTGCCTGGGAAATCCCACGGACAGAGAAGCCTGGCCGGCTACAGTCCATGGAGTTGGCAGTGAGTCAGACATGACTGAGCAACTAACACTTTCACTTTGAAAGGGACGTTGAGTGCCAGTAATATTTTTTCTATTCAAATCAAACATTGCTTCACTACTGTATGATCTCACTACTTTAAGTTTCAGGATAGCCCTAGTTTCCCTGGTGGCTCAGCAGGTAAAGAACCCACCTGACAATGAAAGAGACACAAAAGAAGCGGGTTTGACCCCTGGGTCAGGAAAATACCCTGGAGAAGAAACTGGCGACCCACTCCAGTATTCTGGCCTGGAGAATCCCATGGACAGAGGAGCCTGGTGGACTACAGTCTATGGGGTTGCAGGAGTCAGATACAGCTGAGCATGTGCACACAGTTTTATTAACTCTTACAAGAACACCTCATGATACTGTGGTTTGCTTTACTTCAAATTCACAGGGACTGCATGTTTGTTTGTGTTGTTTACAAATTGAGGGTTTGTGCAACCCTGCATCAAGCAGCTCTGTTGGCACTATCTTTCAATGTCATTTGCTCACTTTGTGTCTCTGTCACATTTTGGTAATTCCTGTAACACTTCAAACCTTTTAATTATGGTTATAATATTTATTAGGGCAATCTGTGACCAGTGACCTTTGATGTTACTATTGCAAAAAGATTATGACTAGCTGAAGGCTCAGATAATGGTTAGCCTTTTTAGCAGGACAGCATTTTTAATGAAAACCTATGCACTTTTTAGACATAGTGCTATTGCATACTTAACAGACTGCACTATAGTGTATGTAACACTTTCACATGCACTGGGAAATTGAAAAATTCATATGATTTGCTTTACTGTGATGTTTGCTTTAGAGCAGTGGCTGCACTTTGCTGGAGCAGCTGTGAAGAGATACCCCACATCCTAGGTAAGAGAAAACCAAGTAAGATGGTAGGCACTGAGAGAGGGCATCAGAGGACAGACAGACTGAAACCACAATCACAGACAACTAGCCAATCTGATCACATGGACCACAGCCTTGTCTAACTCAATGAAACTAAACCATGCTGTGTGGGGCCACCCAAGATGGATGGGTCATGGTGGAGAGGTCTGACAGAATGTGGTCCACTGGAGAAGGGAATGGCAAACCACTTCAGTATTCTTGCCTTGAGAACCCCATGAACAGTATGAAAAGGCAAAATGATAGGACACTGAAAGATGAACTCCCCAGGTCGGTAGGTGCCCAATATGCTACTGGAGATCAGTGGAGAAATAACTCCAGAAAGAATGAAGAGATGGAGCCAAAGCAAAAACAACACCCAGTTGTGGATGTGACTGGTGATAGAAGCAAGGTTCAATGCTGTAAGGAGCAATATTGCATAGGAACTTGGAATGTTAGGTCCATGAATCAAGGTAAATTGGAAGTGGTCAAACAGGCGATGACAAGAGTGAACATCGACATTCTAGGAATCAGCAAACTAAGATGGTCTGGAATGGGTGAATTTAACTCAGATGACCATTATATCTACTACTATGGGCAAGAATCCCTTAGAAGAAATGGAGTAGCCATCATAGTCAACAAAAGAGTCTGAAATGCAGTACTTGGATGCAATCTCAAAAACAACAGAATGATCTCTGTTTATTTCCAAGGCAAACCATTCAATATCATGGTAATCCAAGTCTATGTCCTGACCAGTAATGCTGAAGAAGCTGAAGTTGAACAGTTCTATGAAGACTTACAAGACCTTCTAGAACTAACACCCAAAAAAGATGTCCTTTTCATAATAGGGGACTGGAATGCAAAAGTAGGAAGTCAAGAAACACCTGGGGTAACAGGCAAATTTGGCCTTGGAGTACGGAATGAAGCAGGGCAAAGGCTAATAGAGTTCTGCCAAGAGATTGCACTGGTCATAGCAAACACCCTCTTCCAACACACAAGAGAAGACTCTACACATGGAC